>NC_138546.1:15196043-15335175 GCF_964234715.1 Podarcis melisellensis | reverse complement strand
GGCTGAGATGCAATGACTGGCCCAAGGTCACCTGGTGAGCTCCATAGCTGAGTGGGGATTTGAACTCTGGTCTCCCAGGTCCTCGACCAACACTCTACCCACTACACCACACTGACAAACTGAATCCTAGTTAACATACTATCTCCCCACTCCCTGAATTTCCAGTTCACCACAAAACTGAGAATTGACAGACTATTAGAAAATGTGGGCTATTGGAAGCATTGGAAGAGAGCGTCCGTTTCACACTGTGTGGCATTTTCAAAGTGACAGCACCGGTGATTTAAAAGAGCTGTAACCCACTTCTCCGCCAGCTGCAGTCACGTCAAAGCAGTAAAAGATGAGCTCTAACTTTTCCTCCTCCTTTGGTCTTAAAACAAAATGTGATGCACCATACCCAGCTGTTTTCATTTACCAGGAATGAGGCGTCACAGGGCTCTATCTCGTCTCCTGTGCAGCTCATCTTCTATGTGGAACAGTTGGATGAGGTCATCCGGACAATTGCTCTGAAGTGTCTTTAACATGCTGATCACACACAGCTCTCCAACTCTTTTTCTTCATCAGTCTGATCTTAGTGAGGTCAGTGACAGATTCAGCATGCTGTCCTCAGTAGGGTAGTGGCAAATCCATAAGCGCTGGGTCCCTTCATGATGGTCACAGCAATGGCCCCTCACAGCCTGGCCCCTGCTAAGGTTATACAACCTTCTAACATTATACAATAATCTTATAATTATGCACTAATTATAATTATTAGGGATGTATTGCAATGGACAGTGCAGATCTCCATGTGTTGCTTTTCTGCTAGGTCTACTATTTTCTTTGCTTGTACATGGCCAAATAACTTGAAGTGCTCTAACAACTTCTTTCAGAGTGTCATAAGTTGCATTTTCCTTGCAATTCCACTGTACGTAACAGAACTTGCACACCATTCTCTCGAAACTGAAGTATCTTATGTTTTCAGTGTTCCTGTGTGTGTGTTTCCTGCACCTTAGGCTGCCTCTTGTTCTCTCTTTTTTTAATCATTTTTATTTGATTTTACAAATATAAATTTATAACCAACCAAATACACATCCATATAAAGAGATTACTCTGAATCTCGAGACTTCCCCCTATCCGCTCCATGGTTCCTATTGTTAACATTTTCAACTGCATATTACTTCGTAATCTATATTTTATATCTATCCATATTGTCCGTGGTATTTGTTACATTACAAGTGAGATTAAAATCCTGCTAATGTTTGCGTCTGTTTACAGTGGTCTCCTAAATAAAGTATAAACTTTCCCCATTCTTTCTTGAATTTCTTGTCTTCTTGGTCCCTGAGCTTTCCGGTCAGTTTTGCCATTTCTGTGTAGTTGTAGTTTTCCATTCCTCTCTGGTAGGGTGTTTTCAGTGCTTCTAAATGCTTAATTTTGGAGCATACAGACAAATCCTCCTCCGTGTTCTTCCTGAGTGCCTTCTCCAGAGTGACCCTTGGAGCCAATCCTCCATGACGGTCTCATCTCCTTTTCTTCTGGCTCCAGTTCTCATGAAGGGTGAGAGGACTTCCTCTCAGTGACTACAAAGCTCCCCTCCCATGCTGATTGGGAGGTTCTTAGATGCAAGAGACAGGAGGACCCTGCAAGGACTATGCTGCCAAAACAGTAACATCATCCATTGTGATGTTTTATTCTGGATTGTTTTATTTGCTGTTTTAATGTAGGTTGTAAACCACTTTAATATTTAAAATATTAAACAACAACAACCCAGAAACCCAGACCACTACACTACTAGCTGTCTTCCATTATTTGTGGACCACAACTCCCACCAGCCCCAGCCAGTATTGGCCAATAGCTAGGGATACTGGTAGTTGTGGTCCATAATCTCTGAAGGGTACCATGGTCATTATGCTGGAATCTGGCGCACACTTCTGAGCATCTGTGTGCATTGTTTTCACACAGAAGCAGAACAACAGGTGGACTCTCTCACATCTCAGCCTGAAATGTTTCCTTACCATTTTCCCCAGGCTTCCACACATCCACTTGTGCTGTATATTAATATTGCATTATATTAATATTACATTGAAATCAATGATCCAAACATCCCAGTGATTGCAATAAAACATTACTGCTTATTATTACCAGCTGTGATGAAAGAAAATGTGCCAAGGTCCATTACACTGAAAGTGGAGTCAACATGAGGGTGTTTTTTAGTATTTATTTTCTTCCTTCCTTCCTTACTTACTTCCTAATGGATAAACACAACCTTGGCCAGCAGCTAGTTTTAGAAACTGGCCAGTGAGGAACGAAGTGATGGGAAGAATTTATAGCTCTAGAACAAGGGCTGTGCAAAGCCCCCCTCCTGATCCAAAATGGCCCCCAACCTGATCTGGGCTGACCCAGGGAACACTCAACGCAACCTGGCCTCATATTTAACTAGAGTTTTATAAACCTTAATTAAGCATAAGGTGAGAGAAGGAGATGTTGTTTCTCCCCGCACACAAGCCACAGAGACTAGAAGCATTCAATACTTCAGGAGGCTGCTTTCCAAGTCCCTACTCCACAGGGAAGGACCTTGCAAGAAGGGATCCTGCTGGAGTCTGCAGCCTTCCTGTCTGATATCCCACCCCAGACAGACCCAGATCGCTCGGGGTGGCCCAATCTGGGTTTATCTGTGTGATGGCCTGGGACTCGGAACCGGAGGAGTCTCAGTCCACACCGGATCCTTTGCCTCAGGCATCATCTGAACCAAGTCTGAGGCCTGGTCCTGAAGAGTCCCAGTCTGCACAGGTTCCCCTGCAACAAACACCAGCTGGGCCGAGTCAGGGGCCTGAGCCTGCCCCGGCTCCAGATGCGGAGATTACCTTGTTGCCTTCAGCTGGGCCATCACTTACAGCTGCTCCACTACCGGTTGGGTCAGGAGAGGCTGAGGCGGCCTCTGGGCCTAGTAACCCACTGACGTCTCCCGAGCTGCAGAGACTAAGGTCTGAGAGAAGGAGAGACCTGAGTACTCGCCTCCGGGCGAAACAGGGAGGTGAGTCGCTGCAGGATCAGGACTGGCTGTTACCCTGACAAAGATAAAAGGCTGTCGGACCCCACCCAAGGTTGCGGGAGCAGCATTGCTGTATGCCAGATCCTGTACCTGTCCTTGCCTGGTTTCCTGCCTCGTGTCCTGCCTTGGCACTGTCAGACTGACTCCTAGTGGAACCTCCGGATTCTGGACCAGTCCTGGACCCTGTTTCTCGGGTTATTCCCAGGCCCAGCACAATCTGGGGCTCTTGTGACTCAGCTCAGCCCAAGCCTGGATGCCCCTACAATGAGCCTGATTTGGTTCAGTTCTTGGCTGAATCTGGTGCACAGCACATGGGCTTTACATACAGAAGAGTGTCAATATGATAGAGAGGCAACAGAGCTGGCCTCAAGGCAAATGAGACATGGTGCACACCCAATCATGAGTGGTTGCACAGTGGTAGAAGACATGCTCTGCTGGCAAAAAGTCTCAGGTTTGATGCTGACATTTCAAGGTAGGGGTGGGAAGGTCTCCTGTCTGTAACCCTCTGGAGACCCTGCCAGTCAGAATTAGATGTTCCCTGCTGAAAATCCCCAACCACCACAATGTCTCCTCTGTAACAAAGGGCCATACCCAATGCTAGTCCTACTCAGCCCCATTGACATTACTGGAAAGGACTGGCTTAAATTTATTAATGTCCGTGGGTCTACTCCGAGAAGGACTAGTATGGGCTGTGTGGTTATATTGGATTTTTATTGCATGTGACCGTGTGTTGTGTTTAGTGCAGCCCTAAGGAAGAGCGTGTTCAAGAGACAATGCAAAACAAAGCCTTTCTGCCAAGACTTAGGGCCCCTTCCTGACACATTTGGACAAAAACTGGCCATTTCTATTTTTTATCTTTGTTACACTTGGGCGTATCCGGATGAGTTCGTTTCAGTGGGTCTTTGGTTGGCGTAATTGTTTTGATAACATAGCGCTCAGAATAGCAGAGCCTTGATTGACTCCAAGAATGACACTGAGGGCTTCATTCATAGAATTAAGAGATCACACACATGTGAAATGTGCATAATTTAAGAACATAATAGCTGTAATCACTAGCACAGTAAAGGTCACTGGGTCCGTCATTACTGCTAGACCATTTGCCTTCATTTCCCGCTTTTTCAAATGTCTATGTTACCACCTCAGCGCTTTGTCCGGGCCTTGTTTTGAACAGCTCTTTTTCTCTCGTAAAAACTTTTCTCTGGTATGCTTCCCCCCCACCCAATTGCACCAAGAATCTGTGATTGAAACAAGGCTGACTCCAGGTTTCAGGAGGGCGAGGGAGGGGGCAACAAAAGGCCCTCCAACTGCCCCTCAGAGGGTTTATTTGCTGACAGCAGCGATGCTGCAATCTGCGGTGGCTGGCTACAAGCTGCCTTCCACTTCCATTACCCACAATGCCTTGCTGTAGCATTGCTCCAACGCATTGTGGGTCAGTAAAATGGCAAGTGCAATATGGTATAAATAAGTGTGAACTGATGCATGTAGGGGCGAAACATCTTATATACACTCATATGGGGTCTGAGCTCTGGCCTTGCTAGCTAGGGGTGATGGGAGTTGTAGTGCAACAACATCTGGGGACCCACAGGTTGAGAACCGCTGCTAGGTGGTTGGGTACATCAGATGGTGGTCTGGTGGAGGAAAAGGGAAAATTGGGAGGTAGAGTGTGGTGAAGTATCCAGCGCATTGTATGTGTGAGAAAGTACAGAGCAATCTGTAGCTGACCTGAGTGTGGAGTGGGCAGTACTTCGGTTCCTAGTAAGGCGACTTCACTAGGCAAGGAAACCCACAAAGCGTGTCTGTGAGTGACTGAGTGGATACTTCACAGGGCCATACAATGGGAGTTGGGGGTTCAAAGGGGGAAAATACACCTCTTGAGTGTATGTTAAATAATTTTAAGAAAGCCTTCTCAGGGGCATATGGAGTCAAAATGACGCCAGAGCGCTTGAGAACGTTATGTGAACTAGAATGGCCAAAACAAAATACTGAATGGCCATCCCAGGGAACCTTTGATATAAATTTAGTAAGCAAACTTTGGTCTGATATCGCCAAAGAAACTGGAGGGTGCCCAGAACAATTTCCATATATAGATTCCTGGCTGAGCACATTAAATAAAAATCCTCCATGGATAAGGGAATGCAAAGTCCAACGATGCAAATTATTGGCTGTAAAAGCTGAAGCTAGGAAAGGAATCTTGCCAAATAAACTTAAACCCATTTTTGAGGGACCAGAGGAAGAGGTGCTTCCACCTCCCCCCTATGCTCCACATCGAAGGGAGCCTAATCCAAACACTCCACCAGTTGTAACCCCGAGGCAAGAAAGTGGAATGAATAATGGGGGTGGAGTCACAGAGCTTGATTCCTTGATAGATTATGATAAATATCTTCAGGAGGCATTGGAGTCCTATAATAAAGCCCAAGCAGAAGTGGTTATTCCACCTGTGACTCCTAATAGACCTCCATCTAAAGTCTCCTTTAGTGGAACAACTGATTGCCCACCCCAAACCCCTGTACATCCAAGTCCTAGAGAAATATTACAGAAGTTACAGGGAGACCTTGATCGGTCAGCAAGCAATACAGCCAGGCGTATAAAGCTGCTAAAAGAACGCCTTGGAACAGATACCATCCCTTATGATTTGAGGCCCCTAGAGCAAAGTGAAGAGAAAGGTCACGTAGTAGCCCCTCTTAGAAGAGTATTTGATGCACTTGAGGAGCCTGCGCTGGTTAACGGGCAACCCGGACTACGGCCACCTCGAACTTCGACCCTGCAGTACATTCCATTCACAACTACGGATCTGATGAATTGGAAAACACACACCCCATCTTTTGCAGAAAAACCTCAGGCTATGATGGACTTGGTGACTTCAATAGTAAATACTCATAGCCCTACTTGGACAGATTGTCGCCAGCTCCTAAATACTCTTTTCACCACTGAGGAAAGGAGAGACATAATTGAAAAGGCACAGATATATTTGCGTGAGCAGGCCAGAGTGGGAAATATTTTTAATATTGACCGTCATCTCCAAGACAACTTTCCCTTGGAAGATCCTAATTGGGATCCAAACAATGCAATTCACCTGACCAGACTTACCACCTACCGCCAGACGCTTGTGCAAGGTATCCGCAGGGCATGTCAGAAGCCCACTAATATGTCTAAAGTTTCAGAAGTAGAACAGAAACCAAATGAGAGTCCGGGAGACTTTTTAGAGAGGCTGCAGGAAGCCTATCGTATATGGACTCCTTTTGACCCTGAAGCCCCTGAAAACAGCAGAATGATTACGGCTACATTTGTGGCCCAGTGTGCTTCTGACATTCGTAAGAAAATTCAGAAATCAGAAGGATGGGAAGGGATGCTGATGAGTCAAATTATGGCCATTGCACGCCGAGTTTATCGGAATAGGGATGAGGCTGAGAAACAAGAGAAGAAGAAGTGGCAGAAGGAAAAGATGGTGATGCTAGCCACAGCAGTGAAGCAAGACCACCGCCCCTTAAATGGAGGGAGAGGGCGAGGAAGGAATCCACCATTGGGAAGGAATCAATGTGCAAATTGCAAGAAGGAGGGTCACTGGAAGCGGGAGTGTCCTGAACCCTTGAGGTTGGAAGAAGTACGCCCAGGCCCAGGCCCAGGCCCAGGCCCAGGCTCCGGCCCAAGAAACCAGGGACGGGGACGGGGAATGATCCGAGATGGAAGATATCAGAGACCAGGACAGGGACGGAGTAGAGACAATTTTATTGGACTGGCAGAAGAGGATTTTACCCAAGACTAGGAACGACCGGACTCCATAAAGTTAGGCTTCCAGGAGCCCACGGTCACGATTCAATTAGGGAGCCATTTAATAGACTTTATGATTGATACTGGGGCTGAATACTCAGTACTCCCAGAACTATTGCAGAAAAAGGCATCCAAAAGTGTAGTCATTAAAAGTGCCACTGGACAGTCAGCTAAGAGGTCTTTCCTCCAACCTTTGGAATGCCAGATTGGGGGACATCGTTTAACCCATCAGTTTTTGTATATACCTGAGTGTCCAATACCTCTCTTAGGCAGAGATATGCTGTCCAAATTGCAGGCCCAAATCACCTTCACTCCTCGAGGTCCAGAAATGAAACTGCCATCAAAAGCAGCAGGAATAATTACCCTCTCAGTACCTAAGGAACAATCATGGCGCCTAATGTCAGCCTTGCAAGTCCAACCCACATTGGATACAGAATTAAACAAGCTCCTCCGAACTCTACAGGTGCCACCAGGAGTATGGGCCGAAAATAGCCCACCAGGAATGGCTAAGAATATAGCTCCAATTGTAGTAACCCTAAAACCTATGGCTACCCCTGTATCTGTAAAGCAATATCCCTTACCCCGGCGAGCAGCAGAGGGCATCCAGAAACATTTGGACCGCCTATTAAAATATGGTCTGCTTAAGCCTTGCCAATCAGAATGGAACACACCCCTTTTGCCTGTTCGAAAACCTGGGACAGATGAATACAGGCCAGTGCAGGACTTGAGGCTCGTAAACCAGGCTATCGAGACCTTGCACCCAAATGTACCAAACCCATATACCTTGCTGAGTTTGATCCCACCAGAAGCAACATTTTTTACTGTATTGGACTTGAAAGATGCATTCTTCTGTTGCCGGCTGGCACCACAGAGCCAACCTATATTTGCCTTCCAGTGGGAAGACCCTTTAACAGGAACAAAAGGCCAGCTAACCTGGACAAGATTGCCCCAAGGATTCAAAAATTCCCCAACTTTATTTGGCACTGCCTTGGCGAGGGATCTAACAAGTTACCCCTCAATACCGGGAGAAAAGGTGGTTCTGCAATATGTAGATGACCTTATATTAGCGGCAAAGGATTTTGATACCTGTAAAGAAGGGACAGAGGAACTGCTCCACTTGCTCTGGGAAGCTGGCTACCGAGTTTCCCAGAAAAAGGCACAGTTATGTTTAGAAAAGGTCAAATATTTGGGCTTTGACATCTCACACCAACAACGAGCATTGAGACCAGAGAGGAAAGAAGCTATTTGCCTTATCAAGGAACCTACCACAAGAAAACAACTTAGAGGATTCCTGGGAACAGCAGGGTTTTGTAGACTATGGATACCTGATTTCAGCAGTCTGGCCAAGCCCTTACATGAAAGCACTCGAGGTGCAGAAAAGGACCCATTCGTATGGGGACCTGAGCAGAAACAAGCCTTTTTAGTTATCAAACAACGACTTATGGAGGCACCAGCCCTTGGATTGCCTAATTCGGAAAAACCCTTTCAGCTGTATGTACATGAACAGAATGGGATTGCAGCGGCAGTCCTGACCCAGAGACTAGGAAGTTGGAACCGTCCAGTAGCTTATTTGTCTAAACAATTGGACTCAGTAGCAAAAGGATGGCCTCCATGCCTAAGGGCAGTAGCGGCCACTGCAAGCCTTGTCAAAGAAGCTGATAAATTTACCTTTGGCCAGACGATGTATGTGAATGTACCTCATGCTGTTCTGACACTCATGGAATATAAGGGTAGTTATTGGCTAACGAACCCAAGGATGGCTAGATACCAAGGCCTATTGTGTGAAAATCCCAGGATTCATCTACGAGTAGTGAATATGCTCAATCCAGCGACTTTGCTGCCCCTACCAGAGGTAGATGATGAAGAATCACATGATTGTCTCCAAATAATGGATGAAGTTTATTCCAGTAGACCTGATCTGAAAGATGAGCCATTGAAAAATCCAGATGTTGTATATTATACGGATGGTAGCAGTTACCTGCATGAAGGTGCCAGACGAGCAGGATATGCTGTGGTCACCAATGAGGAAGTTGTGGAAGCTGAAGCTTTGCCTGCTGGCACCTCAGCACAAAAAGCTGAACTTATAGGCTTAACTAGAGCTCTGCAGTTGGCAGCTGGATGTAAGGCAAACATCTATACTGATTCTAAATATGCCTTCTTAACCCTGCATGCACATGGAGCTCTATGGAAAGAAAGAGGTCTAATCGGAGCCCACGGGAAGGCCTTGAAATATGGACCTGAAGTAGAAATCCTGTTAGAAGCAGTATGGGCTCCAGAACAGATTGCTGTAATGCACTGCAAAGGTCATGGACGAGGAAGGGATCCAATAACCAGAGGAAATCATGCTGCTGACAAAGCAGCCCGAGAGGCAGCCCAAAAGCCTGTGGGAGGATTTATAGCAGCCCTCATACCAGAGGTAGTTCCAGAAGAAGTTAAACCTCACTATACCCCAGAAGAGAGGAAGTGGGCTGAACAGGAAGGAGCGGTTGTGAAGGACGGTTGGATGATCCTGCCGGACAATAGGATTTATGTACCTCATCATCTAGCAGGCACAATTGTAAGAAATTATCATGAATCTACTCACCTTGGCGGTACTGCAACCAGAGAGAGTCTCAGTCGGAAGTTGTATATTATTAACCTATCACAATTAGCAACTTGCATTTCACAGAAATGTGTTCTTTGTGCTAAAAACAATCCCAGGCAGGGACCGGTACAACCTCCTGGAATTCAGCATGTGGGATACGTCCCCATGGAAAGCCTAATTGTGGACTTCACAGAGCTGGTCCCTTCTAAGGGATTCAAGTATCTCCTTGTGTTTGTAGATACTCTTACCGGATGGGTTGAAACTTTTCCCACCCGAACTGAAAAAGCACGAGAGGTAACTAAGAGACTCCTCACTGAATTGATCCCAAGGTTTGGATTACCTAGATGCATTGGAAGTGATAATGGGCCAGCGTTCATTGATCAAGTAGTACAAGATGTATGTCGAGTCCTACAAGTAAAATGGAGACTGCATGCAGCATATAGGCCTCAGAGTTCAGGGAAAACTGAAAGAATGAATCGGACTCTGAAAACCCAATTGGCAAAATTAACCCAGGAAACGGGATTGGGATGGGTAGATGTGTTACCCATAACACTGTTTCGTGTTCGGTGTGCACCCACAAAAAGACTTAAGTTGTCACCTTTTGAGCTCCTGTATGGGAGACCGCCCTCCTTTGTTCAGGATATTCCAGCTGACCTTAAACAAATAGGAGACCATGTGACACAGGGACAAGTGCAATCTCTCTCCCGTGTTTTTGTTTCTCTTAACAGGTGGGCCCTCGAACGCACGCCGTGCAGCATTGCTGAGCCGATTCATCAGTTCCAGGCTGGCGATAGCGTATGGGTGAAAGAGTGGAAACGCGATCCACTTGCACCTAAATGGCGTGGACCTTACACCGTCTTGCTCTCTACTCCAACAGCGGTGAAGGTAGCTGAGGTGACCCCCTGGATTCATCACTCTCGTTTGAAGAAGTCCGAAGGCAGTTGGACATGCAAAGGTGACCCCTCTAATCCTTTAAAACTAACTCTCTCCAAAAACCCCTGTATCTAGCCCTACCGGGAACGGGCTAGGTCACGGGCAACATTTGACGACCGGCCTGCTGCAGCCACAACCTGGAAGCTGGCTGACCTGCGCACGCCTGAAGCTTGAGGAGCGTCTAAACCAGCGATTGTGAACGGGAAGATTCTCTTATACAATCGATTGACTGCCCCCTTGTGGAACAATTATAAGTGATATTACTCATTGGGGATCCTCGGGATATATGTTTTGGTCTTGGTGGTTCCCCATTTCTGTCATTGGGGGAATTATATTGGGGCTAATAATTATTTGCTATCACAATAAGGTAATCTTTTGTGGAAGGAATGCATATGCTAGACATCAACATGATTTCATTATTAATCCTGATCCCTTGGGAAGGGGAAGGGTCCATGAATCTGACCAAATTTGCTAAATATGGATTCCGCCATGACCACAATATGTGGGTAGGCTTAGCTGAGATGGTAGCCAATGTTGCAAATAGGACTAATTGCCTTGTTTGCTCTCTTGGGCCAGATGATTCAGAGGGAGGTATGCCCTTATTACCAATACCATTAAGTGCCATTGGTATGGTAAGCGAAATGCCACACCAAACAGAAGTACAGAATTTCCCCGGATGGAACTCAACTAAACCAATACGAGTTATACCTGTGCAAGGGGAAATCTGTGTGCATAAATCATCAGATGCAGCTGATCCTACCATGATAGGCTCTTCTCATTGTCACTATACTTGGGATTATATTAAGAATAGTCAAACCTGGGCAAACGGTACTACGTATCGAACTCGGAATACCTTGCCCTGTGCACCTCCTTTTATTCATGCATGGAAAGTGGTGTGGAACATAACTGTGACAGAAAAAGGCAATCTAACATACTGCACTGTGAACTCTCTACCCCTTTTGATATTTCGCCTTATGCACTCCACGTACCAAAAACCTCAGACCCGATGGTTGTGGTGGATATGTGGAGAATGGGCATACAAGAAACTCCCTTCCAAATGGAGTGGGACTTGTTTCTTGGGTTGGGTATTACCACCAATGTGGATTATGCCCACTAGTTCGGCCAAGCGTACACGAAGAAACGCTGATATTTCTCATATAGCAGGAGGAAGTACCCAAAGTTGGAGCGGTACTGATGATTGGCCGCCAGAGCGCATTATAGCCTATTATGATCCTGCCTCCTGGAATCCTGGTGAGCTCATACAAGGGGCACGGGATCCTATTTATAATCTAAATAGAATAATTCGATTGCAAGCAGTAGTGGAACTTGTAACCAATGCAACGGCCCAGAGTTTGAGACTTATTGCACAACAGTTGGATGAAAGTAGAGCCGCCATTTTGCAGCTGAAAATGGGAATGGATTATGTACTTGCCAGGCAGGGAGGCTTATGTGGAGTCTTGAACTTGACAGGGAATGCCTGTTGCTTTAACATTTCAGATAATGGTGAGGCAATCCGTGTGTTGGCTACAAAGATGGAGAATATAGCACATGTCCCAGTACAAACATGGGAAGGATGGGATATGGGATGGCTCACCAATTGGTTACCTAATGTCACAGGACTTAAAGGGATACTATTGTCTTGCTTGTTTTTCTTGACAGTAGTGGTAATGGTTTTATGTATGATGCCATGTATCATTTCATGTTTTAGAAGTACAATTAGCAAGATGGTTTCAAATGAAACTCTACCTCATATCATGGCCCTATACAGAGCTTTACCTCAGGAATATGATGAAGGTCAAGCTATCAAGGACACTTGGGATGAAGGTCCTTGAGCTTGAAAGGGGGGAATGTGGCATCTGAATATAGACTGCATTTTTAATCAAGACTTATATTGGCTTATATCTTGATCAGGTTCCTAAATTAAATGGGCTTAGATTTTCAAAATGTTTCATGCCAGGCAGAAAAAACCTTGGCAAGAGGTTTTCTCCTAAGACAAGAGGGCCCCATTGATTTATGGTAGAAAAAACAATTCTCAAAGTCATAAAAAGGGAGAATTACATATGCTGCCCCAAGGCTGAAAAAACACTATTAAGAATGGGTAAATAAGTAAAATGATACCAATGGGCCTCACGTTAAACCTTGAGCTGAATTCTCTAAAGGCCAGAAGCAAATGGGAAAAACATTTAGCTGACAGAAAAAAGAGAACATTTTTAGGAAATCTTCTAAAGCTGTTTCTTTCTCAAACTGAGAGAGTTAAAAAGGGCAATAAAATGTTGGGGAAAGGCAACTGGCTTGGCTGGAGAAGAAGCTTCTTTCTACTTTATTTTTAGGCTGGAAAGGGGGGTGAAAGGAGGAGGGTAAACTAAAGAGGCTTCTTTTAAAAGCTGTTTTTTACTGAGTTCCTTCCTTTTTACTTTGAGAAGCTTTATTCTTTTAAGAGGCTACCTATGATAATGTATGAAATATATTAGCTTAAATATATTGGCTTAAATGTAATTATGCAAAGGATTTAAGGAATGCTAGATTCTTATTTCATATGGTTGTAAGAGTTGTATTTATCCTGAAATTAAGTCAGCCACCAGCCTAGCCCCCCTGCCAGACAGAAGACGCCATCCAAGCACTCTTGATATATAGTTGTCAGGCATTTGTTTAGAAACCTTAAATGAAGGAAATCTTTCAATGTTGATGTGAACTCAAGATCCTTGACATCTGTTGAACATAAAAATGTAAGATTAAACATTTGTTTTAGAAGGCAATAGGGCAAGAGGTGAGCTGGTAATTAAGATTCCATGTAAGATATATTATTACTTATATGTCATATATATAGCTCTTTGTCTCCCTTATAAGGGCAAGGAAATGGGTGTATCTTTTGTGGGTGTATCTTTTGTGATTGGTTCTACCAAACAGCCAATAGGAATTCCAACCAGGCTGATTGGACAGAGGCAGCCACAGGAGGAGCAAAGGGGGCTGGATTAAGGGAATATAAGTGCTGGCCAGAATGGCAGGAGGCCAGGCCAGAGCTTGGTAACCATATACCACTGTGCCTCTCATTTATTTGTCTGACAAATAAATTAATATTTTAATTTCTCTATTGCTGCGTTGAATATTTCATTCCAGCTAAGCGTTAACCACAAGCAGAGGTGCTACAGTACCATATTGGGGTTGGTTTGTTTTTTGAGAAAAAATTTTCATAATAAAAAATTCTGTTACATTACCTTCCATTGACCTACGAAATCTCCTTTCCATATACACCTATATGTCTATAGTAAAATGATATAAAATTACGCAAACCAAAACATGTTATCAGTTATGTGGTGGAAATTCATGTCGTGAAACACACATCTAAGTTTTGGAAAACAGTTATGGAATCTTATGCAGGGATAGATGAGGATCAGGATTACAAAGGAGAAAGAGTTGCAAAGTGGGATGGGCTTGATTATTCACACAAAAAATGAATGAAGCACGATGACATCACAAATTACAACCCTCTTCCTGACCATTGGCTGCTGGTGAAGGAAGCTGTATCTATGGCTGGCAGAGTATTTATACTCAATTCGCATTTAAAGAAAAACTTACCTAATATGCATTTTCTGAAGTGATCTACAAAGCAAAGCACAGCCACCTTTTGAAAATTGCACTTCTACAAATTTTGCAGTGCAATTCTCCTGCCAAGAAACATATATTAAAAGTGTGCATTGAATGCCATCTATTAGTGGAAATAAATAGAAATATGCATTATACAGTGGTACCTCGGGTTAAGAACTGAATTCATTCTGGAGGTCAGATCTTAACCTGAAAATGTTCTTAACCTGAGGTACCACTTTAGCTAATGCAGCCTCCCACTGCTGCTGCACCGCCGCTGAACGATTTCGGTTCTCATCCTGAAGCAAAGTTCTTAACCCGAGGTACTATTTCTGGGTTACCGGAGTCTGAAACCTGAAGCAAATGTAACCTGAAGCGTCTGTAACCTGAGGTACCACTGTACTAGGGAAAGTTGCTTTGCAATGATGTGTACATTAGGGAAAGCTGCCTTCATAAAGATGCATGTTAGGAGAAATTCACATGAGAAAGCCAGTGAATTTTCATTACAAATTGATGTGCAGACACAGAGAACTGAATTTAAGTTCGGAAAAAATAGTTCCCATATTATTTTGGGGAAATGTGCCTTTATCTATTATTTATTTAGTGCATTTATAGCCCACCTTTTTCTCAACGGAGCTCAAGGTTGAGAAATGCATGGTTCTCAATTAATCCCCATCACAACCCTACGATGGAGGTTAGGCTGAGATGCAATGACTGGCCCAAGGTCACCTGGTGAGCTCCATAGCTGAGTGGGGATTTGAACTCTGGTCTCCCAGGTCCTCGACCAACACTCTACCCACTACACCACACTGACAAACTGAATCCTAGTTAACATACTATCTCCCCACTCCCTGAATTTCCAGTTCACCACAAAACTGAGAATTGACAGACTATTAGAAAATGTGGGCTATTGGAAGCATTGGAAGAGAGCGTCCGTTTCACACTGTGTGGCATTTTCAAAGTGACAGCACCGGTGATTTAAAAGAGCTGTAACCCACTTCTCCGCCAGCTGCAGTCACGTCAAAGCAGTAAAAGATGAGCTCTAACTTTTCCTCCTCCTTTGGTCTTAAAACAAAATGTGATGCACCATACCCAGCTGTTTTCATTTACCAGGAATGAGGCGTCACAGGGCTCTATCTCGTCTCCTGTGCAGCTCATCTTCTATGTGGAACAGTTGGATGAGGTCATCCGGACAATTGCTCTGAAGTGTCTTTAACATGCTGATCACACACAGCTCTCCAACTCTTTTTCTTCATCAGTCTGATCTTAGTGAGGTCAGTGACAGATTCAGCATGCTGTCCTCAGTAGGGTAGTGGCAAATCCATAAGCGCTGGGTCCCTTCATGATGGTCACAGCAATGGCCCCTCACAGCCTGGCCCCTGCTAAGGTTATACAACCTTCTAACATTATACAATAATCTTATAATTATGCACTAATTATAATTATTAGGGATGTATTGCAATGGACAGTGCAGATCTCCATGTGTTGCTTTTCTGCTAGGTCTACTATTTTCTTTGCTTGTACATGGCCAAATAACTTGAAGTGCTCTAACAACTTCTTTCAGAGTGTCATAAGTTGCATTTTCCTTGCAATTCCACTGTACGTAACAGAACTTGCACACCATTCTCTCGAAACTGAAGTATCTTATGTTTTCAGTGTTCCTGTGTGTGTGTTTCCTGCACCTTAGGCTGCCTCTTGTTCTCTCTTTTTTTAATCATTTTTATTTGATTTTACAAATATAAATTTATAACCAAACCAAATACACATCCATATAAAGAGATTACTCTGAATCTCGAGACTTCCCCCTATCCGCTCCATGGTTCCTATTGTTAACATTTTCAACTGCATATTACTTCGTAATCTATATTTTATATCTATCCATATTGTCCGTGGTATTTGTTACATTACAAGTGAGATTAAAATCCTGCTAATGTTTGCGTCTGTTTACAGTGGTCTCCTAAATAAAGTATAAACTTTCCCCATTCTTTCTTGAATTTCTTGTCTTCTTGGTCCCTGAGCTTTCCGGTCAGTTTTGCCATTTCTGTGTAGTTGTAGTTTTCCATTCCTCTCTGGTAGGGTGTTTTCAGTGCTTCTAAATGCTTAATTTTGGAGCATACAGACAAATCCTCCTCCGTGTTCTTCCTGAGTGCCTTCTCCAGAGTGACCCTTGGAGCCAATCCTCCATGACGGTCTCATCTCCTTTTCTTCTGGCTCCAGTTCTCATGAAGGGTGAGAGGACTTCCTCTCAGTGACTACAAAGCTCCCCTCCCATGCTGATTGGGAGGTTCTTAGATGCAAGAGACAGGAGGACCCTGCAAGGACTATGCTGCCAAAACAGTAACATCATCCATTGTGATGTTTTATTCTGGATTGTTTTATTTGCTGTTTTAATGTAGGTTGTAAACCACTTTAATATTTAAAATATTAAACAACAACAACCCAGAAACCCAGACCACTACACTACTAGCTGTCTTCCATTATTTGTGGACCACAACTCCCACCAGCCCCAGCCAGTATTGGCCAATAGCTAGGGATACTGGTAGTTGTGGTCCATAATCTCTGAAGGGTACCATGGTCATTATGCTGGAATCTGGCGCACACTTCTGAGCATCTGTGTGCATTGTTTTCACACAGAAGCAGAACAACAGGTGGACTCTCTCACATCTCAGCCTGAAATGTTTCCTTACCATTTTCCCCAGGCTTCCACACATCCACTTGTGCTGTATATTAATATTGCATTATATTAATATTACATTGAAATCAATGATCCAAACATCCCAGTGATTGCAATAAAACATTACTGCTTATTATTACCAGCTGTGATGAAAGAAAATGTGCCAAGGTCCATTACACTGAAAGTGGAGTCAACATGAGGGTGTTTTTTAGTATTTATTTTCTTCCTTCCTTCCTTACTTACTTCCTAATGGATAAACACAACCTTGGCCAGCAGCTAGTTTTAGAAACTGGCCAGTGAGGAACGAAGTGATGGGAAGAATTTATAGCTCTAGAACAAGGGCTGTGCAAAGCCCCCCTCCTGATCCAAAATGGCCCCCAACCTGATCTGGGCTGACCCAGGGAACACTCAACGCAACCTGGCCTCATATTTAACTAGAGTTTTATAAACCTTAATTAAGCATAAGGTGAGAGAAGGAGATGTTGTTTCTCCCCGCACACAAGCCACAGAGACTAGAAGCATTCAATACTTCAGGAGGCTGCTTTCCAAGTCCCTACTCCACAGGGAAGGACCTTGCAAGAAGGGATCCTGCTGGAGTCTGCAGCCTTCCTGTCTGATATCCCACCCCAGACAGACCCAGATCGCTCGGGGTGGCCCAATCTGGGTTTATCTGTGTGATGGCCTGGGACTCGGAACCGGAGGAGTCTCAGTCCACACCGGATCCTTTGCCTCAGGCATCATCTGAACCAAGTCTGAGGCCTGGTCCTGAAGAGTCCCAGTCTGCACAGGTTCCCCTGCAACAAACACCAGCTGGGCCGAGTCAGGGGCCTGAGCCTGCCCCGGCTCCAGATGCGGAGATTACCTTGTTGCCTTCAGCTGGGCCATCACTTACAGCTGCTCCACTACCGGTTGGGTCAGGAGAGGCTGAGGCGGCCTCTGGGCCTAGTAACCCACTGACGTCTCCCGAGCTGCAGAGACTAAGGTCTGAGAGAAGGAGAGACCTGAGTACTCGCCTCCGGGCGAAACAGGGAGGTGAGTCGCTGCAGGATCAGGACTGGCTGTTACCCTGACAAAGATAAAAGGCTGTCGGACCCCACCCAAGGTTGCGGGAGCAGCATTGCTGTATGCCAGATCCTGTACCTGTCCTTGCCTGGTTTCCTGCCTCGTGTCCTGCCTTGGCACTGTCAGACTGACTCCTAGTGGAACCTCCGGATTCTGGACCAGTCCTGGACCCTGTTTCTCGGGTTATTCCCAGGCCCAGCACAATCTGGGGCTCTTGTGACTCAGCTCAGCCCAAGCCTGGATGCCCCTACAATGAGCCTGATTTGGTTCAGTTCTTGGCTGAATCTGGTGCACAGCACATGGGCTTTACATACAGAAGAGTGTCAATATGATAGAGAGGCAACAGAGCTGGCCTCAAGGCAAATGAGACATGGTGCACACCCAATCATGAGTGGTTGCACAGTGGTAGAAGACATGCTCTGCTGGCAAAAAGTCTCAGGTTTGATGCTGACATTTCAAGGTAGGGGTGGGAAGGTCTCCTGTCTGTAACCCTCTGGAGACCCTGCCAGTCAGAATTAGATGTTCCCTGCTGAAAATCCCCAACCACCACAATGTCTCCTCTGTAACAAAGGGCCATACCCAATGCTAGTCCTACTCAGCCCCATTGACATTACTGGAAAGGACTGGCTTAAATTTATTAATGTCCGTGGGTCTACTCCGAGAAGGACTAGTATGGGCTGTGTGGTTATATTGGATTTTTATTGCATGTGACCGTGTGTTGTGTTTAGTGCAGCCCTAAGGAAGAGCGTGTTCAAGAGACAATGCAAAACAAAGCCTTTCTGCCAAGACTTAGGGCCCCTTCCTGACACATTTGGACAAAAACTGGCCATTTCTATTTTTTATCTTTGTTACACTTGGGCGTATCCGGATGAGTTCGTTTCAGTGGGTCTTTGGTTGGCGTAATTGTTTTGATAACATAGCGCTCAGAATAGCAGAGCCTTGATTGACTCCAAGAATGACACTGAGGGCTTCATTCATAGAATTAAGAGATCACACACATGTGAAATGTGCATAATTTAAGAACATAATAGCTGTAATCACTAGCACAGTAAAGGTCACTGGGTCCGTCATTACTGCTAGACCATTTGCCTTCATTTCCCGCTTTTTCAAATGTCTATGTTACCACCTCAGCGCTTTGTCCGGGCCTTGTTTTGAACAGCTCTTTTTCTCTCGTAAAAACTTTTCTCTGGTATGCTTCCCCCCCACCCAATTGCACCAAGAATCTGTGATTGAAACAAGGCTGACTCCAGGTTTCAGGAGGGCGAGGGAGGGGGCAACAAAAGGCCCTCCAACTGCCCCTCAGAGGGTTTATTTGCTGACAGCAGCGATGCTGCAATCTGCGGTGGCTGGCTACAAGCTGCCTTCCACTTCCATTACCCACAATGCCTTGCTGTAGCATTGCTCCAACGCATTGTGGGTCAGTAAAATGGCAAGTGCAATATGGTATAAATAAGTGTGAACTGATGCATGTAGGGGCGAAACATCTTATATACACTCATATGGGGTCTGAGCTCTGGCCTTGCTAGCTAGGGGTGATGGGAGTTGTAGTGCAACAACATCTGGGGACCCACAGGTTGAGAACCGCTGCTTTAAATGAAGATGGGACAGATTCAGGGAGGATGAGGCTATAAATGGCGACTAGACTTGATGAGAAAGGCTGATCTAAAGCCCTCCAAGTTGGTGCCAATCACTGCCTCCTGTGGGAATGAGTTCCATAGGTTAACTGTGCTACTGTTTTTTTTAATGTCTGATTAGCCTCAATCTTCTGTCAACTGAACTTCCAGTTCAAACCACTGACCTCAGAGGCTACCGGCTGCCAAAAAGTTACCCCAGCTCTGGAATTTCATGTGACAAACTAGTGCCCCTGTTGGCTGGGAGATGGAATTTACTCTGGCTGTTATCCTAATGTGGTAAAAGTTGTTTGACAGTGGAACGGGCTACCTGGGAAAGTGATGGCCTCTCCTCCCTTGAAGGTTTATAAACAGAGGTTAGATGGCCATCTGTCATGGATGCTTTAGCTGAGATTCCTGCATTGCAGAGGGTTGGACTAGATGACCTTTGGGTCCCTTCCATCTCCAAGATTCTATGATTCCACCCCATAGTAAAGGTAAAGGGACCCCTGACCATTAGGTCCAGTCATGGCTGACTCTGGGGTTGCAGCGCTCATCTCACTTTACTGGCCAAGGGAGCCAGCGTACAGCTTCCAGGTCATGTGGCCAGCATGACTAAGCCGCTTCTGGTGAACCAGAGCAGCGCACGGAAACGCCATTTACCTTCCCGCTGGAGTGGTACCTATTTATCTACTTGCACTTTGACGTGCTTTTGAACTGCTAGGTTGGCAGGAGCAGGGACCGAGCAACGGGAGCTCACCACGTCGCAGGGATTCGAACCACCGACCTTCTGATTGGCAAGCTCTGTGGTTTAACCCACAGTGCCACCTGCATCCCATTCTACCCCATTCATGGAACTTTTTATGTAGGGAGCATTGGTTAACAATAATTCCCCCATGCCCCGCCATTGTAGGTTTTATATATCTTTTTAAAAGTACATTAAATATATCTTAGTAAACCTTGAGGAACAAAACCAATAGGTTAACTGGTATGGGATACCCATTAATCACAATAGTAATTATCTGTAGAGCATTTCTAAAGAAGTAAGATTTTCTAGCAGCATCTTTTATGGTGCATTTTTCTCCCTCCCCACCCCCTCTCGCTCCCTTGAACACACACTCAAACATAACCCGCCTTTAAATTAAGCTAGTTGACTATAAAAGATTATTCCTTGCTCCTTTCTTGAAAAGATTTATATGCGCTATTGTATTCTTCTCTCCCCACCTCCTTTCCCTGGGGAGCAAACCAAAATACAGTCATTGTTTGAAATGTGTGCTTCTCTGAATTTTGTAGTACGGTTCTCTACCCAAGTAATGTGTAGAGAAAGGCATATACGGCTGTAAAGTTTGCATGAAAATGCATACATTAGTGAAAATAATGTAGATAAATGCATCACACTAGGAAAAATATATGCTGCCCAAATGCATAGGATAGGCAAAATCGCTGACAAAATAGTGTCTATGTTAGGAGAAATCAGCCCTAAAATGCTGACGAGTTTCCATGAGGATTTTTAAAAAGAATCACAGACTGATGTGGAAATGTGGAGAATTGAACTTTAGATGGAGAAAATGCAAAACTGAAGGAAACAGAAATTGACAGAGTCTCCCTGTTCATAGAAACATAGAGTGGAAGGAGACCACAATCTTCATCTACTTCAAACCCCTGCAATGCAGAAATCTTTTTGCCCATTGTGGGGCTTGAACCCATGACCCTGAGATTAAGGACTCAGCTACACAGCTGCAAATAAAATGTTTTCAATGTGTTGTAAAGTGCAATATACAAATGTGACACTAGAGGGTGAGAGAAAGCTATGCAAAATTCAATGTATTTTTCAAAACGTTTTTTATAAAAGCATTTTCACAGCTAAGAGTCTCATTCCTATAGTTAGAGACCATTCTATATCTCTATCTATCTATCTATCTATCTATCTCTACCTATCTATCATCTATCTATCTATCTATCTATCTATCTATCTATCTATCTATCTATCTATCTTAGCAGTCTACAGCACCATAAAAACAAAATGTAAAAGCAAAAAGAAATGAAAAACAAACATTAATGGACTGTTGTGGGTGATGTACTTGCTTAGGCCTGGCAGAATAGAAAAGTTTTCAGCAGGTGTTTAAAAGATGGCATAGAAGTTGCCCACCGGAGACACTTAGATCGGAGAAACATAGGAAAATGCCTTATGCTTAGTCAGACCAACAGTCTATCTAGCTCAATATTGGTGTAACTGTGCCCCTGAAGGACCAGGTGCGCAGCCTGGGAGTCATTCTGGACTCACAGCTGTCCATGGAGGCACAGGTCAATTCTGTCTCCAGGGCAGCTGTCTACCAACTCCACCTGGTACGCAGGCTGAGACCCTACCTGCCCGCGGACTGTCTCGCCAGAGTGGTGCATGCTCTAGTTATCTCCCGCTTGGACTACTGCAATGCGCTCTCTGTGGGGCTACCTTTGAAGGTGACCCGGAAACTATAACTAATCCAGAATGTGGCAGCTAGACTGGTGACTGGGAGCGGCTGCCGAGACCATATAACACCGGTCTTGAAAGACCTACATTGGCTCCCAGTACGTTTCCGAGCACAATTCAAAGTGTTGGTGCTGACCTTTAAAGCCCTAAATGGCCTAGGCCCAGTATACCTGAAGAAGCATCTCCACCCCCATCGTTCTGCCCAGATGCTGAGGTCCAGCGCCAAGGGCCTTCTGG
Organism: Podarcis melisellensis; assembly: GCF_964234715.1. Taxonomy (NCBI): domain Eukaryota; kingdom Metazoa; phylum Chordata; class Lepidosauria; order Squamata; family Lacertidae; genus Podarcis; species Podarcis melisellensis. The sequence continues at coordinate 15,313,230 of NC_138546.1, read as the reverse complement.
CGGTTCCCTCATTGCGAGAAGCAAAGCTACAGGGAACCAGGCAGAGGGCCTTCTCCGTAGTGGCACCTGCCCTGTGGAACGCCCTCCCACCAGATGTCAAAGTGATAAACAACTACCTGACATTCAGAAGACATCTTAAGGCAGCCATGTTCAGGGAAGTTTTTAATGTGTGATATTTTGGTTTCTGAGGAAGCCACCCAGAGTGGCTGGGGAAACCCAGCCAGATGGGCAGGGTACAAATAATATATTATTATTATTATTATTATTATTATTATTATTATTATTATTATTGCCTGCAATGACTGGCAATTGGCTCTCCAGGTGTTCAGGCAGCAGGTCTCCCCCAGCCTTACCTGCAGATCCCAGGGGTTGAATTTGGGACCTCCTGGATGCAAAGCAGATCCTCTGTCACTGAGCCACAGCCCTTCCCAAGCTCCAGAGCTGAAGCTACATCAGGCCCCTTCAGACCAATCTCTGTGTTCCATCATCAAGTAGTGGCAATGTTGCACACACACACACACACACACACACACACACACACACACACATAATCTCCCCACAGTTGATTTGGCCTGCAGGCAAATAGGTGGATATGCAAAGCTATTTGATCCTTCAGTCCCGGGGAGATTCTGCATGTCATGCCCATAAGGCAAGATCAGTGCGCTCCTGTTTGCAAGGAAGAAAGAAGCTCGTCTATCGCTGAGAATTCAGTGACACAGGTGCCTTTGTTCCTTGATATATTTTAGGGTGGTGGGAGTGCCACACTTCGCTGATGCTGACGTCTGGGAGTTGCCACTGAATATTGCCCAAAGCAAAATTCAGAGGCGAATTTGGAGGTACCGTTTCAAGCAAAAGACTGGAGCAATTTTCAGAGAAGGAAAGACGAGTTTTGATTTTGATTTATTTTACAAAAGGATTTAAAAAAAAATCATTGGGGTGGGAGGGAATCAGCCTATTCCCATTCCAACTTCACATTCTAAGTACATTCTATCCCATTTCCTGCAGATTATCTGGGGAAAAAAATGCATTTAAATTCCACATGCTATTTGTACACTCTTCCCTCCTAAAATACGAGATTTGGTTGGCAATTGGGAGCTTGTGATACAAATGCTGTTTGTATTTCCAGATGGTCAGCGGTTGGCTCATTACTCGATGCCCTTCTAGTGGGCCAGAGGGAGGCTACTTTTAAAAAGAGGCAACTGTTTTTAAATAGAGGTTTCAATTTTAACCTCTATTTTAAATAGAGGTTAAAAAGAGGTGTCAGGGATTCTGTTGCTGTGACTCCCACGTTGCAGTGGGGTTGGACTAGATGACCCTAGGGTCCCTTCCTTCTCCACAATTCTGTGTTTCTGTAAATCCAGCAAACCTCCTAACAACCCACATTGTTCATCTAGCACCTTTCTTACTCCCAAGATAAATAATGCACCAGTTGAGGGTTGTCAAAACCTTTGGAAACATATCTAAAGGATCAAGCAACTACAGTGGTACCTTGGGTTAAGAACTTAATTCGTTCTGGAGGTCTGCTCTTAACCTGAAACTGTTCTTAACCTGAGGTACCACTTTAGCTAATGGGGCCTCGCACCACTGCCACACAATTTCTGTTCTAATCCGGAAGCAAAGTTCTTAACCCGAGGTACTATTTCTGGGTTAGCGGAGTCTGTAACCTGAAGCGTCTGTAACCTGAAGCATCTGTAACCTGAGGTACCACTGTACTTCACTGCTACTGAGATATCGCCAGATTTGTGCCTTAGGCAATCGAGGCGATGAACCTTTTTTTCAGCCTGCGGGCCACATTCCCTTCTGGGTAACCTTCTCAGGGCCACAGGCAAGTGGTAGGTGAGGCCAGAGGCAAAGTGGATGGAGCCATGGATGTAAATGTTACCTCTCTACAGCAGCTATTTTCAATGCACATTCAGCAACCTGTTTTCCATTCATACAGGTGAGAGCATTACCAGAGTTGAACATTTGGGACATGAAACAGGGGCAGTGATAGGGCGGCCTGGCAAGGGACAAAGAGGCCCAGAACAGCTGCATTTTGCCCCCACGCCTGAGGTCCCTCCCTGGGTCAGAAATTGGCAGGTTACAGTGTGCAGCTCTTGGCAGTGAAATAAAGTCACCATTGTGGCTTTATCGGTGTTATTTTTATTCCTCACTGGTTACTCATTTTATTCTCCAGTCAATGAATTTTTAGCTCATCATGATGGCAGCCTCTGAGCAGTGTGAGAAGTGTTGTCAGCCTCCCTTTCCCCTCTCTGATCCCAATTAAAAAGTCACAATTGTGACGCAAAAAGATTGGGCCACATGATCTCTGTAAGACGGAGAAAAAGGAGCATTTGATTCTACAGCAAGTTTGCTGAAATGATGGCCAGAGCTGGGTGCCTTTCGTACCACGACTTGTGCCAGGGATGCTAAAATCAAGCCAGAACCCCACTTTCTGGACATCCTAGCTCACAACAGCATTTCTGCAGGATTTGGGACTTTTTAACCTCCAGATCCCTTCAGCCCCAGCCAGCATAGTCAATGGTCAGGGATAATGGGATTTGAAGTTCAGAAACATTTGAAGATCCCCTGATTCCTCCCCACCCCCGGTTTATGGTTTGTGGAAGATTAGGGGGACACTCCCCTGTAATAAAGGTTGCAGTGTTTAGGACTTGTACTAGTTTAGAGAAAAAGGCAAGAAAGATGTAACATGATAGAAGCAAATATAATTATGCACGGCATGGAGAACATGGGTAGAGAAAAGGTTTTCTCCCTCTCACATAACAATAGAACTCACAGACATCCAATGAAGCTAAATGTTGGCAGACTCGGGGCAGATAAAATAAATTACTTCGTCATGCAGTACAAAATTAAACCAGGGAACTGGCTCCCACAGGAGATGGCCGCCATCTTTAAAAGTGGGTTGGGCAAATTCATGGCACATAAGGCTATCAATAACAAGGGGCGCAGGGGGCGCTGTGGTTTAAACCACTGAGCCTCTTGGGCTTGCTGATCAGAAGGTCGGTGGTTTGAATCCCCACGACGGGGTGAGCTCCTGTTGCTCTGTCCCAGGTCCTGCCAACCTAGCAGTTCAAAAGCACGCCCGTGCAAGTAGCTAAATAGGTACCACTGCAGCAGGAAGGTAAACGGTGTTTCTGTGCACTCTGGCTTCCATCACAGTGTTCTGTTGTGCCAGAAGCGGTTTAGTCATGCTGGCCACATGACCCGGAAAGCTGTCTGTGGACAAACGCTGGTTCCCTTGGCCTGAAAGCAAAATGAAGCGCCACAACCCTATGGTTGCCTTTGACTGGACTTAACCATCCAGGAGTCCTTTACCTTTACCTTTTTACTAGCCACGATGGCTATACTCTGCCTCTATGGTCAGAGGCAGAAATGCTTCTGAATATCAGTTGCTAGAAACCGCAGGAAGGGAGTGTGTTCATGTCCTTCTTTCCTGCTCTTGTATGCTTCTCGTGGGCATGTGGATGACCACAGTGAGAACAGGATGCTGGGTCAAAAACTCATCCTTCAATATGTTTTTCTACTGGAGGAGAAGAAAGCAACATACACGACATCTTCCATGTGAATGTCTAGCAACCAGTTAGCCTCTCTGTTGAGGATTACCTTACCAATCTTTCCTTGCTTTTTTATGACTTTGGTGATCTGCTTGTGGGAGATTCTGCCATTACATCCTGAACCTTTTCACAGGTCACTGCCTTGATGCTTTTTGGAAGTCCCCCAAGTAGCTTTTATGGAATCACACAGCCTTCTGATGACCATTAAGCAGTCTTCAGAGAGAACCTGGCGTTGCAGTGGGGAATACCTATTGAAAAATTGTTAATGTTGGCAGATAATAGCAGTAAGGGGTTAGCTATAAAATCTTGCTTAGATCTTTTGCTGGTTTGTTAGGCTTCATTAAAAAACAATGGGAACATGAGCTAGAAATCAAACTGGACGCAGATCTGTGGAATAAAATATAGACTAGGCCACCCTTCTGATCCATCTTGGTGAGGAATAGAGAATAAACTTTGAAATTAAATTAATTTATGGTATTTAAACCCCAGGAGATTGGCTATAATCTATCCTGGTTCATCTCCAAGATGCTGGAGAGGCTGCGCTGAAACTGGAACATACTTACATTTATGGTGGGAAAGCCCCCTCGTGGCAAATCTTTGGGTCAAGGGTTTCTAGTGAAATATGATTCGATGATTCTGTGCGAATGGCTCTCCAGAACTAGATTAATTTATATAGTATTTACTTTTATGTAGTAAGCAACTTATCAGTTATCTCTTATGGGCAGCAAGACATATCATAACCTGGGCATTTGAAGATCTTTCTGGTAAGCAACTGGTTTAAACAGTCTGGGAAGGAGCTTTATTAGAAAAACTGGCAAATAAACTACAAATGTTGCATGGACAAACAAAACAGAACAAATTTACTCCAGTTTGGCTTGGCTTTATAATGTTTCCCAGTGTCCCAGAATATCAGCAATCTCCTCCAACAGCATATACCACAATCTGGCTAGTTTCTTTTTCCAGCCTTTTACATACTTGTGATACAAAGGAACACAAATATATAATTCAGACAAATTACTACCCTTGAAACTTCACCTTATTTTTTACCTGTTCTAGAGAACTCATGGAATATTTATTACTATTACCAATGTAGTTGCCAAGTCTTGGGGCTCTTTTTAATTTTAATTTTGTTATGTCTGTGGTTAAGACGGCAACTTGTGAGAACTTCATTATTTCGTCAAACTATCAAAGATGGGTTGTTGTTGTTTTTACAATCAAGCTGATTGAGTTGGGGGTTTTTTTACGATCAAGCAGAAGATGAATTTTATGACACAAGCAAATAAATAAATAAAATTGAGCAGCGCATGTATACATCTCCACCAATTTTGAAAATGAAAAGCAGAACACTCCTCGATTCCTTAACTAGCACCTGCCTGGTGCCAATAGGCAGGGAGTTCCAGCGTGTAGGTAAAGGTAAAGGAAAAGGAAAAGGGACCCCTGACCATTAGGTCCAGTCGTGGCCGACTCTGGGGTTGTGGTGCTCATCTCGCTTTATTGGCCGAGGGAGCCAGCGTACAGCTTCCGGGTCATGTGGCCAACAAGACTAAGCCGCTTCTGGAGAACCAGGGCAGCACATGGAAACGCCGTTTACCTTCCCGCCAGAGCGGTACCTATTTATCCACTTCCACTTTGACGTGCTTTCGAACTGCTAGGTTGGCAGAAGCAGGGACCGAGCAACGGGAGCTCACTCCATCACAGGGATTCAATCTGCCGACCTTCTGATTGGTAAGTCCTAGATTCTGTGGTTTAACCCACAGCGCCACCCATGTCCCCTAGCATGTAGGTTCTGCCACACTAAAATATTGATTCCTTACAAATGTGGAATGTGTATTACATGCCCCCTGTAAAAGAGCCAGTTTTGCACTTAGGAAGCTCCCTTAGACCGAGTCAAACCACTGGCTAGTAGCTTAGTATCACTGACACTGCCTGGCAGTAGCTCTTCCAGTCCTATTTGGAGATTCTGGGGATCAAACCTGGGACCTTTGCCATGGCCAGTTTAGCTGACAGCTGCCTAGCTTCATTTCTGCCAGAGGGGCACCTCAGTCTGTGCATCTGTACCTCCTCCCCCAAGATCCGCACATGCAAATCTTTCTGTTTCCATCTTCCTGTTTGCTCATTCACACACTGACTGAGCTGCATTTCCCATTCATCAACGTCATGCCGCCCGGCTCGGGCCGGTGGCGTAAGCCACAGCTGCTGCTTTGGGAGCCACCATGCTGCTGTAAATAAATGCCATTCTTGGAAAATGCTTTGCAGAAGTGCAAGACTTAACACATTTCCCTTCCTCGGAAATAGGCCCTTTCAAAGTCAGCTGGTTAGGAAAAAATAATAATAAGAGGATGAAATGTTAGGGGCAGGGAGAAACGAGAGTACCAGCATAACTGCCAGGAAGAAACTGTCACTGGTCTTGATATTACTGGATTTCATGCACACATGGGCAAACTGGTCTATTTTTGCATGTCTTCAGTCAGAAGTGTATCCTGTTTCTGCCTGAATCTGCAATTTGGGAACCAAGCCTTATGAAGAACAGCAGAGGGAGCTGGGTATGTTTGGTCTGGAGGAGTCTGATGGGTGATATGTTAGCCACCTTCAAATATTAGAAGGGCTGTAACATGGGCGCTGTGGGTTGAACCACAGAGCCTAGGACTGATCAGAAGGTTGGCAGTTCGAATCCCCACGATGGGGTGAGCTCCTGTTGCTTGGTCCCTGCTCCTGTCAACATAGCAGTTCGAAAGTATGTCAAAGTGCAAGTAGATAAATAGGTACCGCTCCTGTGGGAAGGTAAAGGGCGTTTCCGTGTGCTGCTCTGGTTCACCAGAAGCGGCTTAATCATGCTGGCCACATAACCCGGAAGCTGTACACCGGCTCCCTCAGCCAATAAAGCGAGATGAGCGCCGCAACCCCAGAGTTGGCCACAACTGGACCTAATGGTCAGGGGTCCCTTTACCTTTACCTTTAACACGGAACAAGTTGGAGCTTGTTTTGTGCTGCTCCAAAGAGTAAGACCCAAGTGGATTCAAATGACAAGTGAGGAGATTCCGACTAAATATGAGGAAGAAATTTCTGACAGGCTTCTGTAACAGATGACACCAGTAGGTAGTTGGCTTTTCTTGGTATCTGTTGGAAATTCTTTAGCTGTGATTCATACTTTGTGGACTCAATGACCCTTGGGGTATCTCCCAGCTCTGCAGTGCTATGATTCTTTGATTCTAATTAAACAACTGAAAAGGCCTGTCAGCATAGAAATATCTTCAAGAGAAGCCTGAAAATCTAATGCAGGGATGATGATGATGATGGATCTGTGTGTATACACACACAAAGAGATACATACACACATTCAAAATGCACAATGTTAAATGCACTTTGATATTTGCTGAGTGATCTGTGGAGGATATTTTTACCTCTGGATTTATTGAGCTGAGCAAGGGACCGAAATTAGGATGGGGGAACATTTTTTTTGGGGGGGGTGAACCTACCTAATTCACACTTTCCAGACCAATACACAAACAAAAACACAGCTACCTTTTATAACCCACACTTCTCTGAATCTTGCAAAGAACGTTCTCCAGCCAAAAATGCAAAAAAAGGTGTTTATTAGTGTAGATAAGCACACAGGTGCCTATATTGGTTAAAATAACATACAGATGCACACCGTGTTTAGGAAATGGTTTGTAAAAATGTGTTTAGGGCAAAAATGTGCACAACATATGCATGAAAATGCTTTTTATTTTTGAGCAAAGTTTAAAAAAATTTTTTACAAATTGATTCAGAAATGAGAAACTGAGAGAAGCCACAGTGGAGAGATTTGCCCATCCCTAGTTGGAACTAGATGGCTTATAAGGCACCATTGAAGCCTATGACTCCAATTCAGGCATTCAAGCAACACATGGGGAATGAATGTGGGGGTTCTGACCTTTCTGTATTGAGTAGGAAAGTCTGAGAGGGACTTCTAAGAGTGTTCAGATAAATACCTCCAAACAATCAGGGAACCTGATAGTACAGGGTCCTTGATAGCAGGGAGCCTTCCAACAACATTAAGCTCTCTTCAGATCTTCATGCTCAGTGAGCAAGGATCTCCTGAGGGGCTGGAGCTAGTGCATATGATCCCGTTGCCCTCTTCACACAAAGGTGAATGTGTGAACCTGAGCAGAGCTCATAAACGCATCGTTTGCCGAACAACAGGCAGTAGTTTTGCTGAGGCCATATGACTGCAGTTTATTTACAAATGGTGTTCAAATACTGAATTGGATAAGGTGGTATGTACTGTTTATGTTTGTCACTGATTTGACACAATGTCTAAGAAAAATGACTGAGTGATTCATTCAGGCCAGCGAATGAGCAGCCACAAACACCCAGGAAAATCTACACGTGAAAATTTTGAGGGTGGCAATTTCCTAGGACATTTCACTCCCCCCTGTGAAAGGTAGTGTGTTTCAAGTTATTGACAACGATTGTGTGTGCAAGCACCATGCTGGAAAAGGAACAGTGATTCACATCTATCAGAAAACACTAAAACAGTTCCTTAAGCACTGTTTAAGGCAGCCATGTAATTACCTGTCAATAAGAATGAAGATGTGAAAAGCTATGGAGCAATTCTAACGATGGGAGTTGTAGTCTAACAACATTTGAAGGGAATATCTAGTCATAGAACTATAGAATGTTTAGAGTTGGACACCAAACCCCTGCAATGCAGGAATCTCAGCTAAGTCCATTTCTTCATATTTGTGCCATGAGCAGAAACTAAAACTCCAACCCAGAATTTTAATGTTTGGGTATTAAAAGGAAAAGAAAACGCACAAAACAGCTGCAACTTGAAAATTCTGACAAAAATTAAAGAGGAGAGGAAATTCCCTGTGTTTGTTTCTTTGCCCTAGAAATCATGTGGCTGGTATTTGCTGTTATTTTCAGTCTACAAATGTTATGTAATTGATGACACCTCACCATCGTTTGCATCGTGTTTCCTTTGCATTGAGATGAATGGGGTGGGATAACGTGATGATGGCACCATCCATTCATTAGAACATCATCCGTTCATTTCACCACAGTGGATAGAGACAGAGGCAGTGAAAGCAGAACAGTACTGCAGATGATGAATATGAGGTGGAACAGAAAGGAATACCTAGCTGCAACCAGATTGTTGTTGGTTGTTTTTTAAGAACGTAAGAACTTCAGGCCAATGGCCCATCTAGTCCAGCATCTTGTTCTCCTAGTGGCCAACCAGATGCCTGTGGGAAATTGGCAAGCAGGACTGGAGCACAAAAACACTCCCTACTTCTGTAGTTTCCAGCAATTGGTATTCACGAGCATGGATGCCTCCATCTGTGCCATTGTGGCTTGCAGCCATTGATAGCCTTCTCCTTCATGTATTTGTCTAATCCTCTTTTGAAGTCATCCAAGATGGCGGCCATCACTGCCTCCTGCGGGAGCAACTTCAACTACACACTGCATGAAGGGCTTTATTTTATCTGTCCTGAATCTTCCAATGTTCAGCTTCATTGGATGTCCATGATTTTTTATGTTACGAGAGAGGAAAGAGTGTGCATTTTTTTTTTTTAATAAAAGACTTCATTAACCTAAAAGCTATCAAATCCCTTTTCAAAATATAATCAAGCACCATCCTTCTTTCATTCTTTCTCTCTCTCTCTCCCCACACCCCTTCCACAATTTAGGAAACCACTTAATGAAACTGAATATCTTTGCATATTTCACAACTTCAAAAGGACTCTCCAAAACTTCAAAGGGTAACTTTTGAAGTCTCCTCAGGTGCAAGCCATCTGAAAGGGATTTATGTTCTGACTCAAGACCTATTTTGGTATGTACACATACATTCTCTCTCTCTCTCTCTCTCTCTCTCTCTCTCTCTCTCTCTCTCTCTCTCTCACACACACACACACCAGCTCTATACATCCCTTTTAGTATTTTAATGACTCCCCTTCCCTAACATCCACAGCTCCTTCTTAATGTGACATGACTACAAAATTTCACATGGCTAAACCTGTATGGATTATAATTATAAAACCCAGTATAGCAGAACTTTCTTGCCTTTCCCTCCCCTCTCCTTTTCTTAATAACTTAGCAACCGAAGTTATTGCTATTTTAAATAAAATGTAGCAGAGAAGAATAAGGGAAGAGCCCACTTCTGCACTGAACATTCAGCATCTCTGTCTCTCGGGTCTACAATCAACCATTATTTCCCCGTGGTTATAGCATATTTCCATGTGAATAGCAATATCCAATGTTATCCTTGCAAAAATCCTGTTAGGTCATGAGGGCCACATTCGCTCCTGGGCAGCCTTACAGGGACAGCATGTCAGTATGGCAGCTGGGTCCCGGTTTCAGCACAGAAATGGCTTTGGTAACCCTGTATGATGACCTCTGTTGGGAGACAGACAGGAGAAATGTGTTCCTGCTCATTCTCCTCACCCAAGGAACCAACAGTTCAGCTCCCTTCAATTTCTTCATCCCCCTGCTCTTTAGGATTGCTGCTTCAAAGGAATATTTTTCTCCTTGTTTGACATTTCCCCCCTCCTACTTTGTAGGTGTGTGTAACATCCATAATCTGCATTCTATTTCTCTCCTTGTCAGAAGACAACTAGAGCAGAACCCAAGGCATACGGGAACAGTGGAATAGTAAGAGAGCAGAACTGGTCAAAGCCCCTCATTCCCAATTCAAACCGTGAACTGTTTTGAGCAACTCATTCACAGGCTGCAGGAAGGTAAAAGGGAATCTGGGCATCCCAACAGTATATTCAAGGCATCTCCAGCGTGTGAAGTACTGATCAATGGAACTTCCACAAAATCGGCTTCCTTTCCCATGAGTGGTTTCCTATATCAAACCGAGCTTTCAAATTGGCTTAATGTGATACAGGAATGCAGCCTCAAAACTGCACCAAAAAAGGCTTAATTCAGGGGCAGCCAACAAGCAGTGTTAGAAATTCATATATATAAGCAAGGTGCCAAATGGTTCCTTAAACCAGGGTTACAGTCACCAAAACAGAATGCCTAGTTGCATTTGGGGGCCAGACAGCTCTAAAGTGGTATTTTTTCCAATACGACTTTTTGGTTGCTGAATTTCATTCTGATTGCGCAGATAAAATATAATGGATAGAATTCTACAGGTTGTGTTGCTAATATCAGGTGCAAGGATACCCAGGCATGCACTTCCAGGTGGTGGAGACATCAGGCACCATCCTGGCACCTGGGCATATTCACTTGGTCACAAGTGGCTGAAAGGCAGGTGCAAAATGTGCCTGGCACCTGGCGAATTTTGAACTACCTTTCCCATCAGCTCCAGCCAGCCAACATCGATAATTGTTGGGGGTGATGGGAGCTGTAGTCTGAGGTCATTTCCTACACAACCAGATTTTCTTTCCTATTTTTGGATTATGGTGGTGGTGGAGACTGGAAGCCTTTTTGAAAGTGGTGGTGCAGAAATGACTAAAGGTATATTTTGCAGTGGGAAGGATTCCCATTGGTACATCTCCCCAGACCACATACTGCTGCCCTGTGGGAAACACTGACTTGGTATCTGTCCCTTTCCTTTGAAAGGTCAAGCGTGTCCCCCTCCTGTACAGAAGTCACAACAAAGGCAATGGAGACAGTCCCTGACAAAGTCTTCCATAAGCAATTGCAGGACAGCAGCCTGGAAATTTCCCTACTTTTTCACCACCCCCTGTTCAGACACTGTTCCCGCTTGCTTCCCGATTCAAGTGTGTGGTCCCATAAATACTAATGTGATTGGATCTCCGTGTACATAATAGATGTTATTCAGAGGTAGATCAGATGCCATCTGCAAAATGCCTTTTAATTGCCCTGTGCACACGACACTGTTCCTTCCTCCCTTCCTCCTGAGTTATTTAGAACTCTTGCTTTATAAAATGCATTATTCACAACACAATCTGTCCTACTGATGTACGGGCAGAACATACATTTCAAGACCCGCATTCATTTTGTGTTGAGCATTTTCCCCACGTCAAACTATTCTAATCTACACACAAGGGGGAAAATTCTTCAGGTTGCCTCTCATCAGAATGTTGAAAAAGTGAGATCCGTTGAGTTGTACAAACTCCTCTTAATGAGCAATCAATCCCCTCCTGGAGCCTTTATGAATCGTCTTTAAGAGCAGTGGATTCCCCTCACCTGGAAGACATCACCGAGTGATTAAAAGGACCCCTCAACAAATCCCTTGATGCAATGACCCAAATGTTGCATGTCCTCCATTGAAACCTTTGGAGGTGTTCTACAGTCTCCCTCACTCCAAATTCTGAATCTTCCCATCAGGGGTGCCCTAGACCAAAAGAGACAGCCAGACTGAGCAAGCCAGAAGGCAAGACTAAAAAATACAGGAATACACCAGAGCTCAAAAGGGCTGTAGCTCAGTGGTAAGCATGCAGAAATTCTAAACATCTCCAGTAGGTCTGCCTAAAACCCTGGAGAACTTCTACCAATCTGTGTCAACCATACAGAACTAGATGGGCCAATGGTCTGACGCAGTCTAAGGCAGTTTCCAGTGTTCAAAACTTGTTGATCAAGAAAGGCTCATATGGAACAGAAAGCCAGGGCCTGAGGGTACTTCACCAAAAAGTTCCTCCTGCAGTTCAATGTCTCACCACATGGGGCAGCCATCCACAAATCCTAGCAGCTCCTGACCCTCATTTCCCATCAGCCCCAGCAAGAATTGCGCTTGCTTTCTAACCCACCAGTAAGGTTACCTTTCCATACAATGCACAGCGAATGCAACTGTTTCCCTATGACCAGGTCGCAATGCTCAGCTATGCCACTAGAGCCAAAGCATTTTCACAAAGTGTGGGCCTGATATAAAATCTACAGCTAAACTCCTCTACATTCAATCTCACTGATGTTATCAGGGGATGCTACCAAAGTTCATGTCAGCGAGTGTTTGGTTGAGAATTTTAAAAAAAGTTTTATCTGAGTTCATGATCCAGACCATGTTTCGATCCAGTTCTGATTTATTCTGAACTAATTGGGCTATCTCTGTTTATTATGCAGCATTATCTCTCCTTGTCTCTGTTTCCATCAGTCCCTCCAAGCTGTCAACTGTATTTTTACAGATACTTAAGATGTTATGTGGTCAAACCGTGGGCCATAATTCACCTCCACAGTCAGAGTCACTTTCTCTTCTCAAAGCACCAGCCTCATAAATCACTGCTACCAAAGGGCCATAAATCACCCTGGTTCCTACCAGACAACAGTCCCATTATTGAATTTCAGTCTACCCTTCCTTAAGCAAAATAAAGATTAATGCACTTAGCCATGATAAACAACCAGGATGCATCCGTAATTAAAGGCTGGAAAACATTGTCAGCATGCATGGAATCGGAACGAAGGAGAGAAACGAGATCTTTGAAGGCTCATCTGTGTTATGAGTTTATCACTGGGCTGCGCTGAGTTTTAAGTTGATTTAACCGGAGGCTGTCTCGACAGCAATGGCGCACAAAACCTGGGAGAATCAAATTGTGTTTGTGCAGGTCAGAGTGCAGCAGTCCTCTGGTACGCAAAACAGGAAGATTGATGACCTAACCAGGGAGGGTGGTTGTAAAGATCCACAGAATGAGAACTACTAAAAGTATATTTGCACACTGGCACCGTAATCCTAGATCTTTAAATTGCAGAGATGTTTTAACATCCTTACTTTGTCAATAAGGCTGTGGCGCTGTCTCGGTAACCCTTCGCTGTTACTGCTGTGGGGGCAGTTGGCTGGTGAGATGGGAAGTGGTGTCTGCCACATGGCAGAGAGTAAGAAAGTCTGGAAAATAGAGCCAAGGCAAGTCTTAGCTTCCTAGTTTGGAGTGGAGCTCTGGCACTGGATGTAAATGAGGGATGGAGAATTTGTAGTCCTCCAGATGTCATTGGACTACAACTCCCATCATCCTGCCTATTGACCATGCTGGGTGGAACTGATGGGATTTGGAGTCCAAGAACTTCTGGAAGGCCAGACGTTCCCTATTATTTACTCTATTCTGTCTCGGAGTAGCTCTCCAGAGTCTGATGACCAAAAACAGAGAGGAAATTAAATAAAGCATACAATTTCATTTATTCCCATTCTTATATAAAGAGGTATGGGTTGCGTCCAATGTTAGCCCTACTCAGAATAGACCATTTGAAATTAATGAACACAACTAACTCAGGCCCATTAATTTCATTGGGTGTACCAGGAAATTAGTTGGATGCAATCGTATATTTATTGAATTGAATAGTGTAATTAGTTGTATGGAGTTCTGTACCCCGTTCTATTGGAAGAAAAGGCTATCAAAAATAAAATTAAAAGGAGGACAAAATGAGCACATAGATTCCTGTAAAATTTGCATATGTTAATCTATGGGTATGGATGCAAATGTAGAAATAATCATTAAAATATAAATGCAATGCAACTCATCGTAGAGGGAGAAGATGTGCGCCTGCTGCCAAAAGCCACATTCACAGCATACGTTTAAAAGTCTATGGTGCCCCTTTAAACAGTCATGGCTTTCCCCAAATAATTATGGGAGCTGTAGTTTCTTATGGGAGCTGAGAGTTTTTAGGTGGCTCCTATTCCCTCTATTCAGCAACAGTTCCCAGAGTTGTTTAACAACCAATCCCTCTTCCTATGGAACTCTGGGAAATGTAGTGAGAGAAATGGAGGCCTCTTAGGAACTCTCAGCATCTTTAATAAACTACAGCTCCCATAATTCTTTGGGGGGAAGCCATGATGGTTTAAAGTAGCACCACAGTGCTTTTCAGTGGTACCTTGGGTTAAGAACTTAATTCGTTCTGGAGGTCTGTTCTTAACCTGAAACTGTTCTTAACCTGAAGCACCACTTAAGCTAATGGGGCCTCCCGCTGCCGCTGAGCCACTGTCATGCGATTTCTGTTCTCATCCTGAAGCAAAGTTTTTAACCCGGGGCAATATTTCTGGGTTAGCAGAGTCTGTAACCTGAAGCGTATGTAACCCGAGGTACCACTGTAAATGTGTGGTGTGAATGTAGCCTGAGAAAGCCCTGTCATGGGTCAATACCAACTGGGCAGCCCCAGTGGCAGTACCACCACCAAGGCCTCACCTGCCAATTGCAGGGTCCAGTGCCACCCTTTCATGGTCCCATTGGGCGGCCCCATTTATGCAGAGAACACACAGCCACCACAAGGGGACAACAGAGGAACTGCTGAGTCAGTCCAATGAAAATGAAGGTTTAAGGAAACCCAGCCAGATGGGCAGGGTATAAATAACAATAACAATAAAATATCTACTGAGCAGGCTCACCAAATGTTGTTGGACTCCATTACCTATCAGCCCCAGCAAGCATCCCAGCCAGGAATGATGTGAGTAATAGTCAAAAAGAGCTGGAAGGAACTGCATTGGCTTCTCCCTACAGAAGTCTGTGAGCACATCTGAAATGGATCTCTGGCTTGCAGCCTTGGCATGACTATCGCTATACAAAAGCTACTGTGTCCACTCAGCCCCACCTTACAAAACTCAAAGCAAAGAGGCCAGGTGAACCTTCCTTTTTATTCAACAGAATGCGTCATCATTTCCATCACACTTCTAAGGGGGTTGTTACACAATCACGCCTCTTTATGTAAATGGTGCCTCTTCCCTGCATTTTATGTAAACAGCCAAGAGTTATGTAAATAAGGAGTCATATAGTGCCACCCTCACTTTCATGTGATAGAGTTGAATAAAAATATATATATCCTAAAATTTATCTGCTTCCCAATGCTCCAACTAAATCATCTGGGATGGTTTGCCACATGGATAAAGGTAAAGGGACCCCTGACCATTAGGTCCTATCGTGGCCGACTCTGGGGTTGCGATGCTCATCTCGCTTTATTGGCCAAGGGAGCCGGCATACAGCTTCCAGGTCATGTGGCCAGCATGACTAAGCTGCTTCTGGTGAACCAGAGCAGCGCACAGAAATGCCCTTTACCTTCCCACAGGAGCGGTACCTATTTATCTACTTGCACTTTGACATACTTTCGAACTGCTGGGTTGGCAGGAGCAGGGACCGAGCAACAGGAGCTCAGCCGTCGTGGGTATTTGAACCACCAACCTTCTGATCGGCAAGTCCTAGTCTCTGTGGTTTAACCCACAGCGGCACCCGTGTCCCTTGCCACATGGATAAGGATGGACAAATCTTTCTGTAACCCCCTTCAGTCTGCATCACTTAGATGTGTTTTGCCCATAGCTATTCTCTACCATTTCTGGATTAATCTGCCAATTTTAATTTTTATTCATCTCAAAGTACCTATTTACAGGCACATGCTGTTTGGGGGGTTAGTCTGGATGTCACCTGTGAAGTCATTCCTCTTACAGCTCTGTGATTCTTGACTGGAAGAATAAGGTTTGGGGACACCTGAAGGTGCTTCATGCTAGCTCAGGCCAACAGTCCATCTACTTCAGTACTGTCTACACTGACTGGCAACAACTTTTCAGAGTTTCAGAAACAGGTGTCTCCTAGTCCTACCTGGAGATGCCGGGGATTGAACATAGGACCTTCTGTATGCCAAGCAGCTTCCCTGCCACTGAGTTATGGCCCTTCCCTGAAGTGTTTGGTCAGAAGGGGATTGATGGATCCAGTAGGAATGCTGGAGCTTCTCACAATGGTTCTGGTAGATCAACTACCCTGCTTTTCTTATGGATGAGTCTCTCAACAGATGGACTCTCCTGGAAGTAGAGAAGTTTGGGAATCAGGGCTTGGTTTGATTCTCCCTACAGGAGATACTCAGTGCTATTTTTCTAGAAAAAGAGGTGCTGGGACTCAGTTCTGGTGAGTTCCAGCTGAAAATAAGCTGGGTCATTGAAGTGTCATTTTTGTGTGTGTGTGTTTTTGAAATGTTTTAACATTGTTTATTGTTGTTGTTGCATAAAAACAACCCTGAAGACATTAACATACCAGCATGCAAATCTATCCAGAGGAGAAAGATCTATAAATGACAGTTTGCTGCCTGCTTAAATAAATACGAGGTGAATATAACAATACATAATTTAAAAAAAAATCAAGGAAAACTCTCTTTTTATGTGTCTTTGGGTGGATGGTGGATTATAGATGGAAAGTTTTGGAGGCTGAGAGAGGAGAGGCAGAAAGACACATCACTCTCTGCAAGAACAGAAATTTGCTCATCAACGGAATGGGAGATCAGGATCATTGCTGGCTGGTTCCCATTGGGACTGGTGAGGTGGAGGGCAGGAAGAACAACAGTGGGTGGAGCCGGAGCCCAATGGCTTGCAAAGCAGCCGATGAAAGGCAGAGCCAACTAATTCTACTTTTTCCCCATCCTCCTACCAACTGAGTACTATAAAGGTCAACACAGTGACTAAGGAGGAGGAAGCTGACAGCCCCTTAGACTGGCAGGCAGCAAGAAGGCTGTCCAGTTGGGTCTAGCTAAAGGTGGACTGTGGTCAGTGGGGCAGTACCCCACATGCCCCAAAAGGCCAACTGTTGGCATAGTACATGCAGTAATGTTTCTAAAGGGAAAGAGATTATACACAACCTCAACAGGCAGGCTTTTTCTGGAAGGTTCTGATAGTGGGGACGTCAGCTGCTCATGGAAATGCAACTCATGATTCAAGCCAGTGAGCTCCATAAAAGAAACAGCATAAAGGCATCAGCATATAAACAAGCTGGACTTCTCTGAACAGTTTTCTAAAGTTTTGTGCAACTGGAGCAGCATGGCGTTCTCTGCACTCACTTTGAAAGTAATGTCAGTCCTCAATCATTTAAGACCCTGTTGTAGTAGCATGTGATGTTGGCTGATCCCACTCCCAGCTACTCTCCACCTTCAGATTTCTCAGGATTAATAAAGTTCAGTGAATCATTTTGGAAAAATAAAGGCTCATGGATACTTAAGGATATTAGCTAAGCAAATTGGTGCTCATTTCACTCCTCAAGTTCCCCAAACACTTAGCAAAATGGTCTATTGATTTGACAGGGGCAAAGGTGGCTTTTTCACCACTCCTTCTTATTAAAGATCATGGCCCAAGAAGAGAGAGGAAAATATGGGAAGCAAAGCACTGGCTGCGAAGGTGGCATCATCAAGAAAGGTTTGACTTCTTGGACTGTGGTCTCTGTTTCCTTGAGGAAAGACTCCAGGCAAGAGATGTGTCGCACCTCACAGCAGTTGGCAAGAATATGTTTGCTAAGAGTCTCACAAACCTGATCATGAGGACTTTAAACTAAATCCTGAGGGGGAAGGAGACAATATTGCAGGTAACAGGGGATTTAAGAAGGGCGTGTATAAGTAATGGTAAAGGTAAAGGGACTCCTGACCATTAGGTCCAGTCGTGGCCGACTCTGGGGTTGTGGCGCTCATCTCGCTTTACTGGCTGAGGGAGCTGGCATACAGCTTCTGGGTCATGTGGCCAGCATGACTAAGCCGCTTCTGGCAAACCCGAGCAGCACACGGAAACACCATTCACCTTGCCGCTGGAGCGGTACCTATTTATCTACTTGCACTTTGACATGCTTTCAAACTGCTAGGTTGGCAGGAGCAGGGGCCGAGCAACAGGAGCTCACCCCGTCACAGGGATTCAAACCGCCGACCTTCCGATCAGTCCTAGGCTCTGTGGTTTAACCCACAGCGCTACCCGCGTCCCTATAAGTAATGGAAGAAAGCTCAAATCACTAAGAAAAAGTGTACATGAGTAGCCAAACGTTGCAGGGAGAAGGTCAGGCAGGCCAAAACTCAGAATTAGCTCAGGTTTGCAAGAGAGGTTAAAAATAAAAGGTTTCTTTAGCTGTGTTTGAAGGAAGAGAAAGAGCAAGCAAGTAGGAGGTCCCTGCATGGAGAAGACATAGAAATGCTATTTCAGTGGTGGACTTCGGGGTCTCAAATTTCAGCGGTGCCCAGTGTGACGCTAAATTCTGCACCCCCCTCCACTCCAGTCTACAGCATTGTTGTGGCGCACCCTGCAGCATGCATGGCATTCAGTGCAGCCAAACCAGTCGTGCTCCCCTAAAACCACCTCTGGCTATTGGGTGACAGAGAGATGGCAGATGGCAGAACTTCTCAACACCTATTTGTCAGGGAGTGGGCAGAGGAGGAATGGTGGAGACCGCCTCCCCACCCTGAACCCTCCAGGGAGCAGGAAGACAGTATAGATTTACAACAGGGGTTTGAGGGAGGTAGTAGCTCAGAGGCAGATGAGGGGAAAAGCTGGGAAATCATGGGAGAGCCAGAACAACACCCGGCTGACACGTTGTCATTAGAAAGCATTCCTGGTCCTCCATCTCCCAGAACCTGGCAAGCCTTAAAAGTAGGAGAGCAAAGAGCTCAAAGACAGAGGGCATGTAGCAGCACCTGTAGAAGAGTCAATGAGAGTGATGAATGAGGAAGTGGGAGAGACGAGGGGTGGAGATTCACTCGGGAGATTCACTCATTATCCAAGAGGCTGGGTTCTATAGCCTTTCTCTCTAAAGATTGAAATAAAAAAGGACAGTAAGAAACTTTCCCTTGTCTTTATACTTTCCTGGACAACCAGCCAGGAGCTACTGACAGCATCCTGACACTACTTTGCCTTTTTCTTCACCCAAAAGGAAAGCCATGCCCAACCTGGGGATAACAGAATAAATGATGTAAGGAGGGAGCTGCAGCCCAAGATAGGGAACAAGAGCCTTTGGATGTAATCTCACAGCCTCTGTCTATAATCTTTGAGAATTCTTGGAGAATGGGTAAGGTCCCTGCAGACTGGAGTTGGGCAGATGTCGTCTCCATCTTCAAAAAAGGAAAAAGAAGAAGACCCAGGTAACTATTAGTTGGTCAGCTTGACATTGATATCAGGAAAAGTCCTAGAACAGATAATTGAACAGCTGGTCTTTGAGCACTTAGAAGAGGATGCTGTGGTTACGAAGACTCAGAGTGGGTTTCTCAAAAAGAAGTCATGCCAGATGATTCTCATTTATTTTATTGATAGAGTTAGCAGCTTGGTGGATCAGAAGAATGCTATGGATGGAGTGTATGTTGATCTCAGTAAGGTATTTGAAAAAGCCCTCATTCTTGCAGAGAAGCTGGTAAAATATGGGCTGGACGAGGTAGCTGTTAAGTGGATTTGTAGCTCGTTGACTGTCTGAAGCCAAAGAATGCTCACTAATGGTTCATCACCATCCTGGGGAAAAATGACAAGTGGGGTTCTGCAAGGTACTGTCCTGGCCCTGTTTTTGTTCAACATCTTTACGAAATGACTTGGATGAAGGAATTGAGGGGGTTGCTCATCAAATTTGCAGATGGTGGCAAACTGGAAGGGGTATCTAATTCCGTAGAGGACACAATCAGAATTCAAGATGACCTTAACAGATTGGTGAACTGGGCCCAAACTAACAAAAAGAATTTCAGTAGGGACAAATATAAAGTTCTACACTTAGGCAGGAATAACCAGCTGCACAAATATCAGATGGGGGACACTTGGCTTGCCAGTAGTACATGTGAAAAGAATCTAGGTGTCTTAGTAGACCACAAGCTTAACATGGGTCAACAGTGTGATGAAACAGCAAAAAATAAAATAAAAAGGGAATTCTATTCTAGACTGCATCAACAGAAGTATAGTGTCCCGATCAAGGATAGTAATAGTACCACTCTATTTTGCCTTGCTCAGACCACACCTGGAGTTCTGGGCACCACAATTTAAGAAGGATATTGACAAGCTGGAACATGAGCAGAGGAGAGTGACCAAGATGATCAAGCGTCTGGAAACCAAGCATTATGAGGAATGGTTGAACGGTTCGCTGCCTGTTGTATAAGGTTGGCAACAATAGGAAGTGAAATCTAAAACAGTTTAAAAACATCTATTTTCCACCCGGGTGTCCCAATGAGATCTGCAGCCATTTTATCCTTCTGTTTTACAGGTGGCAGCCTGTTACTGAAAATTGAACACCATCCAGTGTTAAATGCTTGAAATGGCTAACCGGTGTGCAGGCTGGGAGAGGGTTTAAGAGCGATGATTCTGAAAAGCACTGCAGAAATGAAAGAACTCAGAAAGAGGAAAACTGAGAGAGGAAGAAAATAATGCGTGCAAGAAACAGTTGTCTTGCAAGTATCGTGATGGTTTGTATAATTCATTGTTCCAAACCTTTCTCAGCCTGAGGGCTGAATTCTCTTCTGGGGGGTAACATGCTATCGTTGGGCAGAACCAGAGGCGAAGAATGTGGGGCAAGAAATGTGAATTTTATTTTTAACAGTAGGCTAGTTACCCCAGAGAGAGAGAGAGAGAGAGAGAGAGAGAGAGAGAGAGAGAGAGAGAGAGGGAGGGAGGGACCCAACCACTTCCCATTCAGGCAAGCAAGGACTCAACCCAACCAGACAACAAGAACAAAACAAACAACCCTCAAGGAAAGTGTGATGTGGGACTGGGGAGAGGGGTGGTTTGGGGGAGATGGGTGTGTGGCTGTCTGGTGGTAGTGTGGGGAGAATCCTGAGGGCCAAATAAAGATGTTTGGAGGGCCACAATTTGCACAGAAGTTTCTCTCCCATGCCTTACAGCAGCGATGCTTACTTAGAAGGAGGAATGGATAAATAAATCTCTTTCTGACCAGTGTCGTATTCGCATCTGCTCACCCATAGGTCCATTCTGTTCCATTTCTATATCAATCTGTTTTAGTTTTTAAATCTTCATGGTGATTTGCATTTAAATGTGTATTTAAATAGGAATTTTGCATGTATTTTCTCTCATAATATGTATTGTGCAATGCCTGTTCTTTCAAGATAAGTTTCTACACCCATTTTGCTGCATTCCCCCCTCCCCCCAAGAACTAAGGTCCCACACATTTTGCTTCTTGGTGCAGAGCAGAAAATGGTACCTCTCCCCCGCTCCTACCAAGTATAGACTTGGGTGTGTGGAGAGTGTTGTATGAAGTTAACTGTGCTTAGCTTATTTTTTCAAGTTACTGTTAAAGTTGCTAATAATGTTTTATAGATTATAAATGTCGAATTGATTTGTTAATCATATAATATGACTTTTGCTGTAATTGTGATGTTCAGCTTATTTTTTTGTTGCTGTTTTGTTAATAGTGTTTTATTGATGATTTGTTAATTATTTTATATGATTCATGCTGTATTTGCGATGTTCTGTTCTGTTTTGTTCTGTTACTTTTATTTCTTGATTGTAAGCCGCTTTGATATTCATTTGAATGAAAAGTGGCATAGAAATACAATATGCCAAATCAAATCAATCTCTATCACAAGATTTGGAGCAGTGTGAATTCCAGTGGACAGCTGCATTCCAACTTTCATGCTAGAGTGGGAGGTGTAGATCCAGTTAATTGATATGTGAATTTACCAAGATTGAACTCTTCAAGCAACCCTACTCAGAAGCAAGTCCTACTTTGTACTGTGCAGTTTACTCTCTAGCACAGGGATGGGGTCCTCCAGATGTTTTTGGACTCCAACTCCCATCATCCACAGTCCAATGGTCAGGGATGATGGGAGATGTAATGCAGAACATCTGGAAGACCACAGCAAGTACACTTAGGTAAGTCCTTTCGGAGACTCCAGCTGCAATGCTGTACTCATTGCAGCTTACTTTTGAGTAGCCATGTAAAGGATTGCAGTGCAAATGTGGCCACAGATCAAAATGCAGCTTTGCCAATTCATTACACAGCACCACCTCCATCATGGCTACCAATATGTCCCATTGAATTCAACTTACTACTCCATAGGTAAGTGGGGTTAGGATGGCAGCCTTTCTCCCCTAAAATGTTGGGAAGTCTTTATTCATCAATGCAAACACAATCACAGAGAGTATAAGATCAGCCAGCCCAACTTTAGTATTTGTCCTCCCCACTCAGGCATTCTGGAATGGTTCC
This sequence comes from Podarcis melisellensis, assembly GCF_964234715.1. Classification (NCBI taxonomy): domain Eukaryota; kingdom Metazoa; phylum Chordata; class Lepidosauria; order Squamata; family Lacertidae; genus Podarcis; species Podarcis melisellensis. The sequence goes on along the minus strand of NC_138546.1, from coordinate 15,290,888 downwards.
CATTTCTTTATGTCTACCGTGAGAAGTCATTTTTTTTCTTATATCCAACTTTTAAGTCTTCCTGAGGATTTCTTCCCCTTTCTCTTCCAGTTGCTCTTAACATTTCTGAATGTGCTAAACACATCAGAAAGGATGCCCCAGATTAAAGAACAAACGGCCAATTTCAAAGCTGTGAGCACAGCACTTACGGCACCAAGGGAAATGGCGGCTGTGCTAACACGAGACCTTTGCTATTAACCAAGGGCACTGCCCTTGCTAAAGGTTAGGGCAGTCTCTCTTTCTCAGCTCAACCTACTGAAGAGATGGGAAATTGTGCTTCTCTTTGGCTCAGGAGAAGTGTTAATTCAGGTACCAGCTACCCAAATCGGAGTTGCTTAAAAAAGAACCCAACCCACTATATTTTTTTGGAAAACTGCTTTGTAGAGTTCCTCCTCCTCTTGGAGAAATTTGGTGAAATGGTTCCTGCAATGTCACTGCCCACAAATAAGTGAAGAATAACGACTTGTCATTTGTATGCAGCTCTAACTAGGAATCCTAGAGGAACCTGTGGCCCTCCAGATGTTGCTGGATTCCATCAACCCCAGCCAGCATAGCCTACACCTGGGGATAATGAGAGGTGTAGCTTAGCAACACCTGGTGGGCCAAAGGTTTCTCACCCCTGTTCTGGGGAATGAATTGGGGGTCATTTTCACATTGAGCAGGTGTGTTGCCACTGAGCCACAGTCTTCCTTATGATCTCTCAAAGATCCTTATCTTCTGGATGGCACTTCTAGCAGATGGCTAGCACATGCAAAAAGGAGCGAAGGAAGATGCCTTCCTGTGAATCAGACCATCACACTTACCTGAAACCAAACCCCAGTTAACACAGTGCATGCTTGTGAATGAACATTCTTCGGAATGCCATCAGCAAAGTATTCATATTGCAGATGCCCCGGGCAAGTTCCAAGTCTGAGGGGGCTTTCGTAAAAGTGTTCCCTAGTGGGTCTCTCCTGCTGCATCCTGGTGGACCTTACCTGACACTGGTGTCAGGTAGGTAGTAGGAGTGCTCTAAGCAGTACTTTCTGGTCAGGAAGCTGCCATTTTAATTGCCTGCAATGCCCCAGAGTGATCCTGTGTTGGACATTTGTTAAGAATGTTGTTGTTTAGTAGTGTCCGACGCTTCGTGACCCGATGGACCAGAGCACGCCAGGCACTCCTGTATTCCACTGCCTCCCGCAGTTTGGTCAAACTCATGTTGGTAGCTTCGAGAACACTGTCCAACCATCTTGTCCTCTGTCGTCCCCTTCTCCTTGTGCCCTCCATCTCTCCCAACATCAGGGTCTTTTCCAGGGAGTCTTCTCTTCTCATGATGTGGCCAATGTTTCGGAGCCTCAGCTTCAGAATCTGTCCTTCCAGTTAGCACTCAGGGCTGATTTCCTTAAGCATGGAGAGGTTTGATCTTCTTGCGGTCCATGGGACTCTCAAGAGTCTCCTCCAGCACCATAATTCAAAAGCATCAATTCTTTGGCAATCAGCCTTCTTTATGTTCCAGCTCTCACTTCCATACATCACTACTGGGATAACCATGGCTTTAACTATACGGACTTTTGTCAGCAAGGTGATGTCTCTGCTTTTTAAGATGCTGTCTGTTAAGAATGTAGGAACTGCCTTATACCCTTAGCAGACTAGTTCAGTATTGTCTACACTGACTGGTATCAGATCTCCACTGTTTCAGGCAGAAGTCTCTCCCAGCCCAATTTGCAGATGCCAGAGATTGAGCCTGGGACCTTCTGCATGCGAGGCAAATGTTCTACTACTGAGCCACAGACTGCAATGGTGTGCTGTGACCTCAAGATGCTCCCAAGCACTGGGAAAGGAACACAAAGCAATGCTCTTCAGCAGCAGTACCAAAAGAGCCGCCAATACATATAGGTAGCTCTGTCATAGTGAGGAATTGGATGAACTAAAAGCTCCCCCGAAACACTCTGGGAATCAGATATATGGCCTCAGTTGGACTACTAGAAATACCTTTTAATGGCAGAACCACCCAGGTAGGCAATCTAATACGGTCTGCACACTTATTTCCCTGTTGATGAGTTGGCGTTACGGTGCTACCTGGGCAGTCGTAGTTGCAAAAGATTTAAAGCTATGCTGATGAAAACGCTGGGCCTCTCTTCTCCTTGTCCTTAGTGGAGATGTCATGCATTTATTAAAATGTATATATTTTGAAACTGGAGGACACGTTGTGCCAAACTGCAAGGTTGATTTAAGATCACAGTGTGAATTTCCCCCAACTCTTGTCTCTTTCGGATTATTCTGCTTGAGTTTTTGCTATGCCGAACGGCAGGTAATGTACCAAAAAAGAGCAAGAAAAAGAAAGCCCACCTCACAACACCCTGCTTAAGCCTTTGCATGTATTTAATTTGTCCTGACAAGGACCTCTAGGCAACTCAGCTCATATTTGGAATGCAATAACCTCGTACTAGTTCAAGGTGTATTCCCCAGGGAGGGATACGCTTTTAAAGTACTCGTGTTTGTTATTTTCCTTCCACGATTCTTTTCTTCTTTTGTCTAACATTTCTCTGATGAAAATAGGGGTGTCTTAAGGAAAAGCGGGACACCTGGGATCAAATCAGAAAGTAGGAGCGCTTTGGTAAGTACAGGATTACCCTGGGAAAATAGGGATACTTGGAGGGTCTGCAAGTGCCCACCCTTGTTCTTAAATGAAGGCTGATTCCATCACCCTCCTCTTTGTCCTTTCCACTGTTCAATCTTTAGGAAACCTTTCTCTCTTTCCCCTATGTTCCTCTGGCTGCGGTGGTAGAGTTGATGTTCATTTTTCCTCACTCTGTTGCTTTCCATTTCTCCTCTTCTGCCCTCTTGCCTGCTCCTATTCATCCCTTGATTCCCAACTGCTATTTACTTATTTCCCTCCTTTTAACATTTACACAGAGGTTATCAGCAGTCCCCCCCGGCCCCCCTCTGTTGTCCCCTCTCTCTGGCTTTGATTCATGGCTCTCCCTCTTTCCACCCTCTTTGTCTTCTGCGCTTTTATTCTGGTGGACCAATAATAATGGCAAAGTGCTCTCCTCTTCCCCGAGCAATCATGCATCCAAGGGCAACGCAACTGGATTCACTTTCTTTCTGATGAGACAGCACTGTGGGGACTTCATGGTGTCTTTATGATATTTATTTACAAATACACAAGCAGAGCAGAGCCAATATAAACAGATCCTTGCAGGAGGCAGCGCAACTGGAAATCCTCTTTTCAACCCCCCAAATCAACCAAGACAGTGCTTAGCGTGCTCCCAGACCATCAGTATTTGGGGGGAGTGATTCAGGGAGAGACCTCAGAAATTTAGGTCTGCGCAATTGACGTGCTCTGTTGCCCTAGTGCCATAAATATGCTTAAAAATAAAATAAAAACAAACTTTCTGCAGTTAGGAAAGTGATGGGGAAATGCAGTGAAATGTGTTGGATGAACGAATGATCAACAGGAAGAAGAAGAAGAGGAGGAGGAGGAGGAGGAGGAGTTTGGATTTGATATTCCGCTTTATCACTACCCTAAGGAGTCTCAAAGCTGCTAACAATCTCATTTTCCTTCCTCCCCCACAACAAACACTCTGTAAGGTGAGTGAGGCTGAGAGACTTCAGAGAAGTGTGACTAGCCCAAGGTCACCCAGCAGCTGCATGTGGAGGAGCAGGGAATCGAACCCAGTTCACCAGATTACTAGTCCACTGCTCTTAACCGCTGCACCACACTGGCTCTCTTGGAAGACATATAAAGGCCCCACAAGCAAATCAGGATGAATGCTCATTGTCGTATAACCTCCCTGCAAGCAAACAAATGCTTAATAACACAGGAAATTGCCTTCTACAGAGTCAGACCAATGCTCCATCTAGCTTGGTACTGTCCTTTTTTACTGGCAGCGATTCTCAAGGGTTTCGGGCAAATGATATCCCCAACTGTATGTAGAGATCCTGGAGACTGAGCCTGGGAGCACCTGTAAGTAAACTGTGTGCTGTGCCACTGAGCCATTCCCAGACATAAAACCTGGACAATGTTTAACCTCCGGCTAAGACTTATGCCAATACAACAGGGATGAAGGCTTAACAAACAGGCTATCATGAGGAGCCTGTAGACCTCCAGCCTGTTCCTTCCGTTCCCACTAAATTCAAGGCTTTCTTTCCTTCTGTGTCAAAACTGAACCCCTTCCATTAGTTCTGGTCACATTCCAAAGGCAGGTGGGAGCAATTTCCATGCTAAACACATCCCCAGCCATTAAGGAACATTAACATTATTTTGTCAAGTCCCTGACTGTCCATTAGTCTTGTCAGGCGAAGTCATAGAGATAGGCCCATTTGCACTAAACAAGACAGCAAAATTCCGACTCAACCCAAAATACCTTGGGTTAAGAACTTAATTCGTTCTGGAGGTCCATTCTTAACCTGAAACTGTTCTTAACTTGAGGTACCACTTTAGCTAATGGGGCCTCCTGCTGCCACTGCACCGCCGCTCATCCCGAAGCAAAATTCTTAACCCAAGGTAATATTTCTGGGTTAACGGAGTCTGTAACCTGAAGCGTATGTAACCTGAAGCGTATGTAACCCGAGGTACCACTGTACTCATCTTGACTTCTCTTTGGAGTATCATGCTTAACTTCTTTCTTTCTTTCTTTCTTTCTTTCTTTCTTTCTTTCTTTCTTTCTTTCTTTCTTTCTTTCTTCTCTCTCTCTCTCTCTCTCTCTCTCTCTCTCTCTCTCTCTCTCTCTCTCTCTCTCTCTCTCTCTCCTCCCTCAGTTCTTTGCATTAGCCACTACACACATGAACACAAGAAGCTGCCTTTGCAGAATGCCCCAAAAGTATACACTTCCTACAAATGGGACACAAAACTTTTGATTCCTGAGTATGCTAAAGCTACCCAATATTAGAAGTGCTGGGGGAGGTGGCAGTATTTTTCAATCACAGGTTTTTTAGGGGAATTTCCTTTCTACACATTGTATTCCTCCTTCTTTTTCAGACCAAGGGTTTCTCTAGCTCTGAACCATCTGCACTGACTGGCAGACAACTCTCCAGGGTTTAACAGACATGGGCCATTCCCAACCCCTACCTAGGGTTGCTGAAGATTGAACCCGGGACTTCCTGCATCCAGAATAGATGCTCTTTCACTGAGTTACAGCCCATTCCACTGCTGTGTATTCCCTGGATCTTAGTTTTATCTCCAGGACCTCTGCCCTTCCTTTCCCTCTACTTTTCTGCTCCATGAGTGGCATAATAAGCTGCCTTATAACAGGAAAGAATCTTTGTCCGTCAAGGCCAGAACTGCATGTTCTACCAGGTAGCTGTTCTCCATTTTACTGATGCGGGCATGTTCTTCTGTGCATTTGTAAAACGTGACGCAAAAAAAATTATCACTGGCCCTGCTGTCTGGGGCATCTGGAGAGCACCAGGATAGGGAAGGCTGGTGTAATTTAAGGAAAGGGCACTTTGAGGGTTCTGTTCCCAAACACCAGTGTCAAATGCGTCCTAGGCTTAGAAAGGGTATTTGAAGAGAGGAGATGTCTTGTGAAAATAAATGGTTATGAAAGTCGATACCGAACATCTGCTTAGCAGGATAAAGGTGGAGGGAACGGGGAGCAGAAATCACTTTCCTTTTCTGAATCTCAAGATATCAAATTAGAAGAATTGAAAAAATAACATGTGCTGCTAACATATTGTGATTATGCTCAATTAAGGTTTTTCCATACTTCACAGACCATAGTAAGATGATACAACTTCTATTTTTTGCGGCTGTAGACAGCGTGAATTATGTAGTACAGGGAGGGGGAGCTGCTGGCGGTTTTTTGTTTTGTTTTGCCTAGTCATCTGTAAATACGATCTATTAAAATAACTGAATGCATGTATTTTGTTATTTGTGTGGCGCTTAACGCAATAATGGGAGGTGGTATCATGGTATAGACAGACAGACAGACAGATAGACAGATCAGAGGCCTCTCTCTGTGCATTTAAGTGATTAAATGTTATAGTTACAGCTGTCTCTGAATCATAGGAACATAGCAGTGACGGTTGGTACACATGGGGACTGGTTGGATGGAAAGCAGGGAGACCACCAGTAGGTGGCGCCAGAGCTAATGACAGGCAGAGCCAACTAATTCTGTTTTTGTCCCCATCCTCCTCTTGCCCGCTGAGTTCTACAAGGTCGGAACTGAGACTAAGCAGGAGGGCATTGGCACAGGCAGTGCCACTCCCTGGAATGGATGTAAATAAGAAGGCAGGCGAGTGAGGGACAGCTGAGGCCAGGCTGAGGATTGGTAGGGCAGTGTACCATTTCTTGTTCAGACCATTCATATAACAGCATGTTAGAAATGCTAGTGGGTTCACAACTATAATATCTAGCACTGGCTAAAATAAAGATGGATGCTATAGTTGCTCTTTGGAAGGAAGGAGAATCTCCCTCCACCCCACCCCCCGCTCCCGATCAGGATCGTGAATCTTCCCAGAAGCAGTGGGACAGTATAGATTTGGAACAGTGGTTCACAGAGGGACCTAGTTCAAAAGACAGTAGTTCGGAAGAACTGGGTGGTGAACAGCTAGGAGAAGAACTGGGAAAGAGAGAGTTAACAGACTCTTTCTCGCTGGAAAGCATCCATCCACCCAGCCCAAGGTCAAGGAGAGCGGATAAGGTGGCAGCACAGAAAGCAGACGGGTTGTGAGATCAGGTTGCAAGACCTGAAGTGATGTGGGTGACTAGGGGAGAAGTGGGTGGAACCCTTAATTGGGAGCACCTTCATTCCTAGGAATTGATTCTTTGTTCTCTCCCTGTGATCATTAAAATCTCTAAATGGTAAGAGACTCCTTTCGCTTTGTTCTGTTCTACTGCCAAAGGTGTGTGTGGGGGGGGGGAGGAAGCAGAGTCCCTGAAGCTAGATAGGTGGACACACAAGGAAGAGATGAAAATATCAAGAGATGTTGTTGGAAGTTAACATAGGGACATAGGAAGCTGCCTTCTACTGAGTCCGATCATGGATTTGTCTAGCTCAGTGTCACCTATACTGACTGGTAGTGATGCTCCCGGATTTCAGGTAAGGTTCTCTCCCAGCTGTACCAGGGATTGAACCTGGGACCTTTTGCATGCTAGTCAGATGCTCTACCACTGAGATACTTCTGGAAGCAGGTCTCTAGGGATGAGAGAAATAGAAGGCGATGCTCAGCCTAATTCTTGGCCCTGATGCGACCTTGAGATGCTGATGCCAGTTTGACGGACTTTTACCAGATGGTGTGGGATGCCAGGTTTTGATAGATGAGGAGAGAAGACGCAGGAAAATGGTGCACTCAGCTTTCCTCAAGTCACTAAGTTCAGATCCGCCAACATCTGACAAAGAAGAATAGATGCTGCATCTGTTACTTCAAGCAGACAGCAGTGTACAATCAAGCTAGCTTGTCAAGGGGGTATCATGCAGCAACACACGGCACCGGGAAACTTTCTCTCGAGTTGACTTTACGCTGTCCTGACAATTAGGTGCAAAGGAGAATTTCATCTGGTTTGCAAGTTTAAGTGAAGCAGTCTAATTTGCACCTTTCAGACTGTTACAAGATGGGAAGGACATTTCTCACTTCTCGGAATTTTGCAATACACCTCTATGCTCAAAGAAGTATCAAAGTATGTTAAAAGACGGAACCTTGAAGTGATTGTTTCTAGATAGTATTAAGATTAGTATTGAGGTAGGTATTAAAATAATACAAGCAGAGGCACCCAACAGAATTCTGTGTTGTGTTCCTAGGTATATCCTGCCCAACTATTGATGTGTGCATAAGGCATGTGATGAACATGCTTGCAGTCTGCATACATTGTGTTTGTGTCAATCATGTTTGTGTCATGTTTGTGTGCACTGTGTGCGTGCTGTGTGTTTCTTGTATTGTGTGTGTTATGCATGTATGTTGCATGTGCTGTGCGTGTATGTGGTGTGTGGTGTGCACGTGTGTCATGTTGGCACACATACACAACATGAGGGTTTTTTCAATCAAGCTGTGTACAATTTTTATGAAATAAATGTTTGTGTGTGTGTTGTGCATCTTTTGTTTATGTGATGCACATGTATGTGTTGTGTGTGTTGTGTGTGTATGTTTGTATGTGCTGTGCATCAGTGTCATAGCTGTGTATGTGGTGTGTGCGTGTGTGTGTTGTATGTGTGTGGATGGATGTGCACACACAGTTTCTTTGCTTACATTCCCTCTCCTTTTGAGTCAAGAACTATATTGCAGAATGCGAGGAAGTGATAAATCAAAGGGGTAGCTGCACTTTGTTCCAAATATTTAGTGCAGGCTAAGTGCAGTTCAGGTCTATTTGTATGGGAAACTGAAAGCACTGAGCATTCTTCAGGGGCAGGAAAGAAATGAAGTTCAGTTTGCATTTTCATGCAAACCTACCTGATTTGCACTGCCTGAAACAACAAGCGAACTGAAGCAGTACTCCAGCTTTTGCAATGCCATTTTCTGGCTATGACTTGCTTACAAAAATGTGTATATGAGATGAAAGTGTGCATTTATAAAGTGTATACACCTGTGATAATAACATACAAAAATGGGAAACAGAAAGAAAGCTAAAATGACGAATTCGCCCATCCTTAAGCATCCCTGCTTCCCGGTTAGGACCTTCTCTTTGCTCCTACTGCTGCTGCATTGCAGTGTCTGGGGACAGAGATATTGCCTGTCAGTTGTCCTAATTTCAAGCCAGTCTAGAAAATGAGGCACAAAAGACTCTCTCTCTCTCTCTCTCTCTCTCTCTCTCTCTCTCTCTCTGTGTGTGTGTGTGTGTGTAGAGGAGGAATAAAGGCTCTCACACACTTCTGTTTGGCTTGCCTCCCCGAATCCGGGGTTGGCTCTTTGCACAGCGTTTTCCCCAATGCCAGGAAATTAAGCCCATGGGACACAAAGGTAGACGCCCCTACCTAATTTCTAATGGAAGTTAGATTACCAAATTGCGACTCTCAAAAATTAGCTCCTTGTCTGCCTGCATCTGTCTCCGGCAAAGTCAGCTTTCCAGTCCTGCTACTCCATCCAACAATGCAGCCAATCATATCCCATTCTACGGCTGTTTCCTAGGCAACCGGCATATACTGTATCTATGAGAACTTAACTGCGACACATTAGTTTAAAAAACACGGGAGAACATGGTGCAGGTTGTCCTGCTTTTGCCGCCCCATCCCCCCACCCCAAACACAAATAAATACTTTGGGAACCTAAAAGTAGTGGAACATGTCAAGATGAATGGCGATTGGGGAGAAAAGGCCAGAATTTTAGGCACAGATAATTCAGTTTGTGACTCTAATGTCCAGTGACGCTCTTTTCCATTGTGGAAGTGAATGTCTAAGGCATGATGTCGTCTAATGACTTAAGACAACGAGTTATACAAGTTTCTGGTGTGCATCGCCCAACTCTGGCATAATGCCTAGGTGGTTTTAGGCAAGATACTTTCTCTCAGCCTTAGCCCCTTCCCCATCTGCAACCTGGGAAGAGAATAAAATTGGTTCCCAAACTTGGGGGGGGGTACTCCCCACCTGTGGTTCCATACACTCATCCCCAGTGCCCCCTATCCTATAAAAAGCATTATTCAGTATAGTGGTTTGCACAGTCCCCATGAAGATAGAATTCACAACAGTAACAATTAATTGCGCATTTATTCAAAATCCAGTTAAGTCTATTTAATTTAATTAACAAAACTGATGGACTTGATCCAGTGGTACCAGCTTTTCAAAAACTGGTAGACATTTTCACTTCTAGCACCCTCTGCCTCCCCCTTGCCTCTTTGTACCCCCAGGTAATTCCCCATCAGGGGGCTATACTACCCAGTTGGGAACCACTGCTTTACAATAGGGTTGGTGGATTTGGATTTGATATCCCGCTTTATCACTACCCTAAGGAGTCTCAAAGCGGCTAACATTCTCCTTTCCCTTCCTCCCCCACAACAAACACTCTGTGAGGTGAGTGGGGCTGAGAGACTTCAGAGAAGTGTGACTAGCCCAGGGTCACCCAGCAGCTGCATGTGGAGGAGCCGGGAATCAAACCCGGTTCACCAGATTACGAGTCTACCACTCTTAACCACTACACCACACTGGCTTGTGTGGTATAGTGTTGTTGGAAAGCAACCTTCCTCCAAACTGTTGTAAACTTGTTGTACTCCAAACTTGTTGTACTCCAAACTTGTTGTAAACTTGTTGTAAAGCAAGGTTGTTGTAAAGCGACCTTCCTCCTGAATCACCAGTTTCCTATTGTGACCACCCAATGGTAAGGTCTGCTCTTGAGGGAGAACCACTGTGGCTATCATCCTGAAATTGGGCAGGATCCATCTTGTCAGACGGGATGGCTGTGCCTGCAAATGGCATTCAATTCTGGCAGGAAAATCAAATGTTTACATTTTTTTTCCTTTAAAAATGAACCACTCAACCTGAGAGGTACCTTCCTGTATCTTGGCTTGCTCCTCAGTCCTGCCTTCTGGCCTGTCCAATACATTCTGATTTGCTCTGGAGTCTTGACTTAAGTGGCTCCTTCATTCTGCCACATGGCTTGTTCTTCAATCTTGACTTGTTCTTCATCCCTGAATTCTGGCTTGTCTTTCAGTCTTGACTTGTTAGTCAGCCTTGACTTCTAATTTCCCCAGTGGCTCTGAGTTGCTTTTTGGTCCTGACAACTGAGTTTGTTCCCTGGCTCCAAGTTTGTGGCTGTAGTGCACAGCCCAGCTTTGACACAAATATGGCTTGGTTTCCTCACTGCTTATTCACCACAATGGTGAGGGTTCCTCTCAACAGAGCATTTCAGTCAATTTAGAGGGCCACTAAAGTCAAGACCATGCCTGCGAATTTAATCTTATTCTGCACACTCCCTACCCCCCAAAAAAAATCAAGGCAGGACCACAAAAGTACAAATTGGCATCTGAATAGTGCAACAAGAATCTTTAAACTATTGGTGCTATTTTGGGGGTGAGGGAAGGGAGATTTGGCCTCCAGAACAGCAAAATGTCATGGGTTAACATTGCCAATAGATGGGTAAAAAACCGAGAGATTTCTTAAGAAGGTTAACGTATTTCTACTGAAGCTCATTCAAAAGCAGAATGATATTTTAAAATGTGCATATATGTAACCTAGGGGCATGCGAGGACAGTTAGGTGGGAGATCTGTAGCAACACTTCCCTTAGATCATCGTACTATAGAGTGTAGCACATGGAAGCAGATCTGCTTAGGTGTCTACACACACACACACACACACTTGTGTCATGATTTGGATGAATTCAGAACTGAAGCAGGCTTCTTCTGACAGATTCGAGGCTTGTCTGAATTGAAGCAAGATCTCTCCAACATGCACTTTGGAGATTATGTTGTTTAAAAATGCAAAATGGTATGCCTGCAAAAACTGAAACATTTCTCTCCAAGCTTGTCAGATAAGGAAAACACCACAGTAGGAGGGGGTGGAGAGAAAGAGAGAAAGAGAAAGAGAGAAAGAGAAAGAGAGAAAGAGAGAGGGAGAGAGAGAGATGAGAGCACGATCTTTTTTTGATCAACAGGTCTAACTTCTGCTGAGTGGGAATAATTTTACCAGTGCTCTCTAATCACAACGCTTCAGTGAAGAAGTAACATATCACCTTGTTTTTGTCTGATCTGTCCTCTTTGCTAGGTCTGCTTGCTTGGAAAATACTGGACATTTAACACTTTCTGCTTCAGTGTTTTCAAGCTCATGCATTTGCTCTTGTCAAGCCACCTTTTTGCCGTTTCTGTGACTTTTGTTGCCAATTGAGTACAAGACCACCCTGATGCTGCCCCCCCCCCAATTTTCATATCCTCCTAGTCCCCACACCCATCCTTCTGAAATTGTATAGGCTACTTTCCTGGGGGATGTGCCTTTATGGCGCATGTCATTTTCATCACAAAACCATTGCCCAGAAAGCCACAGAGAGGGAAGCAAATCAATTTCGGATCTCCACCAAATCAACATTAAAGAGACACTAGGAACCCTGAACCTGTAATTTGGCGGGTTTCTTACCTAGAAGTACCTCCACAATGTACCCCATTTTCATACAGGTGGCCCATAAATCAGTAGAAGAAATTAGGTGACTTATTTTATAACTACCACAAAATTATCAAGGTTGGTCCTTGCAGGGAAACCACAGCAGCTATCCTTCTAAAAACAGAAAGCCCATCAGAAGGAGGGAGAGGGAGTTATCAAGATAATATATCAAAGACTCAAATGCATTTTGACTTCAAATGGTTTTCTTCAGTGGGGGAAAAAGTATAATTTAAAAACAAAGCCTCTGCTTTTTGTAAAACCCAAAATAAACAAGTACATGTCTAGTAACATTTGTTATGCCATATACTGCATGTGTGTGTGATATTAAGTTACCTCAAGAAGAGAACATGTACATTACTGAATACACACCTAATAAGAGGAGAGTGGGGTCTTCTCCACCTGTTGTATGGCTCAATTTTCTCCAAAGAATCCCCCCCCCTCAATTTGAGGGTAGTTTTTCACATATATAACTATATGTGAAAATTTGCCCAAAAGCTGACCCATCTCTTAAAGGATTGACTAGAACAGTCACACATTTTTAGCCTCCAGCAATCAATTTCCTCAAGATTTACAAGAGATGTTGGATCCTTTCATGATTTGGAGAGGACCAGGGGTGAAATTAAAAGAGCTTGGAAAATATAGCAAAAGTATACATGAGAAAATTAAATCTAAAGTTAAGCAGGATGAATAGTTTTGATGCAGAAATCAGGAGAACGTGCCATTTAGTGCACGCACGCGCACACACACACACACATTTTTGAAGCCAGTTGATCCAAATACTTTTTTAGCATATGACAGTTTGCATCCAGACCACCTTAAAAGGAGTACCATACTCCCAAATATTGAGGATTTGCAGGAAATGAAGTAATCTAAGGCTGCAAGACAACCTCCCTTTGCTGGGGGTTAGATTGCAAGTTGGTGGATAGGGCAGAGGTGTCCCTCTACCAGCAGGGACCCCCACTAGACGTAGCCCAAAGAAAGCCCCCAAATGGGGCATTCAGGGCAGTGAGGTGCTGAGTCATCCTGGTATCCACTGGCCCCAAAGCTGGTCCCACCATAGTTACTTAACAGCAATGGACCCAGTGAGGGCTTGGCCACTCTGCCAGCCCCAGACTGGTGCAGTGAATTGTTTGTCTCCCACCTTCTGCGCCAACCAGTGGGACTGTGAATGTGGTGAGATGTGATGGGCCAGAGTAATGGAGTCACCATTGCTGCCTAGCCAGGGTCTGAATTGTCCCACCCAGGACTTTCTTAAACAATCATCGATTCTGATGGAACTCAAAGAATGAGGGCATCCCTATAGACTTCTAAAGCAATAAATATATAAAGGCAAAGGAACGGGTATTAAGTTGTCAGCAGATACGTGTGGCAAGATGGTCTCAAGGAGTCTCTGGCGAATCAGAACCCTTGTGAGAAAAGGTGGAGACATTTATCAAGAAAGGCAAGTTTAGTTTAAATCCAATTACTAATGAAAAATGCTTGGTGGAAGGTGTCTTATTGTTACTTTCCTCGAACGGATTAATAACTTGGTAAGTGTGTCTACTTGCGGTGGAAACGGTAAAGGTTCCTGGGACCTAATTAGGTTTTTGCTCTTATGTTATCCAGAGGCTCATTATGCACACCTGCATGTTCTGGAGGAATTCCCCACTGGCAAAAAGTCCTGTTTCAGCCAACATTTCTTCCTCCAGTCCCTTAGGAATGTCACTTACACATTTTGTTCACAGTAAAGCCAAAATAATTCCTCAGTTGTGCACAGAGTTGCAGGTGAACTGGGCTTCTCTAACGCACATTCTGTCCTACAGAGCGCAAGTGGACAGAAGGCCAGTTTGGATCTACTGGTAGATTTGTGTGGTTTTCTGTAGATCAGTGACGATTTCTGACAAATAGCAAAATCTACATTGATTTCCCTTCATCCGCACACCCTCATTTGGCTCCTGGAGCCAAGGAAGTTTGAGGGGCAACCAGGAGTTTAAATGCAGAGTGATGAACGAAATAGGATGCAACAGTTCAGTCCACAGAGAATGAGACTCTTAATCTCAGGGCTGTGGGTTTGAACCCCACTTTGGGCAAAAGATGTTTGCATTGCAGGGAGTTGAACTAGATGACCACTGTGGTCCCTTCCAACTCTACAAAACTATGGTTCTATAACTAGGGATGGAAGAATCTGTCAATTTCTATTTCCTTCAGTTTTGCATTTTCCCCATCTGCAGTTCAGTTCTCCAACTTTTCCACATCTGTTAGTGAAGTCCTCATCAAAATTCATCAGCATTTTAGTGCTAATTTCTCCTAACAGATACACTTTTTGTCTGCAATTTTGCCTAACATATACATTTTGGCAACACATATTTCCCCAGTATAATTTTCACTAATATATGCTTTTTCATGTACATTTTACTGCAGTATATGCATTTTTCTACACATTGCTTGGGTGGAGAACTACGCTGCAAAAACCTGAGAAACATGGATTTCAGACGATGGCTGGGTTTTGGTTCCCATATTCTTCCTGGAAGTGCATATCAGAGAGATTCACCTTTCGATGCAAACTGAATTTCTCCCCCATGAATGAACACATGCAAATCTGACAATGCAATCTCTCCTTGAACCTTCCAGCACACTTCTTTCAAAGTGTGACCACAGCACGCGTGACCACAGGGACAGGGAACCTTTGTCAGCCTGAAGGCCACACACACCAAGGACCACATGTCAGTGGTCAGCAGGGACACAAAGAAAAGCAGGCAGAGCAACAAATGTAAATTTCACTTTTGTATAATAGGCTAGCATCTACACACATTCCCACAACCTATGGGAAAGAAAGAGGCATTGTCAGAGTTCAAGGACATATTCTGGGCAAAAGCACTGAAGGAGGGTACAAAGCAAGGTGGGTGAGGGATGTGGCCAAGGAGAAGAAGGTGGGGCTGGGGCTGGGGACAAGGTGGGGCTTGGGTGAGTCCCACTGGGCTGAGGGGAATAATAATAATAATAATATATTTTCCCCCACCCATCTGGCTAGTGGCTGGGTGGCTCCCAACAGAATATTAAAAACCCGATAAAACATCAAACATCGAAAACTCCCCTAAACAGGGCTGCCTTCAGATGTCTTCTAAAAGTCAGATGGTTGTTTCTTTCCTTGACATCTGATGGGAAGGTGTTCCACAGGGAGAGTGCCACTACTAAGAAGGCCCTCTGCCTGGTTCCCTGCAACCTCACTTCTCGCAGTAAGGGAACTGTCAGAAGACCCTCGGAACTGGACCTCAGTGTCTGGGCTGAATGATAGGGGTGGAGACGTTCCTTCAGGTATACTGGGCCAAGGCCGTTTAGGGCTTTAAAGCTCAGCACCAACACCTTGAATTGTGCTTGAAAACATACTGGGCGCCAATGTAACCCCACCCTCACTCTACCAGGAATGCAGCAGAAAAACAGAATCAGCTTTGTGTGCATGCACAGAAGAGAAAATATCTCCTTGCATTCCCTCTTTCCTTTTCTCCACTCATCAGTATCCAGAAATTTGATACTGGAAACTCACTCCCCACCTGCTGGCTGAAATGGTCCGTTCTCCCACCTCAAGCTTCCGCTGCTGATTCATTTTTCTGTGTGGTTTGGCTTTGATTACCTTTCCCTTTGGTACCCAACCTAGCCCTTTTGTATTGTGGCAATTTCATACTATGTACGCTCTTAAGCGTAACGATAGGTCAGGGGATAATTAAGGAGTTATGGCCGGAAGAAAAACACACACCTCGGTGCTTTTAATGTCTAGACGGTATAAAAATATAAGGTTCGCCGTGAATAAGTAGAAGAGGGAGCGTTCGGCAAGACCATCCACTCATCTCCTAAAGAAATGTACAGCCTAATTAGAAGGCAGTTTGGGGCACAGATCGAGCCCCGGCTAGTGCCTCTGAGAGCTTTGTGGCTGTTTCAGAAATGCAGACTGAGCCCTTGCCAAGCTCAGGGCAGGCCTAATCAGGAACACTTGATAACTGTGTGCGGCTTTCAAGGTATTTAGGACCAGACTGGTGCCAGAGTTCATGGCGGCAGCAGACGCCAAGGCTGCATTGCTCTCCTGTCTTTCAACACTGTACATCACTGCCGGTTAGCAACTGGGAGAATGGCAAGTGCTTTCCTGAGCTCCAACATCAAGCATGACTGCTTGGGCTGCTTTGGTTTGGCTGATCTGGTTAATCGGTTTCACAGATCCCCTCATTTGTTACGTTTAATAAATCTAACCCTTTCCCCCTACCATAACCATTGCATCTTGTGTCTTCTTTATGGGTGTGATGGCAATAAGCAGACCAAATGTCAAAAATGAGCTCTTTTGTAAGAACTCCAAATACATACCTTCCAACGTTTCTCTGATGAAAATAGGGATGTCCTGCTCCATAATAATAACTGTACTATTTATACTCTGCCCATCTGACTGGGTTGCCCCAGCCACTCTGGGAGGCTTCCAACATACACAAAAACATAATACAGTGGTACCTCGGGTTAAGAACTTAATTCGTTCTGGAGGTCCTTTCTTAACCTGAAACCGTTCTTAACCTGAAGCACCACTTTAGCTAATGGGGCCTCCTGCTGCGCTGTGCCGCCACTGCACGATTTCGGTTCTCATCCTGAAGCAAAGTTCTTAACCTGAGGTAATATTTCTGGGTTAGCAGAGTCTGTAACCTGAAGCATCTGTAACCTGAAGCATATGTAACCCAAGGTACCACTGTAAAACATTAAACACTAAACAAAAAACCCCTCCCCTATACAGGGCTGTCTTCAGATGGCTCAGGGGTGAAATAACTACATAACCTCCAAATTGCTCTGATGAAAATAGGGATGTCCTAAGGAAAAGTGGGATATTCTGGGATCAAATCAGAAACTGGGATGACTTCTGTAAATTTGGGGCTGTCCCTGGAAAATAGGGTCACTTGGAGGATCTGCAAATAGCCAGCTTGCCTGGAACGATGTGAAAGAGAAAGAGTTCAGGTGTGCAGAACCTCAGACCTGGAGGCCAAATGCAGCCCCCCTACCCCAAATCTCAAAGTTTGGGGTTGGTTTGTTTTTTGCCTGGCTGGAATGTGTCCTTGAACTCTGACAATGCTTCTTGGCTGCTTGAGTGGAAGATAGGGAGGAGTAAATGTGTTTTAAATGAGGTTACTGCACAAAGGTAAACTTTATACTTGTTGCTCTGTCTACTTCTGCCTCTGACCACACCCACCTTGGGCATGTGGCGCTCAGAAGGCTGTCTAGAAGGGACTGTGGCCCTTGGGATGGAAAAGTTCCCACACTGCCTATCGAGTTGAACGTTTCATTCTTCTAATTATGATTCCTAGCATCAGTTAGGTAACATCAGGCCTAAATGAACTCTCACGGCTTTTGGTATTTAGCCTGCAATAGAGGATCA
Source organism: Podarcis melisellensis (assembly GCF_964234715.1). Lineage (NCBI taxonomy): Eukaryota > Metazoa > Chordata > Lepidosauria > Squamata > Lacertidae > Podarcis > Podarcis melisellensis. The sequence continues at coordinate 15,273,469 of NC_138546.1, read as the reverse complement.
GGGAAAGGCCCAGCAATGGGCTTGACAAATTAGACTTTTTAATTCTTTCTTTCTTTCCCCTCCCCTCCCTGCCACCAGCACCAGAATCCTGGGGATTCACATTCCAATGAAGATGGTGCATTAGTGCTTAACTGTAACCAGTGCCTTTAAGCACATTACCCAATCTCACCATGGCAACATCTTTCAGCTAATCTTATTTATAGTAAGAGAAAGAAAATAAGCAAAATAAAAATAAAATAAAAAACCTCTCCTGACCCAACCGTAATCACGGTGCCTGTTAAACCTAGAAATATAGTGCTGGAAGGGGCCTTGGAGCCTGACCACTTCCTCCACGCCACATGTAATTTTATAAACTTCTATCATGTCACCACTTAGTCACCTTCTCTCTAAACTAAAAAGTCCCACAATCTGAAGCCTTTCCTCACAGAGGAGATACTCCACCCCCTTGACAATTTTGGCTGCCACTTTCTGAACCTTTTCCAGCTCTACAATATCCTTATTTGAGGTGAGCTCTAGGCAGTATCACAAATGGTCGCACAGTCGATTTGTATAACAGTATTAGGACCATCTCTCTCCATATGAACCTACCTGGACCCAGAGATCATTCTCTTAGGCCCTTCTTCGTGTGCCTCCTCCACAAGAGGTGCAGAGTGTGGCAACACAAAATGGGCTCTTTTTGCAGTGGCTGCCCATTTGTGGAATGATGCCTGCTTCTTGAGAGAAAAGCAATGACAAAACTAGACAGCATCTTAAAAAGCAGAGACATCACCTTGCCAACAAAGGTCCGTATAGTTAAAGCTATGGTTTTCCCAGTAGTGATGGATGGAAGTGAGAGCTGGACCATAAAGAAGGCTGGTCGCCGAAGAATTGATGCTTTTGAATTATGGTCCTAGAGGAGACACTTGAGAGTCCCATGGACTGCAAGAAGATCAAACCTATCCATTCTGAAGGAAATCAGCCTGGAGTGCTCACTGGAAGGACAGATCCTGAAGCTGAGGCTCCAATACTTCGGCCACCTCATGAGAAGAGAAGATTCCCTGGAAAATACCCTGATGTTGGGAGAGATGGAGGGCACAAGGAGAGATGTTTTTTAATACTGTGGGGTTTTTTATGTTGCGAACCACCCTGTAATTACTTGGGGGCAAAGACCGCACTGAGGTTGTGCCCTGCCTGATGTGTTGGACCGATGATCTTTTGAGAGAGCACCATGGTTGTCATGGAGGCCAAGCAGCTTTCAGTAGGTTCCACGGCAGCCTGGAAGGCTGGAGAGAGAGGCCTGCAAACCTTCGGGTACCCCATCCCTATGCTGGGGTATTCTGGGAAATTAAAAAAAACAAACAAACAGCTTCTGGGAGGTAGCCCCTGAGAGAATGTGATGATGTCAGAGCACTGCAACCCTTCTATCCTCCAAGGGGTGAATGGGTTATTGGTTTTCAACTGTGGGCTTGTACCTTGTTTGTTTTGCAATAAGTTAAAAGCCCCCACCCCACCCGTGCCCTGTCGATTTGAAAAACGAGCCTTTCAACTGCTTCACTTCAGTGCCTGCTTCCCCTCTCAACCATGGGAGCAACTTTTATGGAACAGTTGGAGAACAACAGGAGGTGACTGGTGGGATGGAGTAATGAAAGATTCATGAAAGGGTAAAAATAGCTGGAGTTCTTTCCTTTAAAAAGAAAGAAAGAATGGGTTTAATTCAAAACCCCTTCCTATTTTCCCTTTCATTCCCTTGCTCACTTAACACTGAAAATAAACAATGATCTTGGTTCTAAATGCACTAGGGGAACATCTTGAAGGGGTGGAGGCAAAGAAGCAAAGAGGCCGGTCTTCCCACTTAGACGTCCCACAAAAAGCATCTAAATATATCCGGGGTGTGTGTGTCAGAAATTGTATTCACAACTACTCAAAAGACCAGGAATTATTTTCATTAGTTATTATATGTTTATCCTGCCCATAGTTGAAAGCCACATCCATGTAATGCATTTAAAGTACTATGACACCACAGCCATGGCTTTCCCCAAAGGATCCTGGGAGCTGTAGTTAACTAAGGGTGCTGAGAGTTGTTAGGAGACACCTATTCCCCTCACAGAGCTATGATATCTAGATTGGTTTTTTTTCTGGGTGTATGCAAGGCTACGCATACCCCTAAACATTTTGTGAATCTTTGTCCATTTACTTTTGTCATATTTTTCCTGATATGAACTATAACGTTGTGATTTTCTGGAATAAAAATGAGAGTACCCCTAAACATTTTTAGGGGAGGAAAAGAGCTGAGTTTAACAGTCAATCCCCCTTCACAGGGAAGTCTGAAAACTAGCTCTGTGGAGGCAACAAGGGCCTCCTAACAGCTCCTGACACCCTTTATGAACTACAGCTTCCAGAATTCCTTGCAGGAAGCCAAGTTTAAGAAAGTATCATAGTGCTTTAAATGTATGGTATGGATGTGGCTAAAGAAGCTCAAGGCAGGTTATGTGGTTCTCCCCACCCCCCAATTTCATCCTCACAACAAGCCTGTGAAGGAGCTTATGCTGAGAGAGCATAACAGTGCTCATATCTGAGATATGTCTGGACTGGATCAAGGGAGTCCCAGATTGCCTTGGGCCAAGTTGGGTCCACCTGGAGCTATCAAGGACTGTCTCTGCCTATGTATTCCCTCTAATTGCTGCCAACCACATGTTTAATTGGGCTGTAAAACAGCATTTAAACAATAGAACTGTGCAAGGCCACCTGATTCTGTTTGAGCTGCAAATTGGCCTCAGTTTGGGACCAGATCATGTCTGGGCCTGGTGAGAATTGTCAAATCACACCCCAAACTGAATTGGGGTGCCTTGTACAGCCCTAGTTTAAACACTCCAACAGGGGGCAGCAACAGAGTCACAAAGGTTCATGCTAGGCTTGGGTTGTGGAGCTTTCATACGTAGGTTTACTCAGCACTCTCACTGGGGACTATTGTGACTGCTATTCAAACAGGTTGATGAAGTGTGTCGGCAATATTGCTTGTTTTATTTACCTAAATCAAATTGCCAGTCTCACCTGAGGCAGCTTCTGAATGAACAGAGAAGCCCAAAGAAATATGGCAAAGTATAACAACACAGAAAATTCCCACTGACTTCCTGAGAAGAAATCATTACGATTGTATAACATCTTCCCCTTGCGAAACAAACAGAGAAGTCTGATCACATGGGAGCTCTTTTCTAGGCAAACTTCCCAAACCCTCCTCAAATGTTGGAGTTTCGGATTTTCTGGACTGGGCACCGTAGGAGGTGCTAGCAGACATACAAGCACTTATGGGCACTGTGTTGTCCATCCGTGAAATACTATATTTTTTGCTCTATAAGACTCACTTTTTCCCTCCTAAAAAGTAAGGGGAAATGTGTGTGCGTCTTATGGAGCGAATGCAGGCTGCGCAGCTACCCCAGAAGCCAGAACAGCAAGAGGGATTGCTGCTTTCACTGCGCAGCGATCCCTCTTGCTGTTCTGGCTTCTGAGATTCAGAACATTTTTTTTCTTGTTTTCCTCCTCCAAAACCTAGGTGCATCTTGTGGTCTGGTGCGTCTTATAGAGCGAAAAATACGGTATTCTCTCTGGGAGCTGACCAGGGTCCTGAAGTCTTGCAGCTAGCCAGTCCGACAGCCCCTGATGGGGTCCTAGTCTGAAATAGAATGCAAGTCGGCATAAACAATGTACATGCAGGAGCACATGTGCATTGCAGTCAATGCACTAGCATGCATTTTTGTCGGCCACTGTTTCTAATTGCATGTAATGCAGTAAGAACAATTTTGTGTGAGCTGCACAATAATTCTTACACAGAAGTGGGCTCTCTGTAGCAATTATTTCTGAGAGCTGAAGCAATCCCCAAAGAAGCAGACTTTAGAAGGAAAGATGAGAGTGGAATGATTTGGAGGGCTTGCAACCTTGGGAGGAAGCTCTCGCTCTCTTCCTCTAGCCCCCTCCCTGCACTCTCTCATGTTTTGCTCCTTTAATTTGCAACATGACCTGTCAGCCTTAAAAGAGTTTGTTTATGCATCCCTTTGGAGAACTGAGTGGGCGAAATAGTGCTACAAAGTGACAGAATCCACCAGAACAGCCCAAGAGAAATTACTATCAATGAGGCAGTTACTCTCCCAAGTGTTTCTACTTAGGGACTGGAGTGAAACAGAGGGATCTTCCTGAAAACAACCAGAGGTTTAGAAGAAGAAGGGGAAAAAACTAGCATTATCTCTTCAATCCTCTCCATTCAGGATTGTTCTGGTTTGGAAACTTCAGCTGGTGCAGAATTCAGTGGCCAGGTTGCTCAGCAGGGCAAGACAGTCTGAGCATATAACATCAGTCGTGGCCTGACTGCACTGGCTGCCAATTAGTTTCCAGGCCCAATTCACAAGTGCTGGTTTTGACTAGAAAGCCTTAAACATCTCAGGACCACGGTACCTCAAGGACCACCTCTCTTCATATGAACTGGCCTGGAACCTGATATCATCATCTAAGGCCTTCTTTGTGTGCCTCCTCCATGAGAGGTCTGGAAGGCAGCAACATGAGAATGGGCCTTTTCTGTGGTGGCCCCCCATTTGTGGAATGCTCTCCCCAGGGAGGCTCACCTGGCACCTTCATTACATATCTTTACAAAAGCCATTGGCTACCTGGAAAGTAAGGAAAATAAGCAAACACACGAAAAGCAACCCCACACAGCATCCATGAGAATTTCACCTAAATTCTTTCTGTCCTCTTTGATAATGTCCTAATGCAATTTCTTTTCTCGTTAATTGATGAAGAATGGTGTTTGCTTTCATTTAAAAATCAAAAATGCACAAGAATGTTTTGACACAGTGCTAATTTGGTTCCCAAAGTGGAACTGATGCATTCTGAGACTTCAATTGTTCAGGGTTTTCAAAGATTTGTTTCCAAGTTTCCTAGAAATTGCTGCCCACAAGCAGTTTGCAAAAGCTTCCCCTTCCATCAGTTCTTTGGTGTCTCAAGAGAGAGCCAGTGTGGTGTAGTGGTTAAGAGCGGTAGTCTTGCAATCTGGTGAACCGGGTTTGCTTCCCTGCTCCTCCACATGCAGCTGCTGGGTGACCTTGGGCCAGTCACACTTCTTTGAAGTCTCTCAGCCTCACTCACCTCACAGAGTGTTTGTTGTGGGGGAGGAAGGGAAAGGAGAATGTTAGCCGCTTTGAGACTCCTGAAAGGGAGTGAAAGGCGGGATATCAAATCCAAACTCTCCTTCTTCATCTTCAACACAATTGCCCCCATCTGGCATTGATAAAACATTGTAAAACAAATGAGCAAAAGCAATCCTGATGTTATGCATCAATGATCCAGATCATTTATGTGGCACCCCAGCAATGTACAGAAGCACTTGTCTGCATTGTCCAGAAATCATACTGCATTTATTTATTTATTTGATTTCTTAGGACTTAGAAGAGACATCTTCTAAGGGGAAGATGTGGCAAGGTAACGGAAGAGGGAAATGAATGGACTGAGATTTCAAGCAGAGGGGGGAAGACTGTTGCTTTGAATAAGAATGCTGATCCCTCTTTGATGGATTGCCTTTCACGCTGTCTGACAAACTCACATACAGCTTTGCTATAGACAAGGAAGTTGTGTTCATTTTCATGTGAAAGACACACACTCTTCCTGGTATGGTCAATTGATTGGCCCCTGGACAGTGGGGGACATGTTAGGACACTTCACACACCCAAAGGACTATCATAATGAAGAAGGGGCAAACATGTTCTCAGTTGCTCTGGAGAACAAGAGGTCTAGCTCCAATCTGGGTCCAGCTATTTGAATTGATTTTATTTATGACAGCACCACCGAAGTATAATTAAAGGCAATACTGAAATGTTCCAAGATTGACAGGACAGTGGTAACTAGGTAATCTCTCCAGTTTGGTGTAGTGGAAGAAATCTGGTATGAATTCTATTGAAGATGTCCCTTCCTGAACTCTGCAATTTACCATTGAATAATGTGTGTAAAATACTGCTTCATATGTTCAATTTGCCATCTGGAGGCTCAGAGAGGCAGTGTTTGATGGATGGAGTTTTCTCTAAATATATGTTGCTACTTTGAGAGAACCATCAATCACTGCCAGGGACCAAATTTCAGCAAATGTCTTCAGCAAAGCCATGCTGTTTCTTTACATCAACTACTGATGAGCATTGCAACTCAAAGACCCCCATTTTCCAAACCAAGTTCCAAAGTATGTAACTTCTTCCCAAACAGAAGGATGAAAAGAGCCTGACTTATTTAAGTACATTTTTTAATCCACCAGGCCCATGCTCTCGTTAGCAGTGATGACTGGTGCCCATTGGAAGTAGTGGAGGAGAAGGCAGGGAGACCAATGGCAGGAGAAGCCCCAGCCAATGAATGGCAACACAACCATTTTTGTCCCTCTTCTGCTCCCTGCTGAACTCTGAAAGGACAACACTGAGACTAATGAGGATTAAAGTGACCCACAGCGACACCCCCTGGACCAGTTGTAAGTAAGAAGGCAGGCAGGTGGGGAGGTTGGTGAGGCAGGGCCCCGTTTGCCTAGAGGGCCGGCCTCCACTCTGAGGGCCGGCACTGAGAAAAGTGGTAACATTTAGAACTGTTCTACAAGGGATTAGGCACTCAGACGGACTTACCTAAACAGCTGTAAAAAGGTAAAGGTAAAGGTCCAGAGCGCTGGGGTTGCAGCGCTCATCTCGCTTTGTTGGCCGAGGGAGACGACGTACATGCTGGTCATTTGGCCAGCATGACTAAGCCGCTTCTGGCGAACCAGAGCAGCGCACGGAAACGCCGTTTACCTTCCCGCTGGAGCGGAACCTATTTATCTACTAGCACTTTGACATGCTTTCAAACTGCTAGGTTGGCAGGAGAAGCACCGAGCAACGGGAGCTCACCCCGTCGCGGGGATTCAAACCACTGACCTTCAGCAAGTCCTAGGCTCTGTGGTTTAACCCACAGGGCCCCCCTCATCCCTTACACAGCTGTAGACCTATTTTATTTAAAGAAGGGTTCATGAACCTGTGGTTCTCCAGATGTTGTTCAACCACCACTCCCAACATCCCTGACCACTGGCCAAATTTTCTATCCCTGGTTTAAACCCACGTCTTCCTCACCCAGGTAACAAGAGGGTATTAGGGTCCAATTATAAAGCAACAATGCTGCATGAGTGAAGAGAGCTAAACCCTTCCATAACCTTTAAAGCCCTGAAGAATCTGAGGGACATTTTTTCTCTCTCATACGAACCTACTTGTCAATTAGGAGCATTGAACTATAGACCGTTAGACAACCCAAACTGCTTTGTTGCTCCTGTAGGACAGGTATTATGAACAAATGAAAGCTTACCAATAAATTAAACGTGAAATAAATGTGATTTTAATGAGCCAAACTTGGGGCAAATGAATCTTTCAGGAACAAAAATGAATGCAATCCTGAAATGGGGGGTGGGATCTTGCACACCATTGTATACAATGATTTGTTCATGGGTTGCCTCTGACAAATAAGCCACAGTTTTATCACTTTGGATTTAGATTACCAGGGATTCAATTTTGTTTATATTAAGGTTCATTGAGAATGAATTATAGCCTATCTGGATACTCAAGGTTCTCATTCAAGGGGGAAATTCATCATATGCTGATGGCAAGAGGCCATTTATTTCTCTTTTTAAAAATACGTTTTAATTAAAATGCAAAATGAGGCATAAAACAAAATCATCACAGAAAACAGGTATGAAATGTTGAAGCAGAGACAAAAAGGAGACCAAAGACATCAGCAATACATTCCAGACTTTTGATAAAATAGAAATTATAACCAGTCTATAAAAATGAAAACACCATTAACATGGATATCTTCTATTTTCCAGGGGGATGAGGGGCATTTCCAGTGAACCTTAGTTAGTGAGGTTCTGCATATAATCCTATTTTATTTTATTATTCACAGACATTCATAGGTGGCAGGAGTGGGGTAGGGATTGGTTATGTTCTGCCATTTCTAAACAATAGCTAGTGTGAATATGATCATTGCAAGAGATGTTGGGAAGTCAGGCTGGGTTGCGTGATGGGTTTATTAAAAACAAAAAATCTTCAGGATTTTGATTCAATGCACTAAAAGCTTTTCGGATGGTCCTTCTCTCCCCCAATGATGTTGGCACAAACCAAAGGGAACGGGCTCTGAAAAATCATGGGCAACCAGGATTGGAACATCTGAAAGCAGCTTTGGTTGGAAACAGACAGTTGGCTTGCCTTCGGGAAGGACAGCTTTGGGGCAAAAGGCCAGGCTTTCTGAAGATCAGACATCAGGAGAAGTTACCCACCTCCGCTCTCTAGGCAAAGCTAGACAATATTTTTGGTTCAATTAAGGTGCATCACCCCTTCATGGATCACTGCCTTGCCGTGGCGAAGGGGCTTGAAGAACTCAGAGAAGCTATGAACTATGCCGAGCAGGGCACCCAAGATGAACAGGTCATAGTGGAGAGTTTTGACCAAACGTGATCCACCTGGAGGAGGAACCGGCAAGCCACTCCAGTATCCCTGCCAAGAAAACTCCATGGACATGTATTTTGTCTCCCTGCTTATTTAACTTATATGCAGAATTCATCATGCGAAAGGCTGGGCTGGATGAATCCCTAGCCGGAATTAAGATTGCCGGAAGAAATATCAACAACCTCAGATATGCAGATGACACAACCTTGATGGCAGAAAGTGAGGAGGAATTAAAGAACCTTTTAATGAGGGTGAAAGAGGAGAGCGAAAAATATGGTCTGAAGCTCAACATCAAAAAAACGAAGATCATGGCCACTGGTCCCATCACCTCCTGGCAAATAGAAGGGGAAGAAATGGAGGTAGTGAGAGATTTTACTTTCTTGGGCTCAATGATCACTGCAGATGGTGACAGCAGCCACGAAATTAAAAGACGCCTGCTTCTTGGGAGAAGGGCAATGACAGGCCTAGACAGCATCTTGAGAAGTAGAGACATCACCTTGCCAACAAAGGTTCGTATAGTTAAAGCTATGGTTTTCCCAGTAGTGATGTATGGAAGTGAGAGCTGGACCATAAAGAAGGCTGATCGCCGAAGAATTGATGCTTTTGAATTATGGTGCTGGAGGAGACTCTTGAGAGTCCCATGGACTGCAAGAAGATCAAACCTCTCCATATTGAAGGAAATCAACCCTGAGTGCTCACTGGAAGGACAGATTGTGAAGCTGAGGCTCCAGTACTTTGGCCACCTCATGAGAAGAGAAGACTCCCTGGAGAAGACCCTGATGTTGGGAAAGATGGAGGGCACAAGGAGAAGGGGACGGCAGAGGACGAGATGGTTGGATAGTGTTTTCGAGGTTACCAGCATGAGTTTGACTAAACTGCAGGAGGCAGTGGAGGACAGAGGTGCCTGGCGTTCTCTGGTCCATGGGGTCACGAAGAGTCGGACACGACTAAACGACTAAACAACAACAACAACAAGGTGCATCACACAGTGTGTAAAATAACACATGGGGCCTGTGACAAAAGGTTGCAGTGTGGAATTCTGCTGTTTAAAATTCCATTCCGCTTCATTCCGTTCCACCACATGTCAGCTCCTCTGGCCAATAGAGTTAACATTCTATAGCTACTGAGCACACTAGAACCTCCTTAGAATGGTTTTGATGGGGTGTTAGCTCTCCTTGGGTTTTCCCCCTACAGTTAAAAAAACAACAACAAACTTCTGCAAACCCTGGGGTTTCCTTGAGCCTGCTGGCACCTCTATTTTGTGGGCGGGTGGCGCTGTGGGTTAAACCACACAGCCTAGGACTTGCCAATCAGAAGGTTGGTGGTTCGAATCCCCACAACGGGTGAGCTCCCGTTGCTCGGTCCCTGCTCCTGCCCACCTAGCAGTTCGAAAACACGTCAAAGTGCAAGTAGACAAATGGGTACCACTCTGGCAGGAAGGTAAACGGCGTTTCTGTGCGCTGCTCTGGTTTGCCAGAAGCGGCTTAGTCATGCTGGCCACATGACCCTGAAGATGTACGCTGGCTCCCTCAGCCAATAAAGCGAGATGAGCGCCACAACCCCAGAGTCGGCCATGACTGGACCTAATGGTCAGGGATCCCTTTACTTTTAATGATGTTGTAGCTGCACGTTTGGCAAACCCTCACCGTGATCAGCTCCCGCCCGGAAACCTATGTCTCCACAGTGGAAGGACGTGTGGATCCAGAATTGGCCTCCTCAATCACTTACGGACTCACTGTTAAGACCATGTTCATGGAAGACAATCTTACTCGGCTACGAGTGATCGCCAAAGAAGAAGAAAACAGTATATAAACAATCGTATGCAATCCTGAATGTTGGGACTAAATTCAGGCCTGTGTACCACTCAGCCAAAGCCTGGGTCCTGAACTGAATTGGCCCAATTTGGACCAATCCAGGCTTTGGCTGCATCAGGTTGAGACACCCCTGGATTGCCATGGGTTGGGTTAACCTGCCCAGAATGAGACACCCCTGGATTGCCATGGGTTGGGTTAACCTGCCCAGAATGATCCCAAACTGCCGAAAGGTGTTGAGGTGGCAGGATGATGGGAGACAAGGCAGACAACCTCTGCAGGGTCTACTTTGTCAGTGCATTCCCTGAGAAATGAACTGGTGAAGCAGCACCCAGCAGCTCTGAACTCTCCACTAACCAACAGGTGAGAGGGAAGTTCAATCCTCTTCCCTGCGGTGATCTGCTTAATCAGTGTGGGCCCTGGAATGGATCCTGGGGAGATATCCACATCCTAAAGAAAAGGAATGTTACTGTATTTTTCGCTCTATAAGACACACTTTTCCCCCTTCTAAAAAGTAAGGGGAAATGTGTGTGCGTCTTATGGAGCGAATGCAGTCTGCACAGCTATCCCAGAAGCCAGAACAGCAAGAGGGGTTGCTGCTTTCACTGCGCAGTGATCCCTCTTGCTGTTCTGGCTTCTGAGATTCAGAATATTTTTTTTGTTTTGTTTTCCTCCTCCAAAAACTAGGTCTTCTTGTGGTTTGGTGCGTCTTATAGAGCGAAAAATACAGTATGTCTTTAGAAATACTTTGGTCTGTGTGCATGAATCTAGAATATTGTGTGGATACAGAATCCCTCAATTTCCTTCTGAAAGAAGTGACATTCATTCAGACCTTCAAGGTTTTCTTTTGTTTCCTCAAATCTAGAATTTTCTAGTTGTCATGGAACAATGGAGTTTGCAAAAAAACAAATTTAAAAGTCTTGCAAGAGATGCCACATAAATATAGTGCCAGGCAGGAGACTTTGAACAGATGGTCAACATAGATCACAAGGCAGCTCCTTGAAAACTCTCGTAGGTCTTGAAAGGACAACTTGGGAGTTTAAAAAGACAAAAGGCACAAAAAAGAAAGCAGACGTGTGAACTTTCTGCTCTGGTTTATATATGAAGCTCTAACATGTCCCTGAATTTTGGAAACATGGGGAGAAAAATAGGGTGAATTCTGTTTAACATGTCCTTTTCTGAACTCTGCAATAAAGTAATGTGTGTAAGGTTCTGCTTTGCATGTTCAGTTTGCATCTGGAGGCTCAGAGATGCAAGGATCGATGGGTGTTCAAGGTCCTGGTATTCATTTACAAACTGGAAGGTAGGGACAAATTCAGAAGTGCTGGTTCCTTTCATGATGGTCGCAGCCATGCCCTCTCACAGTCACACCCCTTCCTAAGACTGAGTCAACTAGATCACCTTCCTTTAACTGTTACCAGGTCCCATACATCAGTGGTTGTGCATCTCTAAAGGTAAAGGGACCTCTGACCATTAGGTCCAGTCGCAGACGACTCTGGGGTTGCCAGAGGGAGCCAGCATACAGCATGTGGCCAGCATGACTAAGCCGCTTCTGGCGAACCAGAGCAGCACACGGAAACACCCTTTACCTTCCTGCTGGAGCGGTACCTTTTTATCTACTTGCACTTTGACATGCTTTCGAACTGCTAGGTTGGCAGGAGCAGGGACCGAGCAATGAGAGCTCACCCCGTTGTGGGGATTTGAACTGCTGACCTTCTGATGGGCAAGTCCTAGGCTCTGTGGTTTAACCCACAGCACCACCCGCGTCCCCTAGGACTCCCATTTATTGAAGATCCACCCTGATATGCTTGCACAAAGCTTATGCAGACGTTAAACAATGTTCAGTCTCTACTGAGCATTCGTTCTGGGTACATTCAGGGTGGCTATACAACAAGAAGCATATGTCCTGGTTGCATCCTGATTTGCTTGTGCAGTGGTGACACATCACCATCTTCATCAATGGCTTAATCCCATAACTTTTAGTATAATTTTCCTGGCAGCTTCCTATCTGTAGAAAGTGTCATGTTATTTTCATGTGGCTTTGTTGCACCAGAGTGTTTTTAATCCACTGTTAATTGCACAAACGTTAATTTCCAGTATGTGGTTGAATCGCTATCACAAAACACTGGCTGGTAGCCCTAGTGTGTTCATATATATATATATATATACACCACACCCCCTCAACAGTATTTATAGGAACTCAAACACTGAGATCCTGCTCTGGTCCAGTAACAAGAAGCCGAAAGCACCAGCCTGAAGATGACGAGTGAGACCTCGTCGAAACGTCGCCTAGACACCCCAACTTTTACACGGGAAGACACCCGAGGACACCAAAACCTGCATTCCTGTACCCGTGAAAATCTACGAAAGCAAATATATATATATATATATATATATATATATATATATATATATATATATATATATATATATATATATATATATATATATATGCTTTCGTAGATTTTCACGGGTACAGGAATGCAGGTTTTGGTGTCCTCGGGTGTCTTCCCGTGTAAAAGTTGGGGTGTCTAGGCGACGTTTCGACGAGGTCTCACTCGTCATCTTCAGGCTGGTGCTTTCGGCTTCTTGTTACTGGAACAGAGCAGGATCTCAGTGTTTGAGTTCCTATAAATACTGTTGAGGGGGTGTGGTGTATAGCCTCCAATGTTCTGGGCAGAGAGGAAGTTCCCAGGCTAGTGTGCCTTTTCTTCTTTTGTTCCTTAATTACTTGAGGGATATCTTGAGTGATTTCTTGAGTGATATCCTGAGTACCACTTAGGTGGGTCATTAGGTGTGGATTAGTTGCTAAAGTCTTTGTGTCTTGACCTCTTGAACTTTGTGAAGAGTTTTTCTGAGAAGATGGCTGTACTGCACTTAGTTGTGCTCTGGCTTGGCTTCGTGTATAGGGGCGAGCTGTGGTTTTGTGGCCTGTGTCAGCCAGATCTGTGTAGGGATTGCAGGGGGGTGCAGCATCCGGAGGTGCCACCATGGTTTGGCTACTGGATGGTGTCTGTAATTTATCTGTGGAGAGGGTCTGGGTTTGGGTCTGGTGTGGTTGATTGGTGATGGCGTTCTGTGTGCCTCTGGATCTGGTGTCAGTTTTTGTGGGGAGGGCTAATTTCCAGATGTCTGGCAAGCGGGATGTGCCAAGCAAAAAATAGCCAATATCCTCAGAAACCCCAAGGATAAAATCCAGTTGGAAAACCAAGGGGTCTATGAAATACCCTGCAAAGTCTGCCCAGCCACGTACATTGGACAAACAAACAGACGAATAAATGCACGTATCGCAGAACACAAGAATGCCGTCAAAAAAGAAGAAAAAACTTCCTCTCTTTTCCAACACATGAAAGAAACAGGACACGAAATTAATTTTGCAGATTCCAAATTGCTCTTTAACATGGAACATCACCACAAGAGAATAATCATGGAAGCCATCGAGATAGAGAAACACCCTCACAACATGAACAAGCGTGACGACACATCCCGCTTGCCAGACATCTGGAAATTAGCCCTCCCCACAAAAACTGACACCAGATCCAGAGGCACACAGAACGCCATCACCAATCAACCACACCAGACCCAAACCCAGACCCTCTCCACAGATAAATTACAGACACCATCCAGTAGCCAAACCATGGTGGCACCTCCGGATGCTGCACCCCCCTGCAATCCCTACACAGATCTGGCTGACACAGGCCACAAAACCACAGCTCGCCCCTATACACGAAGCCAAGCCAGAGCACAACTAAGTGCAGTACAGCCATCTTCTCAGAAAAACTCTTCACAAAGTTCAAGAGGTCAAGACACAAAGACTTTAGCAACTAATCCACACCTAATGACCCACCTAAGTGGTACTCAGGATATCACTCAAGAAATCACTCAAGATATCCCTCAAGTAATTAAGGAACAAAAGAAGAAAAGGCACACTAGCCTGGGAACTTCCTCTCTGCCCAGAACATTGGAGGCTATACACCACACCCCCTCAACAGTATTTATAGGAACTCAAACACTGAGATCCTGCTCTGTTCCAGTAACAAGAAGCCGAAAGCACCAGTCTGAAGATGACGAGTGAGACCTCGTCGAAACGTCGCCTAGACACCCCAACTTTTACACGGGAAGACACCCGAGGACACCAAAACCTGCATATATATATATATATATATATTTGCTTTCGTAGATTTTCACGGGTACAGGAATGCAGGTTTTGGTGTCCTCGGGTGTCTTCCCGTGTAAAAGTTGGGGTGTCTAGGCGACGTTTCGACGAAGCCGATAGCACCAGCCTGAAGATGACGAGTGAGACCTCGTCGAAACGTCGCCTAGACACCCCAACTTTTACACGGGAAGACACCCGAGGACACCAAAACCTGCATATATATATATATATATATATATATATATATATATATATATATGCCTGATTCAAGATTTCGAAGCTATTTTAAATTCTTTTCCCAGGATCTATATTTATTCTTTGGGTGATTGAATCATATCTGATTTATTCTTCTCTTTAAAAATAAAATAAAATACAAGTGTGTTGAAGGCATACATCTGTCTTTCATTTGTGACCTCCCAGGAGAAAAATGTGATTTCTCTCCAAGCCTTACAGTGTATTGAAAAGTTTCATCCAGCAGGAGTAATTAGGCATATTCCTCCATTTATCTCAATGAAATAAGAACCATCTCTGACAGTCACTGTGTCTTGCATGGTAGCTTAAATCCACTTTATCACTAAAGGAGCTTTAGTCAACCAGGAGATGCTGCAGCTAAATGTCCCGAAAGTAGGTTGATGTATTTAGTTGGTCATGGCCTCTTGACAGGAAACAATGGAAGTCCTTTTGTCCTTCCTTATCACGTTATTCTAATTTATCCTTTTGGCATACATATGTAATTGCACCTAACGAAGCTCTGTGTATCATGGATAGGGATGGGGGAGAGAGGCTGATTGTTTAGAAATCACCTCATTTGCACTTCTCAAACCGATACGTGAACTGAAAGCTATTCTTCAGAACTCACACTTCTCTGAATTCTGTAGTGCAGTTCTTTAATCAAACAACATTTACAAAAATGCTGTGCGGTGTAGTGGTAAGAGTGTTGGATCAAAACCTTGGAGACAAGAGTTCAAATCCCCACTGGGCCGGGGGGCACTAGGGGCACATCGGAAGATGGCTGACAATAACATCTCTCCAACCCACACAAGGTAATTAAGAGGCTGTGATGGGAGTAAACAGCCTCCCTGCCCCCCCCAGGTGTGTGTGGGGGGGGACTGCCCTTGCCTGCTGTGCCCTATACCACCCTCGAATTTGTGGGGGTGGGGGCACTAGGCAGAAAGCCCTTGTGTGGATCTCGGCGCTCCTGGACGCTGTCTCTGATTCGCGCCTCTAGCTGCAGCAACTTCAAAAGAAATAATTAGGAGGAAGCTAATGCACATATTTCAAGGAAGAAGGGGGACTAAAGACTGCTAACTGAAGAGATCTCTGATAAACAAAACGGGTCAGAGGAACAAGAATAAATCATGAGAAGACACACCAAGGCTTGGTATGTTCGGCAATGGGACTCGTTGAGGGAGGGGAAAAAACTTTCCTTTCTTTTCTCTATGTGATTAACCAAGAATTCCCCCCCACACAAGTCACAAGTCAGAAATGCTGTTTAAATGACTTAAGCTGTGGATTTAAGACTGTGTGAAGATAACTTTCTAACCAAAGCATGTTTCAAGAAGATTGTGGAAAGCATAAGAGCTTTGGAATGACGCAGCAAAAAATAGCGTCGCCATTTTGGCAAGTTCTGTCAAAAGACTTATGTCTGGGAGGAGGAACAGATCTGTTTTCATATTGTGGGTGACCCTCCTCAGAGGGACTAAAGAGCGACAGATTTGCGAGATTAATGATGGAAAGAGTGCTGTTATTTATGAAAGTGATGATACATGGAAACCATCTTGATATGATGATTGGACGAACGGAAAAATTCACACAGAATTATAATTGGTGTTTACCTGCTTAAGGAGATTATCAGAAGAGGTCATAAAGAAAAAAGAAAAATATACGAACAAGATGAGATGTGGAAACAGCAAGATAAGACTGGACAGAATTATGAACATTATTTGGACAGATTTGTGGATATTAACGCAGCAGCAAGAAAATGATCGGAATCCCCCTTCGGAACTTGAAATATGGGTCCCCCCAACAAAAATTTAAAATTCGGCTTTGTAATTCGGAATTTATGTGATGTGATTTGATTTGATTTGATTTGATTGGTCGGTTAATAAAAATTATTTAATAAAAAAATCCCCACTGGGCCATGAAGTTCACAGGGTGACCTTGGGCCAGTCACTCATTCTCAGCCTAACTGACCTCACAAGGATGGAGGACAACTATGAGAGGGGGACAACTATGTGTGCCACCTTGAGCTCCTTGGAGGAGAGGTGGAATAAAAATAAAATAAATAATAAAATAAATATATTAGGGGAAAGCGTTGCTAAAAATGTTGGTGGAAACCATGGGTCAATATTCATTGCCATCGCACCCATAAAGAAGACTCAACACAATCACTAAGTTGCAAATGGTTTATATTTATTTAAAAAATATGACAATATAGAGGAACTGCAGAAAAAGCAATTAACCAAGATCAAACCAGATTATCTAAATTGATGTAGTCTGAGCTGGAAAGTTTCCTAATGGGGAGGGATCAACTCCCCTGCAACTCCTAGGCATGTTTCCAGTCGCCACAGCAAGGATTGGAAGGAGTGCCTTGGGTCTACAGCTCCAAGAAGAGCACTGTGGCCTCACAGGACTGACATTCACTACAGCAGGGCTGTGAGATCCAGAACGCACTCCCTTTGTCTAATAATTCCCAGCATAGCTGAGCCACCAGGAACATGCAGTTTCTGTTCCAAGCCCTGATCTGAATTCAAAACAGGAAGTATCTAGATCATCAGCCTCATCCAGGAATCCCTAGAGCTGCGAAGCCTCCACATGTTCAAACACTTTCCTACAAAATGGCGTCTTTGAGGCTAGGCAGTAGCTGAACCAATCAATGACTGCCATCAAAATTGGCTTCAGCAGCTGCCTCACTACTGCCTTGTTCCACATCCGTGGCAAAACCTCTTTGCTCAATGAGGTAATCTGCTTTGAACTCCACTGTCAGTTCTCCATCAAAGGCAGAATATCAATTATCATCATCATCATCATCATCATCATCATCATCATCATCATTAAATAACAACAGTAAAGTAGCTCTGTGGTTACGGCATCTACTTTGCAAATGGAACGTCCCAGGTTGAAATCCTCAGCCCCCTCCATCTAGGGCTGGGAGACAGGTCCTGTCTGAAACCTTGGAGAGCAACTGCCAGTCAGAACAGGCAATACTCAGCTCATGCAAGACTGAAACAGAGCAGAAATAGACTGACACATCCATCGTCAGCTGTGAGTAGATTTAACCCGGCTGCCCTTTCATATACATTTAAAATCTCATGTTGGTTGTCCCTCATCTTTGTGAATGTGTTTTTGCAAGCACGATAAGAACAGCACAAGGGTGAAGAAGAATTACAAGCGACAGATGAAAATGCATCGGAACAATCAGTATCGGACAAAGGGTACAACCGCGCAGAGGCTACGTGTTGAACATTTTCTAACGCATTTTCTAGGGACATGTCTTTTGAATTAAAATTGCCAAAGAAATGACGTTGCTGGAGGTGGAAGAGAAATTCACTTAATTTCATATCTGAAGGAGAACTGAACAAACACAAACTTTCTGGGACAATTTGCAACCCGAAAGACAGCCGTCCTTCATAATTCACACTTCTCCGAATTTTGCAATGCACTACTCCAGCCAAGCACAAAACTGCGTATTCCCAGGGTAAAGTGTGCATAGACTAATGAAAAGAACATACAGAAATGTGTTGTGTTAGAGGAAATTGTCTTGCAAGATAAAGTGTAGATAGGCAAAATTTCATTAAAAAGGTATACAGTATATTAGAAGAAATTCACAATAAAATGCTGGTGAATTTTCATGAGGACTTACTTTTTTAAAAATGCAAACAAATGCAGAAATGGGGGAGAGATGAACTTAAGTTTTTTTAAGAGAGAGAGAGAGAGAGAGAGAGAGAGAGAGAGAGAGAGAGAGAAAGAGAGAGAGAGAGAGAGAGAGATGGAGACTGAAATTGACATATTCATCCATCTCTAGTTGAGAGCCCAAAGTAATAATTACTGTAGATCTTAAATAATCCGGATTTAAAATGTGATATTGTCATTCTGTTGTTTGGAATCACCCCCCTGCTCTCCACCCCCCCCAAAAAAAATCTGGCTGTCAAAAATTTCAAATGTGCTTGTGCTGCACAAAGTCTTTCAAAGTCCTAATATATTGCTCTGGGCTGGGTGAAATCTTACGGGGCGGGGGTGGCGCTTAAAACAGCTTGTGTTTGAAATTGAACGCAAAATGATAATATTGCCTAACGCTCTGAAATACACAGCATCCTGGACTGAAAAAAGGGAAATGAGAAACCTCAAAGGACTTGCTAGTCAAATCCAAAAAGCAAAGCAATTATTAAGCTACCGTTTGATCCTACACAGCTCTGGAAATCTAATTCTGGAATAAAGAAAGTGGGATAAATGAAGATGTAATAGAATTAGGGGCTGCTGAAGTCAGGGTATTGATTTCAAGCCATCAATCGTCATGCATAAAGCTTCCTCGCTAAAGACTTCTGCGCTTTTATATTTCTCAAGCCCCTGTCTGACAGTTATTTGACTCTAACTTGTCTACAGGGTTGAATTTAGGCATTTTGCTGCTTGAAGCTTAATTATCACTGCCTCCCAATAGCCAGTGCCTCACTAGATTCACCAACCAGCCATTCAAAGGAGCTTGCTATATTCTGCATGCATACATTCCACCCTATGGAACTCACTCCCACAAGAGGCAGCAATGGCCGCCAAATTGGGCGGCTTTAAAAGAGGTTAAGTCCATATTATTGACACAAAAATGGAAGCAAGAAGAATTACCGACGATAGAAGAATGGTGGATAAAATTGATGGACTATGCAGAATTGGACAAATTAACTGGAAGGATTCGAAACCTGCAGGATCAGAGATTCTTAGAAGACTGGAGTAAATATACGAATTATTTGAAAAGTAATAGTAATGAACAGATTACGCTAGTAGGACTGCAAGAAGTTTTGTAAGGAGAACTATATGAAATATTGCAAGAAAGACTATGAGAGAATTTTTAGTTAATAATTAAAAATAATAGATATATTAAGAAATGCAGAATAAGTGATAAAAGATGGAAAATCATCAGATGTGTTGACAGAAGTCTAAAACAGTGTATAAGATGATAATAATAATAATTTTTTATTTATACCCCGCCCTCCCCAACCAAGACCGGGCTCAGGGCAGCTAACAACCAATAATAAAAACAACTTGATTAAAATACAATTTAAAAAAGATTAAAATACAACGTTAAAACATTAGGATGCAGCCTCTTCACAGGGGGAGAAAGGGAAAATGAAAGAGGGGGAGGGAATCAAACTGATTCTAAGCCAAAGTCCAGGTGGAACAACTCTGTCTTACAGGCCCTGCGGAAAGAAATCAGATCCTGCAGGGCCCTGGTCTCATGAGACAGAGTGTTGTCCATAAGAAGTTATGTTATGTGATGGTTGGAAATGATATGCTAGAAAAACCCCAATAAAAATATAAATAAATAATTAAAAAGAGGATAAGTCCAATTCATGGCTGTGCTCTTCCTTCACAGTTGGAAGCAATGCATTTCTGAACACCAGTTGCTTGAAAGCCCAGAGTGGCTTGTGCTCACGTCCGGCTTGTGGGCTTCCCCCTGACCTCTGGTCGATCACTGTGCTCAAAGCAGTTAGCAGGTTTCATTCAAGAGAAAGATGCTGGGGGAACTTCCTCAAAGCAAACAGATACTTGCTACCCAGGAAAAATTACCCAAGGAGTAGGCTTCATCGGTTGCAAAAGTGCAAAGTTGATTCCATAAATAAAGATAATGGGATAACTCCAACAGAAAACTGAAGCTCCTTCCTCACATTCCAACAGAATGCTACTATAAGATTCGCCCTGGAGTAAAATTATCTAATGAATCTACCAGCCCCTGGGAAAAGACATCTACTTACAGAAAAGGAATGAGTTATTTTCTCAGTGCTGCAGCACTGAGACTTCATTTTTCCCTTTTCCCTATTCTTAAAAATGAACAGAAAAAGAGGGCAGGAAAGCCTTAACATCCAGGTAAAAATGAATGAAGCACAGAAGAATATTTGTATACTCTGGGTTTTGAGCAACTAGGTTTTACTCAGAATAAACTCATGTTCATTAGCTTCAACGGGTCTTCTCTGTGTAGGACTAATGTTGGATTCAACCCGATGTCTCCTTATTTCCTCAAAGAGGATTTCAATACTGGATTCCCACCTTGCCATTGACTTGTTGCTACCACCCATAAATCCACTGTAAATTGAGACATTCAGCTGGATACACACACACACAAGCTCTAAAATAATGTTCGTGCTTATTTTGTGTTGTGGCTCCATGCTTTGACTGAAATATCATTGTCTTTGGAAAAGATTAACACTAATATTATTATTTTTTAAAAAAACACACCTATGGTTTGGTTTGACTTAAATTAAATAAAATCTCAGATTCCATTGCTTTTTCCCAGTATAAGTAGAATTTTATTTTATATCTCCCTCCTTGCACATAGCCACAAGCAAACCAGTTTTCTTCATTCCAGCATTCCCCTTGACCCACGAATCTAGTTTAAGCCCAGGGCATTTTGGAAATCCTGGCCAGGATCATTGCTGAGGGTGGTGTAACAATGTCCCTACATTCCACTTACTCAGACACAGAAGCAGTGGAAGCTGGTCCCCTACAGCAGCAGACCAACCCTTCAGTCTGCCCCTAGTGAGCCCCTATCTGCCTGCCTTCTTATGTATGGGCAATCAGTCCAGATAGTAGCACTGCCTGTTTGTTTGCTTCCTCCTTTGCCTCATTGTTCCCCTTGTAGAAGTTGGGAGGGAGGAGGATGGAGACAAAACTAGAATTAGTTGGCTCCACCTGTCATTGGCTCTTGACTCTCATTGGTTCTGTTTCCACCTCCCATTGGCTTTTCTGCTTTCCATTCCACTTAGGACTTGTCCATCAGACTCTACCCCTTGAATATCTCTGCCCCTTGCTCTTCCTCCATCTCTTTAAAAGACTTGCACACATATCTCTTCACACCACAATAGTGAAACGAAGTCAGTTTAAAGATTTCTCTGAGTTGCTTTTGCCACCTCTGGTTAAAGCAACTGCAGTGACCTGGTTGAAAGATGAAATGATTTTGTGCTACAATGAGATGATTGCGAGAGATGAAACGATCTCTGCAGCTCATTGCTGCGGATTCCCTTTATGTCCTAGATATTCCCCTAACTGTGTTTCTTTTGTGTTAGGGTTAGGATGAGAATAGGCAATTTCTTCAGACAATTACGGCAGTCAGGGGTTCTTGCTTCAAACCAACAAAGCTGCAAGCGGTTCAAGGCAGGTGAGGGCAGGTGGGTTCACTTTGGGACAAGGGGGAGAATATTTATCAGCCTGAGGACCACATTTCTTTCTGAGCAACCTTCTAGGAGCCATGCACTAGCGGTTGGTGGGGTCAGAAGCAAAAGCAGAGAGCAATTAGTGTGAATTTTGCCTTTGTACAGTAGGCTGCTTTCTACACACAAACTCCCTTCCCTTCCTGTCATCTAGAGTGGTGCGGCTGCAGTGGTTGGCTCCTTCTCATCCTCCTCCCATCACAGAGGGGAAGGAGAGTCGAAACAGCCTCCCGCTGGTGGCAGAACCAGGAGGAGAGGATGAGGAGCTGCCGACCATTGAAGTTGTGTGTGTGATATCACACCTGTGGTGTGGGCCCAATCAATCACTCCTTGCAAACTGGCATCTCTGGGTACAATCAGACTTCAAGGTGCTTCCCCATACCTGCCCTAAAGGGGTCTATGCCTCTGAATGACAAGTGGGGAGAATGTTGTTGCCCTTAGGTCCTGCTTGGAGACTTCTTACAGGTATCAGCTTGGACACAGAACAGGATGTTGAACTTGATGGGCCTTTGCCCTGATTCAGATATGGTTTGGAGAGAGTTCTGAGGGCCAGATACAGAGATCTAGAGGGTTGCATTTGGCCCCCAAGGTAGAGGTTTTCAACCCCTGCTTTAGGACCTCACAGAAGTCCCACCAACATCCTCAGAGCAGATATGAAAGAGCTGTAATAAGAAGCCATCACCTGATACGACGGGACTTTATGACATTTCCAATAACACGGTGTTTCATTTTCCACTGATATCCTGTCAGATATTTTTTTTAAATTCTTCTCTACCTTGTTCCTGACTTTAGAAAGAAATCCAATGGAAACAGAACAGAACTTGAGTTGTCAAGTAAGAAATATGTGCCAGGTTGGCATAGCCAGAAGCAGCATCTGAAAAACACATAATTTTTTTTAGCCTGCTGGGCTTATTTTATTTTTATTTTGCCCCAGACCAAATAAGCCTTTGCTCCAAACAAACATTTGCTCATTCAGTTCATTTGGCTATTATGGGCCAAATCAGGCAATCAGTTTATAGTGCAATAGATGTGCAGAGGTGATTCTTCAGTTCTTGCATGGGATCCATATGTTTTGAAGCAAAAGAGCACTTCTGGTGCCCAGCCCACAATATTTCACTTTCAGTAGGAATTTCAGGCTTCATTAACAGATCTGTAATCTCCAAGTCATCGGAAAGGGATGTTTTTAAGAGTTGCATATGCCCCAGAGGTATGCCTGACATCAACTGGAAACTGGGGCTTTAGTATTATGGCTCCAGGTCTGAGGAATCAGCTTCCAAGTGGATAATAGAATGATAGAATTGTAGAATTGGAAGGGATCCCAATGATCATCTAGTCCAAATCCCCTGCAATGCAGGAATCACAGCTACAGAATCCATGACAGATGGCCATCCATCCTCTGCTTAAAAACCTGAAATGAAGGAGAGTCCACTCCACTCCAGCCGGTCTGTTCCACTGTGCAACAGCTCTTACCATCAGAAAGTTCTTCCTAATCTTCAGCTGAAATCTCCTTGCTCATAACTCGAATCAACTGGTTCAGGTCCTATCCTCCGGAGCATCATAAAACAAGCTTGCACCATCTTCAGATATTTGAAGGTGCTTATCATATCACCTTTCAGTCTCTCCAGGCTAAACATACCCGACTCCCTCAACCATTCCTCACAAGGCTTGGTGTCCAGGCCCTTGATTATATTTGTTGCTCTCCTCTGCACATGTTCCAGTTTGCCAACATCCTTCCACACCCTGGTGTTTTCTTTTTTATAGTAAGTTTAGAGACATAATTTCATTTCCCCTCTCATAAATGCTTTTCCACATTGTGTGTGTGTGTCCAAGTCACTTCAGGGGAACCTCACTTCAACTTGATCCACCTCATACAGATCCTGCTTTGCTTCACAGAAGCCATGGGTGACTTGGTGGCACCCTACTTTAGCTTGGGGTTTGGGGTTTATCCAAAGCTCCATTAATTTCAGCAGTGCATGGGAACCAGAAGATTGTGTCAAAAGCTTCATGGAACGAGGGGACTTTAAGGAGGAGGAGTATGAGAACATCTAATCATACATACAATATAAGGCAGCTGTGGGAAACCTCTGGCTCATCAGATGTTGGACATCAGAGTTCGTCAGCATGGATAATGAGAGCGCTAGTCCAAGAACATCTGTGTTCTTTTCCACAGTCTTCATATGTCATTTTGATGACACCTCTCCCTACCTTCTAGACCAGCCTTTCTCAGCCTTGGATCCCCAAAAGTTCTTGAACTATAACTCCCATCATCCCTGACCGCTGGCCCTGCTGGCTAGGAATGATGGGAGTTGTAGTCCAACAGCAGCTGGGGACCCAAGGTTGAGGAAAGTTGTTCTAGACCAAGGATGGGGAACCTATGTCCTTCCAGATGTTGTTAGACTTCAACTCCCAGCAACTCCAGCCAGCAAGGGCAATGGCCAGCGATGACAGGACTCAGAGTCCAGCAACATCTGTAGGGATGCAGTTTCCCCATTTCTGTTCTAGAGAGATGGTAACTAGCAGTCTTTTTTTTATTAATGTTTGTTGGTTCTCTTAGGCAGTGATATCCTTCCCTCCTCCTGGCACAGAACTAGTTAGCTCCCCAGCCTCTGAGTGAAATGTTGTGACAAGATGAGTAAGCTTTAATCATAACCTTTGCGCACATTTTAATTTAAGGGTTTAGCATTAAATTGCCAACTGTTTGCATCCTTGCCCCTTCTTTTTTCTGGTTTTGCTATAAACAAAATCCATTTCTATAGTGGCTACCGTGGCTGCAGTGAAGACTTCCTGCAATTGTTTTGCAAATTGTGCTAAGGGCTTCTTCTGCGAGATCAAAGGTTTATTGAGTGGCTGATTAGCAGAGCCTTTGAAGTTTGGCATTGCTTCAAATTAACGTATCTTTTTTTAAAAGAAGAAGAAGAAGGAAAAGACAAATAATGGCCCCACGGCATAATCAACAAACTGTTTGGGTGGATGTTCATGAATTTCAGATGTTTTACAGCTTGAGCTGTAGGATGCAATGAGGCACGAGCCCTAATCAGGCTTTCTACAACAGGATACAGTCAATACCTAGAAAGAGAACTGGGATGGTTCCTATTAGTCCCATCCCTGACCCCCTCACAAATTGATACTTTCTTCTGCACAAATGCTGCATGTTGTCATGACTAGGGATGTGAGAATCCCCAGTTGGCAAGGCTCTATCCAGGCTTCGGGGAAGCTATTCCTCCCCCGGTTGCAGCAAGAGCAGAGGAAACAAGGTCAAGTCCCTTTTAATGAGTTTCCCCCCCAATTATAATAGCAAGAGACAAAAGAATGCAGCAATGGCGTTGCTCCAAACTAGGCTCCACCCAGTTTGCAACAGCACTTTCCCTGACTGTGGCCACCTGTGGTCAAATGTCTCTGATTCCGTTGTTCCCGCACCCTTAACGAATGCCGAGTTCTGAGGGAAGGGGGTTCAGAAACACTCTCCAGCGACAACGTGTCAGCTGGTTCCCCTTCCACATTTCCCCCCTTCTTCTAACACTTCCCAACTCATCTGTTCGTCTGTCTCTGAGCTGTGACTTCCCTCAAACTCCTCAAAGCCCTGCTATGATTCAACACTGCATTCCTCACCTTCTGCAGTGTCAGGAGAAGAGGTGTGTGTTATCTCCACCATTCCTCCTTCCCTTAGCCCTCTTGAGTCAATCCCAAACCTGAATTCGAAGCATGCAGCCCTGTTTCCGTTCCACTGCAGTTTGCCTCCCTCCAAAATCTCCATTATCAGCCTTGCTGTCTACCAAGGCCAAATTATGTAATTTATGTAATTAATTTACATTATGTTGTTGTTTAGCTTTTCCTCACCCCATTCACTTTGATGCAAAGGAAGCACAATGCAAGTAGCTATGTTCTCCTTCCACTGTCAGAGGCATCTGCTTGGCTACTGTGACAGCAGGATGGTGGACTTGAAGTGGCCTGATCCAGCGGACTCTCTTGTATTCTTATGTTCAAAGTGTGTGGGGTGGATATAATCCATTATGTATCATTTACAGATTGAAAGTATGGTAACAACAGTGTATCCTGATTGCATTCACCAGATTGATTTCCTTTCCAAACATGGGACGACAAAACAACCCTTGGTGATTTCCGATGTTCCCTGGGAAGAGGGATTGATTGCAAAACCGTTTGGGGAACTGGAAATACGGGTCTCCTAAACATTCTCAACACCTTTAAAAGACAGGTATCAGGATTCTTGGGGGGAAGTCACAGTTGTTTAAAGTGGTATAAGAGTGCTTTAAGTGGATAGTTCAGATGGGGCTGTAAACAGGCACTCAAATGGCACAAGAGGGAAGAAGGGTTTTTCTTGAGAGTATTTGCAGCTTCATCCTAGGGAACTTTTGCTGCAAAAATGAACTTTGCAAAACAACAACCACAAAGCCCCCAATGTATGCAACAGCTTCTTTGTGGGCAAAAAGAATTAAATGAGGCAGTAGCTTTAAATGCTGCCTTTTTATGGTGGGTGAGCACACAGCCAACAAAATATTCTTAGAAAATCAAGTAATGGTTCCATAAATGAGTGGTCAGAGGGTACGATTAGCCTGCTCTTGTTTCTGAAATTTCCTTTTATTTAATTAGCTTTGGGTTCTAGTGCTGAAGTTGCATTCTTTGGGAGAGCTCAGCAACCAGAGACGTGAGTCAAGAAGAGAACAGAAATTCACAAAATCTGTCCTGAGTCAAACTTTCTCAGACAAGATTGTGCCTTTTCCCTCAAAAAAACACCACTTTGCAGAATGTTCTCCAAATATTCTCCACCATTTCTTTTGTGGCCGATATCATCCACTCCTACACACACACACACACACACACACACACACACACACACAGTCCTTTAAAAACGCTGGGTGTGGGAAATTGTGGAGAATACATTGGAGGTTGGTCCATTAGGGGAAATGGGGCCCTGCCCCACCAAACTCAGTCTGCGCTCAGCCAGCCTCTCACCTGCCTGCCTTCTTGCAGACAGCCAAGCTTCAAGGTTAACCTGGCTGTCAGCTTCCTCCTCTGTAGTCTCAGTGTTGCCCTTGTAGAAATTAGCAGAGAGGAAGATGGGGACAAAACTAGAATTAGTTGGCTCTGCCTGTCATTGGCTCTGGACACAACTGTGGTGAGCATCTTGGCATTCTGATCCACCAGTCCCCAGAGACACCAGCCACCACTGGGAGGTTGCCAATCTGTGACCAGGCTGCTAATCCTTCCCCACCCACCAAAAAAACTTTAAAAAAATAAATATGCATACTGTCTCTGACCATGGAAACAAAACATGCCCGTGATGGCTAGTTTCTAGTTGTTAACCTTATGCTCCACAAAAAGCTCCACAAATCTTTCTAATCCTCTTTTAATGCCATCCACATTGACAGCCATCACTGCCTCCTGTGGGAGAAAGTTCCTGTCAGGGGCTGGACTGAGGAGGGATGGTGGGAGCTGCCCCCCATCTCTCTGCACCTTCCTAAGAAGACAAGGACAGTATAGATTTAGAACAGCGGTTTGCAGAAGGGCATAGTTCAGAGGCTGCAGAAGGGGAAAGCTGAGAAATATTGGGGGAGCAGCAGGAAGACGAAGCACCGGGGGAGAGTAAGTTGGCAGACTCAGTGTCTTTGGAGAGCATTCCTGAGCCCCCCCCTCTCAGGACTAGGCGGGCAATGAGAGTGGTAGAACAGAAAACCCAGAGGCAGAAAGCTCAGTTCAGCCGACGCCGGAATGAAGTAGAATAAGGGGGGCAGAGGGGGTTGGGCTTTACTTGGAGCAACACTATTATTTAATAGAGACAGCATTCCTTTGTCTCTCTCTGTGAATACTGAATAAATTATGTGGTAAGAACTCTTTTCGGTCATCTGTTTTTGACTGCCACCAGGGAAGGGATCATAATTCCCTGCATGAAGAAGTAACTTTTGTTTATCTGTCTGGAACGTTCTATCTTCATTGGATGTCCACAAGAAAAACTTTTCTCTTTCCACTCTCCTCAGGCCATTCCTACTTTTATAAACTTCAATCATGTCACCTCTTTTTTAAAAATCCCATGTGTGTTTGCCATCTTGAGCTCCTTTGGGAGGAAAGGTAAGATATGAAATTGAATGAATGAATGAATATTATCTCCTAGGCATTTCCCCTTGTGGTTATGATGTGGTACAGGCTTTAAAAAGATTATTTAGCATACTTCTATCAGCACAGGACACACTGCATCATGGGTGTTATAGTCTTAAAGCTGCATAAACACCTTGGTTCCCCACCTCCCACCTCACATATGTTCATTTCATACTTGGCTGTCTTGATATCATGGGACTTGATGCAATTGTGTGTATTGGGCTGGGTGTATTTTTTCTCTCTTAATTCTTCATTGGTGAGGCAGCAGCTCCTTCAAAACAGTCATAGAACTATCACTTCCAATCTCAACATCAGGAGCTTAACAACTGTCACTCTGTAAGTGTTTCAATATATTCACCAGCTGTGGAACAGTTTCCACCACGTTCATGCAAGTTTTATGCAAATTAGGTTAATTATTTATAGGTAAGGTAGACAGATGCGTTTCCACCCCGTCTTGGAAGCATATGAAGTATCCAACTCCCACTCTTGTTTGAGATGTTCCATGTTCAAGAACTTCTCTAGCCCCAACTGACCCTAAACATTCAGATTTTCTGATTTGCTGAAAGCCTACAAGATCAGCTCAGGTCCTGCTTCTGTCTAAGATATGCCATTATTACAGTTGCACTTCCTCATCCAAGCTCTGTTGGTTTCCCCCCCTATTGCATTCCACCTTCAATTGCACTTGAACAAATCCAGACCTAGCCTAATTCAGTCATCAGGTGGTAGAGGCATGAGATGGTTAGATGGACTCTACCACTTATGTTTTTGAATGCTACCCTACTTTTTTTAAAAGACACCCTTATGGGTTGTAGCCAACTAAGTTCTGCTCAGCATGGATCCATCAAAAATAATGGACCTGAGTTAGTCAAATTTAAAGCACATGACTCAAAGAATCCTGAAAATTGTAGTTTAGCCCCCCCCCCCCACAAAGCTACAATTGTCAGCACCTTTAACAAACTACAGTTCCCAAAATTCTTCACCTTCAAATATTTGAAGAGCTGTCACAAGGAAGATGTGGCGAGCTTGTTTTTCGCTGCTCCATTCAAACAACCAGAAAGGAGATTCTGACTAAACATTAGAAAAGACTTTCTGACAGAGAGAGCTGTTCAGCAATTGAACAGATGACCTCTGAAGGTGGTGGAATCTAAACAGAAGCTGCTTACCACTGAAATGGACCAAACGTCAACTCTGTGGAAAACTCTTATTGCTGTTTATTCCATTTCAGTGGAATAAACACCACTCAGACCCCTGGCTGAAAGGCACAA
Organism: Podarcis melisellensis; assembly: GCF_964234715.1. NCBI lineage: Eukaryota > Metazoa > Chordata > Lepidosauria > Squamata > Lacertidae > Podarcis > Podarcis melisellensis. The sequence continues at coordinate 15,244,249 of NC_138546.1, read as the reverse complement.
ACCTTCGCCTACAAATCGCAGCACAAATGGAAGTCTGGATGAGCCCTGAACCTGCTCAGAGCAAAACAACTTATTGCCTAGATATGCTATGCATTTGTCATTACCTTTTGCTAGAACAATAAAATGTATTATTGATTGTTGCTGCCTAGATTCTTTTCTGGCAATAAGCACACACTGCTACTGTAAGCTGAAACACATGCAGTAGCTGATCATTTCAGTAATAGCGTCAAATGGATTGCAAGGAAGACTATTCCACCAAAATATTTCCCCCCCTTTTTGAACACAAAATATGGACCTGGGGGAATTGTGCCATTAGAAAGCTGATGATTTGCAGTTTTGAAAGTGGGGGTAAAATTAGACACATTAAGTGTATGTTTTTATTAAGGTCTTAAATGATGGGCAATGTCAGGGTCACAGAATCATAGAACTGTAGAGTTGAAAAGGACTTGAATAGTCATCTATCCTAATGCAGGAATAGCAGTTAAAGAATCCCAGACCAATGACCATTATGTTACGAAAAAGGAGCAATGCAGCAGCGAGCTGCAGCTGCAGCTGGCTGGAAAGCCAAACAGGATGTTGATGTTTGTGACTGTACCGTGGGAATAAAGGGGCAGTCTATTCACTGTACTGAGCACCGGATGTTAACTCAGAGTGACATCTGACCTGTACTGGAAGTACAGGGGTGGAATCTAACTCTCTCTGCTGTTGGTGTTAAGAGAGTGCAGATATGTTTCTCTGTACTGCTGCAAAAGACAGAAATAAAGGCATGTAAATACATTTCTGTCTGTCTCTTTCCCCTCCCTGGGGAAAACAGGGAGGAGAGGGAAAGAGTGGTGTGTTCTTCTCATGTTTGAGGAGGATCGCCGATAGAGACCTCGCCTGTATCCTGCCGGGAGTCGCAGACGGGGAGGTCAACAGGAAATCTAGCCGGGTGCCTGGAGAGTGGCACATTCCTCTAACAAGGCTTGATTCCGACACATTCAACCTAAAATTGCTCCCTGTTAGCTACCAAAAGGCACTAGGCACTAAAGGAATCATCACTCTAGAATAGATAAGAACCACTGGCTCTGATGAAGAACTCACCACTGATACAGGGTACAAGCAATGAGTTTTCCTTTCCTTTTAGTCTATGGTGTCTGATAGGGAATTCGTGCAGTTGGTATATCTGCTTTCTTATTATTTAAAAAAAATCCAGTCCCCTCCGCTATAATTAGCGGTCATTTAATTAACCTAGGTGACCCTCAGGCTGCAATTCTAATCTGGGAATATGCCCCATTGAGCACAGTGGGACTTGCATTATGTGCACAGGGTTGTGGTCCGTAAGTTTAACTAGTAAGCCCATTCCAGATCTAGGGAAAAGTTGTGCCCCAAGACCAGAGTATTATTATTTATTCTAATTATTTCTACCCTGCCTTAACTTTTAAAAAAATATAACCAGGGGTAATAATAATAATAATAATAATAATAATAATAATAATAATAATAATAATTTATTACAGTCAAAGACCAGCTCAAATTAAAAATACAGCCCCATCAAATCCAAGGAGAGCAATATAAGTAGAGATCAACCACAAAATGCCTTCTGGGATTTAAAAGGAAAAGGTTTCTGTGCCCATCTATAAGAAGGGAAAAAGAGGGCTTGGTAAACCTAGCTGGATCCCACAATGTGGTGCCATTTCTGAAAAGTCTCTGTCTGTGGTCTCTACCTGTTAATAACATTTCTATTCCTGTTAAGAACCTAAGAATATAAGGCGAGCCTGCTGGGTCAAGCTGATAGCTCATTTAGTTCAGCATCCTCTTCTCACAGTGGCTGACCAGATGTCCATGGGAAGCTCTCAGCAGGCAGTATTCAGTATAATGCCTCTGACCATAGGAGCCAACTCCTAAGAGCTGAGGGGTCTTTGCTCCCCCAATAAAATATTTGAGGGGATGCCCCCCACCGGACTTGATGGGCATTGCCATTGAAATGGTGTGCATGCATTGTGTCATGTGATCAATTATGGGGTGGGGCTTACCTGGCACCCCCAATATTTTATTGAAGTTGGGACCACTGTCTCTGACAGTGGAAGTAGAGCATAGCTGTCGTGGCTGCTAGCCATTGGTAGCCCTGTTCTCCATGCATTTGTCAAAACCATCTAGGTTGGTGGCTGCCTCCTGTAGGAGAGGTTTCCCTAGTTTAACTATGTGCTGTGCCAAGAAGTGCTTCCTTTTATCTGTCTCAAACCTTCCAGCGTTCAGCTTGCTATTTCTATTATTATTGTCGTGAAAGCCTCTTTTTATCTAAAGTCTTTTCTAGGGCTTTTGGTCCCCAGATTTTGTTGGACTACAACTGCCATCATTACTGATTATCGACTACGGAACAAGTAAAGAAAGAGAGTCCCCCACTGCCTTTTCCCACTCTTCTCCCAAAACCGGGCATTCTCTAGATGTCCCAAAGCAGACTGCAAGGAGTCCCTTTTCAGCCCTGCGGCCATTCAATTGAGATGTGATTATGTAAACAAGACCCAGCAAAATTGCTCAGTTAAGTGGTCTGTGCACTGCAGGCTTAATAAAAGAGATCATAAATCTTCTCCTGACAGAGAGACAAAGGAGAAGCAAAGATCTGTGAAATCCTCATTTTATACATCCATTAGTTTTCATTCCTGTAAAGTGTTAAGTCCCTCATGCAGCAGATACGTATAGAGATCTGTAACCCTTTTTTTAAAAAAACGTACTCCTCTATGAAATGCGTTTGAGTACAACATGCCTTTACTTTTAAGCACTGTGACCTAAATCCTACCCACATATTCAGAACCATTGAGATCTGCCATTATCTGAGAGGAGGAGGAACGAAAACCACGGTTTTCTCTTGAGACTGCACCTTAGGAGGGAATAAGATTCATTACACTTCATCCAGGCTTTGGAGTCTCCTCTGACATCAATCTCTTTACACGTAGCTCCAGGAAGCTTGTATCTCCCAGAAGGGAACTGCCTAGGATAAGATCTGACAGCTAGTATCTATGTGTGGGAAATGGAAGGTTGTTTGCCTTTGATTCTTGAACAAAACCTTCAAATATCCTTTTGTTTAAATCATCAGTACAAGTTTCAAAAGGATGAGGAGTGCCCTATTTTTCTGCTGCCCTTCTGTGGTTAAGAACATTCACAATCAGATCAGCCCAACTCATAATTTGTTCTTCTAGAACTGCTAAGTGCTAGGAATGCTAAAAAGGGGTTCAGTTGTGGCTCATTTGAACCATAGAATTCCTGGCAGCCATAGAAACTGAGGGGAAGTTTACATATACGTACAGGTCACTAGAGTACGGTACAATTGTCCCAGGTGTCAAACATATTCCAATGACCAGCCAGAGCTTCTGAGCTTGGAGCCACAACTGTGGAACAAGACAGTGAAGTGGTGGTCAGCTCAGCAGACAAGTGGAGCAGATGAGACATCAACCTGAGCAGCTGCAGCCTCGTTGCTATGATAATGGGAGTGTGATGCTTGTACACACAAGGTCTGCATGTTTTGCAAGAGGTGGGGAAGGAAGACAAGGCAGTAAAACATGGCATGCAAGACGATGAGGATGATTGTTTGATAGCTCTGTCAGAGACCATGGAAACAGAATGTGGATAGAAATCATGGTGAATTCTGGTGATAACAGGCAAGGCCGTCTTAAGTATATCCGGCGCAGTGGTGCAAAGTTCCCTCTGGCACACACCCCCCCCCCCGTTTCCCAGAGTTGCCAACCTTTTTACGGCGCTGCTGGCAGCTTTGTGGGGCTGGAGGAGGCAGGCAGGGGCTGGAGGGTGGCTCCTCCAGCAAGGAAGGGGCGGAGGCTCTGGGCATGGTGCTGCTTCAGTGAGGTGGGTGAGGGTGGTGAGCTGATGCCAGGAGGCACCACACCCAGTCTCTGCCTCTTCCCTGGAGCCTTCCAGAACTTGGTGCCCCGCACCACTTGCCTCTATGTGCAAGAGGCCCCTGATAACAGGAGTGGAAATGGCCAGTGTGGACATATTTGTCCCATGTCCAGAATGAAAATCAATCCAGTGAATACAATCAATATTCTCTGGGAACTGCCCTGAGACCTGCTGGTATAGGGTGGTATACAAATTTAATTAATAATATCAACAATAACAATTTTTCTTCTTCTTCTTCTTCTTCTTCTTCTTCTTCTTCTCCTCCTCCTCCTCCTCCTCCTCCTCCTCCTCCTCCTCCTCCTCTTCCTTCTTTGGTGATCACTCATAGCCAAGTAAGATTGTTTTCCATAAACACGGTTTTAACAGTGAATCCATAAGTGACTGAGGAGGCCAATTCTGGATCCACGCGTCTTTCCACAGTGGGGACATTGGTTTCTGGGCAGGAGTTGATCACAGCGTGGATTTGCCAAGCATGCCTTCCTCTTAGCATGTTTCTCCCTTGCTTCCTGAGTTTGAGTGTCTTCAAAGTCCATGACACCTTTGGTAAAGGCTGTTCTCCAACTGGAGCGCTTGCAGGCCAGTGTTTCCCAGTTGTCAGTGTTTATACTACATTTTTGCCTTGAGACAGTCTTTAAACCTCTTTTGTTGACCAACAGCATTACGCTTTCCATTTTTAAGTTCCGAATAGAGTAGTTGCTTTGGAAGACGATCATCAGGCATCCGCACAACATGACCAGTCCAATGAAGTTGATGGTGAAGAATAATTGCTTCAACACTGGTGATCTTTGCTTCTTCCAGTACACTGATATTAGTCCACCTGTCTTCCCAAGTGATGTTTACAATTTTTCAGAGACACCGTTGATGGAATCTTTCGAGGAGTTGGAGATGGCGTTTATAAGTGGTCCATGTTTCATAAGCATGTAGCAAGGTGGTAGTACAATAGCTTTGTAAACAAGCATTTTGGTTTCCCTGCGAATGTCCCGGTCCTCAAACACTCTGCACTTCAATCAGGAGAATGCTGCACTCGCAGAGCTCAGGAGATGCGAACACAATAGAATCAAAATTATAGAATTGTGAAGGGACCATAGGGTCATCTAGTCCAACCCCCTGCAATGCAGGAATCTTTTGTCCAGTTGTGGACCTCAAACCCGTGACCATAAGATTCAGAGTCTCATGGTCCAACCCCACACAATGCAGAAATCACAGCTGAAAAATCCCTGACAGCTGGCCATTCAACTTCTGTTTAAAAACATCTCACGAAGTAGAGTCCACCATCTTTCAAGATAGTCCATTTCACTGTCAAACAGCTCTTACCACCATAAAGTTCTTCCTAATGTTTAGTTGGAATCTCCTTTCTTATCATTTTAATCAGCAATGAACTTAAATGGCAATGCACTTTAACTAACTTACCAAATTTTGTCACAATGGACAATGAAATGAAGAGCATCAATTTTGGTGGAAGGCAAACTGCAGTGAAACAGAAACAGTGCTGTGTGCAAAAAAAATAGGACAGGATGAGCAAGGACACTGGGGAAGTAGCATTAAACTATGCATCTCCTGGGAACCAGTTTTGGGTGCCACCCAGCCCCTCTCCTCTGAAGGTGGGGGTATCCACAGAAAAGACCAGAAGATTATCTAATTTCCCAGGATACTAGAGGTTTCCAAGTCCATGACTGAGAACTGAAGTGCTGATCAGCCAAAGAAAGAAACGCAGCAGCAATTAACTTTTTCAAAAAGCCATAGTCAAGGACTCAGTTGGTAATTACAGCCGCAAAGTCACTAGCTGGGGTGGAAGAGGAGGAAGGATGACCTTGAGTCCTGTTTTGTGCATGTGTGTATTGAAAGGTTTTTGTGCGCATGTGGCTGTGATTTAAAATGGAATGCACTGTTACAAAGTTCAAGGTGTTCCATGGATTCCTTTCCAAATCCTCTGCCGAGAAGATTCCTAAGCCCGATAAGATGAAGAAGATTGCTTATAAATCCACCTACAATATTTGAATGTTTCTTTTGTGCTCTAGTTACCTCTAAACATCTGGCAAAGTCAAAGAGGTGAAGGCCAATGTATGCACTAAGTTGTCGAAACTCCCTGTTGGAAGTGTGGACTCCTAATAATGCACACAGAAAGAGCTCCTCAGAAAGTTGCATACTTTGTCTTGGGGGCAGTGGGGGCTGGTGCTCATTGAGACTGGTGGGCCAAAGGCCACCAGTAGTTGGAGCCGGAGCCAATGACAGGCAAGCCAACTAATTCTATTTTTGCCCCCCATCCTCTTCCCTAGTGAGTTCTACAAAGGTAACACGATAACTAAGGAGGAGGAGGAGGAGGAAGCTGACAGCCAGGTCATACCCTGGACTGGTGTAAGTATGAAGGCAGGCATGTGGGGGCTGACAAATGTTGGATTTGATATCCTGCTTTATCACTACCCTAAGGAGTCTCAAAGCAGCTAACATTCTCCTTTCCCTTCCTCCCCCACAACAAACACTCTGTGAGGTGAGAGGGGCTGAGAGACTTCAGAGAAGTGTAACTAGCCCAAGGTCACCCAGCAGCTGCATCTGAAGGAGCGGGGAATCGAACCCGGTTCACCAGATTACGAGTTCACCACTCTTAACCACTACACCACACTGGCTCTCACAGTGTTGGTGGTGCAGTGCCCAATGTCCCTCATGGACTAGCACCCACTCCTCAGGGGGTCTCACTACAATAAGAGATACAATGTTGAAATATGGAGCTTCCTCCTTTTCCAACAAAGCACCAAATATTATTAGTGTGCCATGGACAATCCTTCCACACAAAGGAAGGAGCTCAGGGTTTCAAACTACAGAGCAGCAAAACAATACAACTAAAATATATTTATACAGTGGTACCTTGGTTTGCAACCGCTTTGGATTACAACCGTTTTGGATTACAACCATGTCAAACCCAGAAGTGCATGTCCCCCCTTTTTTTTATTACAACCCATTTTTTAGATGACAACCAATTTGGGGGGGGGGGAGGCCCCATTGGCGAAAGTGCGACTTGGGTTACAACCTGTTTTGGTTTACGACTGGACCTCCAGAACGAATTATGGTTGTAAAACAAGATACCACTGTAAAGAACATCTAAAACATTTAAAAACAGTCACATACAGTTTCAAGGTTGTCAGGAACAGTTTCATTTAGCCATTAAATGTCTGGGTGAACAGGAATGTCTTGAAGTCCCTCCTTCATGTTACCAAGGAGGAAGATAGCACAGCTCACCAGGAAGGCACTCCACCAACAAGGAACCACCACTGAGAAGGCCCTGTCACAGGGCAGCACCCAGAGGTGGCCCCAGCCACAGGAAATACAATTTCAGTGCTGGTCCTCCACTACATTTGAGGGCAGCAGGCTAGGGTCCAATCTGCACTATACATTTAAAGCAGTATTATGCCACTCTAAACAGCCGTGGCTCCCCCCCCCACCAAAGAATCCTGGGAACTGTAGTTTGTTAATGGTGATGAGGGTTGCTAGAGACCCTATTCCACTCACAGAGTTCCATTTCCCCAAGTTCCCTGGGACTAATTGCTAAACCGCTCTGGGAATTTTAACAACAACTGCTTAAAGTGGTAAAATACTGCCTTAAATTGATAGTGCAGATGAGGCCTAGCTTAGGAGGAAGAGGGATAGCCTCATGGTCCACCTTGCTGTGTCCTCCAACACTTTGTCCCAGCTCCTCAGAGTTGAGGCTCCTGCTTTGAACTGCAAAGTAAGGACCAGTTCTTTCCGCACTTCTCCCCACCCCCATCACAAATCCTATTCCTGTATGTGAGGGCTTCAGCAGGGCTGGGGTACCCCCTATAATGGACAACACCTAGTTCTGCTCTAGAATGTGTGAGAGACACCACAAGTCTGTAATATTGTCTCCTCAAGGGAAGATGTCAAACTTGCAGCTGTTGGAAGTAGCAGAAACCAAATTATATGAAAAAAACCCTTCTTTTTTCTGACGGGGGTGGGGGAATGGGAAAATAGCAATTATGTCAGAGGCTTTGAGGAATCCATCACAACCCATAAAAACATACCGAGTTTTGTTTTTACATCACAAAATTGGAAATGTAAATATCCGTGCAATGTCCTATGTGAGATTAAAGATGACAGAAATGTATTCTTGTCCAACAGATTGACTGAGGTGAAAAATAACTTTATACAATAGTTTAAGTTCTAAACATAATGCTACCCAATAGCAATGTCTTGTAGGAGAAAGATTGGAGGAGATGTTGTTCCAATAGAAGGTAGAAAATATTTGGTACAGAGAGAAAAATATCTAGGGCTGTTGAAATCCATTGTTGGTGGTGAGAAAATATTGCCCATGCAGGAACAATCTGAGCCCCTGCAACAGGACTGAATTAACTCAGACATAACACAGGATGGGCCAAATCTTTATTGACTGCAGCAGAAGGTGGGATTTGCATGAAAACAGGGAAAGGATGCTGTTACTTATTCCACCAACTCTTAATGATGGAATGGGACTCCATTGGGGTTGGGGGCACCCAAACAACTTCCACATGGGAATCACCCAACACTGAACAATCACAAGCCAAGCATCCAGGGCTCCATTGGGTGACTGGAATGAGAGATTGTGTGGCAAGGTCCCAAACCCTCCCGGGGAGTGGAATAAAGACACATGAAACAGTATTTTTGGTTAATGGGCGGAAAAGGCCACAACTTTATTGGTTACAGAATGTGAGAGGTATTGGCTTAGGCATTGGAAACCACACGACTATATCTGACACCTGCCTGTCTGCAGGAGTCATCAACTAGGGACTGCTGCAGGGTCACTGCTAGGGGTCATACCATGGCCCTAGCCCCCATCTGGGGCTTCGGACGGAGCCCACGCCCCCCGGATTCCTTTAACGGAATACCCTTGAATTAGGAGGGGTAGGTAATGGCCACTACCTCCCCCCACCATCAACCTAATACTCCAATGCCTAACCACCAAACCTTACAAAGTTGTGACGATTTGCTACGAGGTAGGCGAAAAAACCCAATTGGTGCCAATTTGCCAAGGTGAAAAATTCCTACCAGGCCCCTTGGACAACCAAGGTGACCAACCGAGGTCCGTAGCAAGGTCAAGAATTAAAAGAGCCTAATCTAAGGGAGGGAGGGTGGGAGTACTGGCCGAGCAGGGGGGAAAACAGGGGCGAGTCCTTGGCCATGGGCAATTTAAATAGCCACGCCCCGGACCGTCCGAATTGGACAGCCTAAGGGTGATGTGGCCGAGGACCATTCAATGGCACTGGGGCGATCGCGCCCTGCGTGTGTGGGGAGGGCTTTCTCTCAGCCCGCAACAACATCTCCCCAGGAATGGGAAATGGCTTTCCTACCTGGCAAAGGCCTTAACCTGCTCTTGTGGTGGGCCATAGCCAATTCTCCCCACCCCCATTCTTTTATGCCCCCCTTTATTATGCTTGTCTTGGCCAGTGCTGTTTCAGCCAGTCGTACAATTGTTCCAACAACACTTAATAATAGTGTTTGTAGGGGAGGTTTTTGGTTTGTTGGGCATTTTGAGTTCTCATTTTGTATTTTTATGTTGTGAACCATCCTGTGATCTTCAGACGAAGGGCAGTATGCAAATTTAGCCAAATGATGTAGATGTAAGTCGGCATTAAGTCGCTGAGGGAAAGGCAGAAAATAACCCAACCAAGGGGCCACTTTAGGTTGGGAATAAAAAAATCCTGTCTACCAACAGCCCAAGCAGCCCAGTAGCTCTAGCACCCAAGGTGGGAGGGTGGGAAAACCACAAGGGCAAAATTGCCCTAAGTCCTTACGGGTGAGCCCCTCCTACTTCTCACAGATGTTGTCCTCTCATGAGAAGCTGACAGGGGAAGAAGAAGAAGAAGAAGAAGAAGAAGAAGAAGAAGAAGAAGAAGAAGAAGAAGAAGAAGAAGAGGAGGAGGAGGAGGAGGAGGAGGAGGAGGAGGAGGAGGAGGAGGAGGAGTAGTAGTTTGGATTTGATATCCCGCCTTTCACTCCCTTTAAGGAGTCTCAAAGCAGCTAACATTCTCCTTTCCCTTCCTCCCCCACAACAAACACTCTGTGAGGTGAGTGGGGCTGAGAGACTTCAAAGAAGTGTGACTACCCCAAGGTCACCCAGCAGCTGCATGTGGAGGAGCGGAGACGCGAACCCGGTTCCCCAGATTACGAGACTACCGCTCTTAACCACTGCCTCTCGGGGAAATGGGAAATGCTACTCAGCCTCCCCCTCCACTTTCCAGGTCCCACACCACCAGGGGAAATCACCCCGTGCACAGGTCACACCCAGAGTAAGTTTTTTGGTGACTTATACTGAAGTCTCCCTTCTTTTTACTTTATGTCTCACATGATTAAAATGTTTCAAGGTAAAGGATTTCTGAAATCTCACAGTAGTCCCTGAACACCACCTAGATTTCCTTTCACATTCCTGCAGCTACAGCAGCAGCATCTGACAGGTTGCCACCATCATGCTGTGTGTGCAAACCAGTGTGTTCCATCATTGTGATGATGGAAAGGTGAACTTACCAAATTTGCATTTTTCTGAAATTCCTTCAAAATTTGCACTTCTCTGAATTTTGCAGTGCAGTTCTGAAGTACTAAATATGAAAACATATATAGCAGGGTAAAGTATATATTAGTGGTAATGATGTGTAGAATGCATTATATGGGGGAATTGCTTTGCAACAGTGTGTACAGTTGCAAATAACAATCTTCATAGTAGGAGAAAAATGCACATAAATGCTGCTGAGTTTTCATGGGGACTTTTTCTTTTTTTAAAAAAAATAATAAATTGCAAACTGATCTAGAAATGTGGAGAACTGCATGAGAAACCGAGAAAGCAAAGCTGACATATTTGCCTATCCCTAGTATTTATAGTCAGAGTTTTGGATATATTTTGAGAAGACTGCAGGAAACAATTTGACTCCCTCCACCAGTTGCAGGCTCTTGGTGCTTTCTAGCAATGCACCGCATTAGGTCCTAGCTCCCACTGGTTAAGAGGCTGACTCACTCAGCTTGGGAAAAGTTTTACTATTCAAACCATGCTGCCGGCTGGGGAGTCGGAGTGTCAAGCATTCATGATGCAGGACTGCTGCAGATCTCTCCATGCTGTTCTCTTCACATTAGTGTAAAGACAAAGCATAACTCCTGGCCCTTTATAAGTATTGACAAGAGGCATCACAGCTGGTTAGCAGAGGCCCACATAACCAGTGCAGAGAAGACACTAATTGCTCTTTCCGTTATCAAGAGAATTCAGACTGGAAGGGATTGCCTTGTCAAAGAGCTTCATTGTTTGTATCAGGCTTCATGAATTGTGATCGCAGCCAACATTTCCTTTCTTGTGTTTTCAGAGTCAAAATCCCAGGACTGCCTTTCCCCTGCTCCTTACACATAGCAAACAAAACACAGTCATAACAATATCCATGCATTAATTGCACTGGTTGAGGACATAAGAACAAGCATCCATCTAGCCCAGCATTCAGTTCTCACAGTGGCCAACCAGATGTCCATAGGGAGTCCTCAAGTAGGACCTGAGTTCAACTTCACTCTCCCCATTTCTGATTCCCAGCAATTGATATTCAGAGACATACTGCCTCCAACCATGAAGACAGAATATAGCCATCATGGCTAGTAGCCATTGATAGTGTTATCCTGCAGGAATTTGTCTAACCCTCTTTTAACGTGTTGGTGCTGACCTTTAAAGCCCTAAATGGCCTTGGCCCAGTATACCTGAAGGAGTGTCTCCACCCCATCATTCTGCCCGGACACTGAGGTCCAGCACCGAAGGCCTTCTGGCAGTTCCCTCACTGTGGGAGGTGAGGTTACAGGGAACCAGGCAGAGAGCCTTCTCAGTAGTGGCGTCATAGCTGTCAACTTTTTCCTTTTTTAAAGGGAAATTCCCTTATTCCGAATAGGATTCCTAGCAAGAAAAGGGAAAAGTTGACAGCTATGAGTGGCGCCCACCCTGTGGAACGGCCTCCCATCAGATGTAAAGGAAATAAACAACTATCTGACTTTTAGAAGACATCTGAAGGCAGCCCTGTTTAGGGAAGTTTTTAATGTTTGATGTTTTACCGATTCTGTTGGGAGCTGCCCAGAGTGGCTAGGGAAACCCAGTCATATGGGCGGGGTATAAATAATAAATTATTATTATTATCAAAATTATTATTAAAGCCATCCATGTTGGTGGCCATCACCACCATTTGTGTTGTGTGAAGAAGGAATTCATTTTGCCTGTCCTGAGTGTTTCAACACTGCATTTCTTTGGATAGCCCTGACTATGGATGGTTGCTCTTTTCTGCAATTATGACCCATGCAGAATTTCAAAGAATTGTTGAGTTGGAAGGGAATGTCAAGGGTCATCTTGTTCAACCCCCTGCAATGCAGGCATCATATCTACAGAATCCCTGGCTGACAGACAGACAGCCAATCTCTGCTTAAAAACCTTGAATAATTAAATGCATGTACACGTATAGATGTGGCTAGTGGGCAGTCCTACCTCTTCCTCCAAATATTGCCTACATAACACAGGGAGATCACTTTTGAAATCCATTTAGATAAGGGATGGGAAATCTTTGTCCCTCCAGATGTTGCTGGATGACAGAACTGTCAGGAGCTCGGCCTACACTTGAGTAGGACCCTGGTAGAGACACATGCCCGACTGGCATGTTCTCTCCCTCCTGGTCGATCGTTCGGGAGCTTCAAAAGCTTTCTTCTGCCCGAACGTCACAGTGACCGATGCCAACAGACACTGGCACACTTAGGGATCTGCAGTGTCTTCGCAGTTTGCTTAACAGACCTCAGCAACTCAGCATTTTGGCTAATCTGCACTGCAACATGGCTCCCTCTCTCTCTAGCATCAGACAGCAAAAAAGAGAAAGAACAAAGGACAATAGTCCCACTTCACGGAACACAGTAACACAAACATCCCGTCTCCGTCACTTCCCACTCTGTGGAGTGAAAACATATACCGTCATGTGATAGACAACAATCCCATGTCTGCAATCATGGAGCAGGAATTCTAACAAGAACTTGGGCAATTTGTACACAGCGACTTAAGTGTCTTGGAAACCTCTTCAGCCTGGAGCACAGAAAGTTGCCTCATACCAAGATTTGTCCATCAGGTCAAGCTTTGGGTTGAGGAACCTGGTGCCATCCAGACTCCAACTCCCATCAGTCCCAGCCAGCATTGCCAATGGGCAAGGAAGATGGGAGTTGTAGTACAACACCATCTGAAGGGCCACAAGTCCCCCACACCTTGCCTAAATTGTCGAGGTACAGGGTTTCAAAATCTGAGTCTATCCCAGCCCTACTTTGAGATGCAACTGATTTTATGTGTGGAATTACTAAAGCCATGCTCCATGCAGCTCGGAGAGCAGTATATGCATTCATGCAGCCATTAACGGCAAGCGTAATGCAAAGCAAACACAATTAGCTTCAACTCAATTTATATTTAATGACAATTAAGAAAGCTTCATTCTTCCAATTAAAACTTCACTCAATAAAACAAAGAAAGGCTTTAATCAGCTCTTTGCAGGATACGGGCTTTCCAACAGCACTGTCAATTCTCTCTCATCCCCCACCATTATATTTGCACATCTCAATCAGGACAAATTTTTATGTTGCCTGAGGTTGGATGATAGCGAAGTGTCCCACCCTGTATTTCAGGGCAGTGGGCTAGCTTACGGGGCTCACTGCAGGCCACATAGAAGACACATCTCTTTCCTCCAGCAGTGGAGGGGGATCAGAGGGATTAGGAGGAAGAGCTGGTAGCTCCTGCTGCTGCCACCCTCACCACACCATCCAGCATCTTCTGCTTGAAGCAGCTGCCTCACTCTGTCTAACGGTAGGGCCAGCCCTGATTTCAATCTTCTTCATATAATCTCAGGGCAAGGGTAGAGAACCTCAGGTCTGGAGGCCAATGTAGAAGAAGAAGAAGAGTTTGGATTTGATATCCCGCTTTATCACTACCCGAAGGAGTCTCAAAGCGGCTAACATTCTCCTTTCCCTTCCTCCCCCACAACAAACACTCTGTGAGGTGAGTGGGGCTGAGAGACTTCAAAGAAGTGTGACTGGCCCAAGGTCACCCAGCAGCTGCATGTGGAGGAGCAGAGACGCGAACCCGGTTTACCAGATAACGAGTCTACCGCTCTTAACCACTACACCACACTGGCTCTAGCTCTCCAGGACTCTCTATCTGCCCCTTGGGACTCTCCCCAAACCACACCCATCATTGCCCCTGCTTTGGACCCTCCTTGAGTATTTTTGACTAACTAGAACATGCCCTTAAATTCTGATCATGTTTCTTGCTTGCTTGGATGAAGTACAGAGAGGGCTCTAGTGTGAATACAGGAACTCCCTGTTTGTGGGGGGATTGTGTTCTGGGCCTTCATGTGTATCAGCAGTTGCCCCTTCCACCCCCATTCTACCACCCTCCGGGGTTGAAAGCATCAGTTGTGTTGGCAGCCGCACATGCCTTGGTCGTGTGCAAAAAGGTTGTTCTCTGTAATTTACTATTTGTCACTCCACCCACATTTGTTTCTGGCCCCTCCCACCATTGGCAAGTGGCCCCTGAAAAGTTGCCTAAAAGGGAATGTGGACCTCAGGCTGCACAAAGCTCCCAGCTTCTGCCATGGGGTAAGAAGGCAGGCAGGTGGGGTCTAGCTGAGGGCAGATTGAGATGGGTGGGGCAATTCCCCATTTCCCCTAATGGACCAGCATGTACTGCTCTTAGTAAAACATATCTGGCTGTATGTCTCATTCACCCTAGTCTCCCTCCTACCACCCATACATTCAAAACCACTAGCCTGTTACAGAAGGGGGGTGGGGCGTGGACAGGCTACTGCGAACATTTAAGGATTTTCATCTGTGAATTTCTTTTGTGTCAAAGGGTGTGTGTGTTTCTCTCCACCGAATGCAGGCAGGGTTTCCGTAGCAATTTAATTTATTCTAATGAAAAGATATGATTATATATAGCTTTTGATTCATTTCCATGCTGGGCTACTTTGTTGAACGCCGCATCCGAGGAGTGGTATTAATTTAACTAATTACTATGCACGGATTGAAGAGGGATTCGAGGCCATTGCAAAAAATAAAATAAAAGGAGCTTCGTTTTAATAACTGGTAGAGAGGGTTTAGCAAGAAGATGAAAGGGGAGGAAACGCCATGTGGCCTTATTCCTCAAATGTATTTATGACCACCAGTGGAAGCCGCTTCCAAGCAGTTTAGGCTGATCAAGAAGGCATCAGACTTTGGAGTTAGAGTAATGGAACTATAGAACTCAAAAGGATCCCAGGGGTCATATACTCCATCCCCCTGCACAGCTAAAGAATCCCGGACAGATGGCCATCTACCCTCTGCTTAAAAACCTCCAATGAAGGAGAGTACATCACCTTCCAAGGGAGTCTGTTCCACTGTCAAACAGCTTTTGCAGTCAGAAAGTTCTTCCTGGTGTTTAGCCAGAATTCCCTTCCTTGTAATTTCAATCCATTGGTTCGGGTCCTATCCTCTGGAGCAGCAGAAAGCAAGCTTATTCCCTCTTCCACGTGACAGCTCTTCAGACATTTGCAGACCTTCCAAGTGTCTCTGTTTCCCAGGGATGTTGTAAAGGTGGTGTTTCCCCTTAGCAGTTTCCACAATCAGCACGATATTTACAGTCTTTGTTACATATATACAAGAACAGCTACAGTTCAGAACTGTGTGTCCAGACGTGTTGAGTCAGATTCGGGGAGTGGCTTCCTACGATTCCCACGCCAACAAAGTAGGCGTGGGAATCGCGCGAGACATCTTTGGTCCTTATGGTTCATTTCCCTCCTTGTCTGTGCTGATTTGTAAGCCCCCTCCCTTCCTGAGTCTGAGCTTCCTTCCTGAGCCTCTGGGTGGATGCAGGGCTCTTCAGCATCCCTGAGCCCCTGATCTCCCTGACTGCTCTCCGCTCCCTGTTCTGCCTCTTCTGTCCATTGCTCCTCAGAATCCTCCCTGACAGACGTCCCTGATTTAGAGAAGCCACCCTGGTTTCTGATTTGATCCCAGAATGTCCCACTTTTCCTTAGGATGTCCCTATTTTCACTGGAGAAATGTTGGAGGGTGTGGAGTTATCCAACCCCCGAGCCGTCTGAAGGCAATCCTGTATAGGGAAGGTTTTTTTTGAATGTTTTATTATGTTTTTATATGTGTTGGAAGCTGCCCAGAGTGGCTAGGGCAACCCAGTAAGATCTGTGGGGTAGAAATAGTAAAATTATAATTATGGAATGGGATGTCCCTATTTTCATTGGAGAAATGTTGAAGGTATGTATTTGAAGAGGAATATCATGACTTCTCTCAGTCTTCTCTTATCCAGGCTAAACGTACTCAATTGTTCTTCATAAGGCTGGGTTTCCAGACCCTTTATCATCTTGGTTTCTCTCTTCTGCATTGTATTGTTGAATATAAAAGACACCCATCAGGAGAGCCCATTGGAACTGGTAAGCCAGTTCCACTGCTTAACATTGTGCACCATCAAAGAAGTTTTTCCCAATGTTTCACATGTCTTTGTCCCAGCATCTGAGCATCAAGAGCATGCTGCCCCAGTGAAAGTATGAGCGTTTCTCTTCTTCTTAGCTTATAGAATATTAATTAAGGATGAACTGCTGTAAACAGGCATTGATAGGCCTATCCTTGAGGAATACATCTAATCTGTCTCAATTTTTACTGACTTAGGTATGTCCAGATAAACAATGCCCTTCTCCCTTCCTCTCTCTAAAATGACAACTAAGAATATAAGAACCTGCTAATGTTAATGGCTGGACTGAGGAGGAATAGTGGGGGTCACCCCCCCTTCTCCTGAACCTTCCTGAGAACAGAAGGACATTATAGATTTAGAACAGTAGTTTGCAGAAGGGCAGAGTTCAGAGGCTGCAGAGAGGGAAAGCTGGGAAATATTGGGAGAGGAATAGCAGGAAGAAGAAATACTGGGGGAGAGACGGTTGACAGATGCAGTGTCTTTGGAGAGCATTCCTGAACCCCTCTCTCCCAGGACTAGACATGCATTGAGAATAGTAGAATAGAAAGCTGAGAAACAGAAAGCCCAGATCAGCCGGTACAGTGATGACGTAGGATAAGAGAGACGCAGGGGGTTGGGCTTTACACGGAGCAATGCCATCATTGAATAGAGACTACATTCCTTTCTCTCTCTCTGTGAATACTGAATAAATTACATGGTAAGGACTCTTTGTGTTTACAGTGGTAGCTCAGGTTACATACGCTTCAGGTTACAGACTCTGCTAACCCAGAAATAGTGCTTCAGGTTAAGAACTTTGCTTTGGGATGAGAACAGAAATCGTGCTCCAGTAGCGTGGCGGCAGCAGGAGGCCCCATTAGCTAAAGTGGTGCTTCAGGTTAAGAACAGTTTCAGGTTAAGAACGGACCTCTGGAATGAATTAAGTACTTAACCCGAGGTACCACTGTATCTGCTTCTTTGGCTGATACCCGGGGAGGGATAGGATTCCCTGAACCTTGACAGCTAGATTAGGCCAAAAGCTCATCTAGTTGAGCACCCAACTCTCTCAATAGCCAACCAGATTCCCCAATGGGAAGCCTGAAAGCAACAGCACCCTCCCCACTTGTGATGTCCACCATTCACAGTCTTACTGCTTCCAATGCTAGAGGTCCAACATACCATTGGTATCCTCCACAAATGTGATTTTTGCCTTTCGCCCTGAATATGATTTTGGCCAGATAACTATTGCACCTCCTCTGCTTTCTCTTCTTTAACACAAAACCATTTTCCTGCAACTTTTTGAATGTCCTGGTAAGTTATTTCCAGGAGAGGGAAAGGTATGCCGTAACCTTAGCTTTAAAAAGAGAGAGATGGGGGGAAACAACAACCAGCTTTGACAGCGATGTCATACCAATTCAGATCGCTGCCAGCTCGGCTAAACTTCTAGCATTACCCTTCAGGACTGTAATTCTAGGATGTCAGCCTGGATGCACAATTCAAGGCACGAGCTCCTTTCCATTACACTCTGCAATTAATGGCAACATTAAGGACTCAATAGGGCTAAGAATAACCTCGGTCCACCAGCAAGATAGCAGAGGCATGTTCCCAGCAAAGAGACTTCATCAGGAGGATGCTCAAGAAACAGAATCCATAGTCGATGTAGGAAAGTGCTGAGCTATTTTTTTTGGGGGGGGGGAGAGCCTATGAACATAAGAGTCCTACTAGATTTTGGACCAAAGGCTTCTCTAGTTCAGCATCCTGAAACAAAACAAAAATCGCAATATTAACAAAGATTTAAACAAGAATGGGTAAAAAAACAAAACAATCAGGAGCTAAGGAACAATAGTGTCTGAACTTATGAATCAAGGAAAGCCTGGGCAAAAAGATAACTCTTCACAAGGTATCTGAAGCAACTAATAGATGATGCTCCACATTCAGAAAAGGGAAGGGCATTCCACAGTGCAGGAGCAACAACAGAAAATGCCTGTGGCACTCATCTCGCTGTACTGGCAGATGGAGCCGGCATACAGCTTCCGGATCATGTGGCCAGCATGACTAAGCCACTTCTGGCGAATCAGAGCAGCACACAGAAATGCTGTTTACCTTCCCGCTGGAGCGGTACCTATTTATCTACTTGCACTTTGACGTACTTTCTAACTGCTAGGTTGGCAGGAGCAGGGACCGAGCAACGGGAGTTTATCCCGTCGTGGGGATTCAAACCGCTGACCTTGTGATCGGCAAGCCCTAGGCTCTGTGGTTTAACCCAAAGCTCCACCTGCGTCCCTCAAGCTCTGTAGCATCCAGTATATTTCCTTCAGCACAGGTGTACTATGTGTGGATCCAGGTGCTTCATTCAACCTGTAGAACACAGCCAACTGCAAACCTCAACCAGATTTTTTTCAGTGGAACAGAATACATTTCAGGATGTATTCCTAGTAGAAGATGAATGTGGAAGTTCTGAATTAGGGATGGACAAGCCAGCCTATGTCTGGTCCCTGTTAGTTTTGCATAGTTTCATTCTTAAGTCCCTGTTAGTTCATTTGCAAGTCTTTTTGCACCCCCATCTCCACATCATTATTTGTTGTTGTTGTTGTTGTTGTTTTTAAAAAAACACCTGAAATTTCACATTTTAACATACTCCCCCACCAATAAAACAACAACCCACATCTTTGTGTATGCATTTTCAACTGGAATATGTGTTTTCATATGCTTGGGGTGGGGTCCATTCTTCAATAACTGTATCACTGCATTTCCAGAAATCTGTAAAAATCATAATGGCATTCTGATTCGCACGTTAGACCAGGAAGTAGAGATCAGGAGACTTCACATTAAAATGTGGACCATATAGAATCATCTAGCATCACCCCTATTCTGAATAGAGGAGAGAAATAATATATACATCAGTGCCTGGGTAGCTACGAAGACAGCTCTCCATTAATGATTTATAATTACATATGATAATTGGAGAGATAAGAGATGTCAAATAAGCAGCACTGATTAGTCCAACGTGCTCTGCAAAAGTGATTAAACTCTAGTGACCTTGTCTGAGGCTGTGCACCAAAAAAGTAAATGTGAGTCAATCCGACTGCATCTTCTTCTTACCACGGTTTACATAATAAGTATTCCAACGCAAGGATTTCCCCGCTTTTTCCTGTACTATGGAGTTGTGCCAGGACTAATCTGAGGCCAATCTTATCTCCATTAGCGTCTGAGGAGCCATCCACACTTTAATTGTTCTGTGATTGTATGTCATGGGTCTGAGAGGTGTTTATTCAGCAGTGGAATGGACTCTCCCTCCTTGAAGGCTAGATGGTCATCTGTCATGGATGCTTTAGTTGAGATTCCTGCCTTGGAGGGGTTGGACTAGATGACCCTCAGAGTCCCTTCCAACTCTACAATTTTATGATTCTGTTACTTTGTTTTCTGACCCACCACTACTTTCCTCAGAAAAAAACCCCTGCCGTTTACTGCTGAGTTGGAACAAATGTCAAACCGCAGAAAGCCCAACTGATGTCTGTTCTGATTCAGCAGTAAACAAAGGGTTTTCCCTGGGAAAGCGGGGTGGGGTGGGGGAATGGGACAAAAAAGAAATCCTCTCAGACCTGTGACTTGAAATCATGGAACAAAAAAAAGTGTAGATGTGCCCTGATACAGATATGTAGCATATTTAACAACATAGAACTGTAGAGTTGGAATGGACTCCAAGAGTCATCTAGTGCAGTGTTTTTCAACCTTTTTTGGGCAAAGGCACACTTGTTTCATGAAAAAAATCATGAGGCACACCACCATTAGAAAATGTTAAAAAAATTAACTCTGTTAATTGACTATATATAGTATATATATAGTATATAGTATATATATATTGACTATATATAAAGTAATTCTCTTGAATAGGAATCAAATAAACACAAAGAAAGTATTTTATAATTACTTTATTATGAAATAGTAAGTAAACAGAAATATGAAAATTTATAAAATACTTTATTTTTAAATCTTTCGAATTTTCCCACGGCACACCAGGCAACATCTCGTGGCACACTAGTGTGCCGCGGAACAGTGGTTGAAAAACACTGATCTAGTGAAATCTACTGCAATGTAGGAATCACAGCTACATTTAATCATTTAGTTAAATTGTGATGGGATGATGAGCTGCTTGTACGTAAAATGCAAGTCCCTCAGAGTTTGATCAGGTTTTCAAACCTCTGCCTGTGACGGAGCCCCTCTGGCATGGCTGCGTCAATCGCTAGTAGAATCCGAAAGTAGTTGCTTTCGGAATCGTTTCCAACATAAAAGCTCTTTAACGGAAACACGTCTTCTGGACTCTCGGTGTGACAGTTTCCGGCGAGGAGTGGGTGTCCCTATAGGAGGTCCTGAGACCTCCCCACTGTTTTCGCTGGAAGCGTCTCTGAGCCATCCCTCCGACTCACTTTCCCTTGGAGTTCTTGCTCGCCCTCTACTGGTTCCCTCTTCCGCTGCTACTTCTCTCTCAACCTCAATGAGCCTTTGCACCTCCGGTTCTTCCGATGGCAGTTCCCTGACATCCACCTCCCCTCCAGGGCCCCCTTCACCCCCTCCCGTCTCCTCCCCTACGGGCGGTGAGGAGGTAAAACCCCTGAAAGAACCTCCCTCATCTTCCGAAGTCTCGAACACTTCCCTCCACTTGTTGCTGTCCCTGGTCTCTCGGTACTCTTCGTCATCGGAGTCCACTCCCTCTTCCAACTCCGACTCCGCGAACCCTTCCAGTTCCTCTTCCTCGTCGGTGGTGCCGAAATACTCCCTCCTAAACCTTGCTACCGGCTGAGGTTTCCTCGGGAATCTTTGGTGGAACGTTTCTATTAAAACCTCGTCATTGACTTCCTCTGCAGTCACCCAGGTGTTTTCTGACTCCGGTTCCCCTTCCCACGCCACCAAATACTCCACCTGATTTCCCTTCCACCTGGAATCGAGGATTTCCGCTACATGGTTGCGGCGTTCCCTCTCTTCCAAGGCTGGTCCCCTGACGTGCTCCCCTTCACGTCCCCCCCTGTATGGTGACAGTAACGACCTGTGGAACACTGGGTGCAATTTCATGTGGTTGGGTAACCGGAGTTTGAAAGCCACCGGGTTGACCTGCTGAATGACCTCAAAGGGTCCCAATCTTCTGGGCCTCAATTTCTTACAACCCCCTTTGAACGGCAACCCTTGGGTTGACAGCCACACTTGATCCCCCACCCTTATGGTTTCACCTTCCCTTCTGTTCTTGTCTGCCTGCTTCTTATATTGTGCCTTGGCCCTTTCTAAGTTGAGCTGGAGCTGATGATGGATCGCTTCCATCTCTTCTACAAAATGTTCAGCCGCTGGGACGCTCCATCTCTCCCCTCCTTCCCCTGGAAATGCCCTGGGGTGACACCCGTAATTAGCCAAAAAGGGGCTCATCCCTGTGGACACATTCTCCGCATTATTGTAGGCAAATTCTGCCAGCGCCAACTTTTCGACCCAATCGTTCTCTCTGTCATTGACATAACACCTCAGATATTGTTGAAGAATGCCATTTGCTCTTTCCGCCTGCCCGTTGGTTTCAGGGTGCCGGGCAGTTGAAAAATTGACTTCCACGTGCAGCAAGCTCATGAGCTTCCTCCAGAACCTGGAAGTAAATTGTTTGCCGCGGTCTGAGTTCACCCTCAAGGGAGCCCCGTGCAACCTAAAGATGTGTTCTACAAACAACTTCGCTGTTTCTTCCGCTGTGACTGCATGTGAGCATGCTACAAAGTGGCACATCTTAGTTAACAGGTCTACTACTACCATGATGGCTGTTTTCCCCTTGGACTTCGGCAGATCCGTCATAAAATCTATTGATACCGCTTCCCAAGGCCGTTCTGGTGTGGGTAATGGTTCTAATAACCCTGCCGGCGCCCTTCTTTCCCCTTTGGCTCGCTGACATTGGTCACACCCTCTTACATACTCCCTTACATCTTCCCTCACCTTGGGCCACCAAAATTCCCTGGTAACCAACCACATGGTCTTGTGTTGCCCAAAATGTCCCGCCGTGGGGCTATCGTGCAACTGCTTGAGTACTCTCCCCCTCAATTCACCTTCGGGTATATACAGTGCCCCTTTGTAATACAATGCCCCATTTCTTTCCTCAAAACCTCCGGGGCTCTCGCCCTCCCCCCTGAGACCTCTGAGCTTATCCTGGGCATATTCATCATTTTCCGTTTCCTCTACCAGTTCTCGTTGCCCCACCAGCGCCGCCCCACACACCCAGCGGTCCTCAGGGATGACATGTCTCTCTTCGATCGCCCCCTCCGCCTCCCAATACTCTGGTTTGCATGAGAGCGCGTCCGCCCTGACATTTTCTGGGCCTGGCACATAACAAATTTCAAAGTGGAATTTGGAGAATTCCTGTGCCCATCTCACTTGTCGTTGGTTGAGCACTCGAGCTGTTCTCCAATACTCTAAATTCTTGTGGTCGGTGCACACTTGCACCTTGTGTTGTGCCCCAATTAATAAATGTCTCCACCTCCGGAACGCTTCGTGAATGGCAAGTAGTTCCCTGTCATACACCGTGTAGTTCCTCTCGGATTTATTCAGCTTCCGCGAGAAGAAGGCACACGGTCTCCACTCCGACGTACTCCTCCCCGGTTGAAGAAGTACCGCCCCTACCGCCCGGTCGGACGCATCGGTTTCCACTCTCATGGGTTTTCGTAAATCCACATGCAGAAGTTGTTCTTCCGAGGCGAAAGCCCTTTTCAGTTCTTCAAATGCTCGCTCCGCCTCTGCCGTCCAAACAAATTTCTTCTTGCTGCTGAGGCAGTCGGTGATGGGCGCCGTCAAGTGGGCAAAGTTCTTGATGAACTTCTGATAAAAGTTCCCAAACCCCAAGAATCTTTGCACATCCTTCTTGGTCTTCGGTGTCTTCCATTCCAGTACCGCTTGGACCTTGCCTGGATCCATGGCCAATCCCTTGTCTGACAAGCGGTACCCCAGGAATTCCACCTCCTTGGTATGAAACTGGCACTTCTCCAGTTTCACCCACAGCTGGTTGGCTTGCAGCCTGCCCAACACTTCTCAAACGTCCCTCACATGCTGCTCCTCATCTTCCGAATACACCAACACGTCGTCTAAAAAGGCCACACAATTCTTGTAGAGCAAAGGTCCCAGAACGTGGTTAATAAAAGCTTGAAAGCACGCGGAGCCTCCTTGTAGACCGAAGGGCATAACGAGGTATTCAAAGGCTCCCAAAGGGGTGAACATGGTGGTCTTCCATTCATCCCCCTTCCTTATGCGTATCAGATTGTACGCCCCCCGCAGGTCCAGCTTTGTAAAAATCTTTCCCTTCCTTACCCTGGTCAAAATGTCATCAATTCGGGGCATAGGGAAAGCCAGGGGTTCCGACACTGCATTCAGGGCCCTAAAGTCACACACAAGTCTCGGCTTATCTGTGTTTTTTTTGTCCACAAAAAACACTGGGCTGCCCCCCACCGCTCGGGACTCTCTGATGAAACCTCGCTTCAGGTTTTTGTCAATGAACTCCCTCAGCTCCTGCATCTCCCTGTCTGACATGGCGTACAGCTTGCCCACTGGGAGTTGGGCCCCAGGGAGTAGGTTGATTTGACAGTCAAAGAGTCTATGCGGTGGCAGTTTGTCTGCTTCCCTTTCGCTGAATACGTTGCTCAGATCTGCGTATTGCGGGGGCACCTTCCCTTTGTCTATTACTTCCATCCCGGCTAGGTCAAATGTGACCCTCCACACACACACACTCACACACCCACCCCTGCACAAATTGTTCAGTCTGGTCAAATTATCAGTTTGTCTTTAAATTATGTAAATATGCAACTCAATTGTAAGCAAAAAGCTATGGTTGCACCCTGCACTTACAAAGTGGCATTTACAGGAAAATTCAGTAGCAAAAGAGCATATACAATTTAAAAAACCTGAGTGCCAGACCTTAATATTTTTCTTGCCAAAGGGAACATAAACAAGACATGGACATAGGAAGACTTTATTGCCAAAAAAAACCCCAACACAACCCCAATCCTGAAATATTGGAATGCATAATAAATTTATCAGAACAAAGAAATTACTGTACAAAATATATTTCCCATTTACCGTATTTTTTGCTCTATAAGACTCACTTTTTCCCTCCTAAAAAGTAAGGGGAAATGTGTGTGCGTCTTATGGAGCGAATGCAGGCTGCACAGCTATCACAAAAGCCAAAACAGCAAGAGGGACTGCTGCTTTCACTGTGCAGCGATCCCTCTTGTTGTTCTGGCTTCTGAGATTCAGAATATTTTTTTTCTTGTTTTCCTCCTCCAAAAACTAGGTGCGTCTTGTGGTCTGGTGCGTCTTATAGTACGAAAAATACGGTAGTTTTCCTTTATAAAAAGGAGCTTTGCATATAGGTAAAACTGATTACAAAGCCTCTCCTTATCAAAAGAAAATGTATTTCAAGTTTAGCATCAAAACACATTGATATAAACATTATTAGTGCATTTTTTTGTTAACCAGTTCTCTATTGCCTTTTGTATTAAAAAAAAGTTCTTTAATGCCCGGGAGAGGATGCTGAGTTTACACAAACCGGATGATACTGGCCCCCC
Organism: Podarcis melisellensis; assembly: GCF_964234715.1. Classification (NCBI taxonomy): domain Eukaryota; kingdom Metazoa; phylum Chordata; class Lepidosauria; order Squamata; family Lacertidae; genus Podarcis; species Podarcis melisellensis. The sequence continues at coordinate 15,219,319 of NC_138546.1, read as the reverse complement.
TCTTTTCTGTGGGGGTGTTGTGAGTGGGGGCACATTCACAATGAAAACTAGTACTCTCCAGCTGAAGGGGGAAATGGCACTGACACAAGAAGAAAGAGGAGGGTTAAATGAACATTCAGCCCTCCCACCACCCAGGAATCAGGGTAAAATTATGCTTAAGGCACTGTGTGCAGCTACTTTGTGTGTTTTTCTTAGTTAAGCACAGTAATAGGGATTGGTATTGGGATCACAGCATGTCAGGAAATGAAATTTATTCCTTCCCTTCCCAACCACGACCCCTGGGTCATGGTAAAGTATTGACAGGGATGCGGGTGGCGCTGTGGTCTAAACCACTGAGCCTCTTGGGCTTGCCGATCAGAAAGTCAGCGGTTCGAATCCGTGTGATGGAGTGAGCTCCCGTTGCTCTGTCCCAGCTCCTTGCAGTTCGAAAGCACGCAAGTGCAAGTAGATAAATAGGTACTGCTGCGGTCAGAAGGTAAAGGGCATTTCCATGCACTCTGGCACTCGTCACGGTCCTCCATGCGCCAGTAGCGGTTTAATCAGGCTGGCCACATGACTTGGAAAGCTGTCTGTGGACAAACGCCGGCTCCCTCGGCCTAAAAGTGAGATGAGCGCCGCAACCCCATAGTCGCCTTTGACTGGACTTAACCTTCCAGAGAGGTCCTTTACCTTTACCTTCATGTATTGACATGCTGAGTTAAAAAACAACAACTTTTAGCGTTCATGTTTGTCACCTGTATTCTTACAAAAGTCTGGAAAAAAATTATGCATTATAAAATTTCTCTACAAGAGTCGTGTGTGTGTGTGTGTGTGTGTGTGTGAAATCTTCAACAGCTTGGGATCAGTTCACTTGGGGAATTGCTGTGTCCTGTCCATGCCTACTTGACTGCTTCCTGAATATTTTGGGAGCTGGTCTTTCAGTGTGACTTTGGAACTCCCTACCTATTGGCATTGTATTGTTGTGTTGTTGTATTGTTCTATTGTTTTAGACAGCTGCTGAATTTTTAAAAATTATTATTTCAACAAGCCTACCTAGACATATAATTTAATTACCTGTATATCTGAACAGTTTTACTGACTCTATCCAGGTCTTAATGATAATTATTTTATGCATCCTTGGTTTCAATAGTTTTGTGGATTTTAACTGCGTTTGAGCTACAATTTTATGATGTGCACTGCTCAGAGAGCTCTTTCATTAAAGAGTTTACATATCTTTCTAATGAAAATAAAATAAATAACAAGCAGATCTCCTGCAGCTATAATTAAGTTTACAGTAGCAATTAACAAGAGATGTAGCTGCAGACTATGCGTTAAGTATAAATGTGTAGTTTGACCCTCAGCATCCATAGAAGATCCTGATATGAAAGCATCAGTAATGTTTTGGGGGGAGATGACCTTTCAGAATAACCCTTGGGACACTGCCTGGGACACGCCTCTTCCCTAGCCACGCCCCCCATACCCTTCAGCATTTCTTGGATGAAAATAGGGACATCCTAGCCTACATCAGAAAGCTTCTCCCACTTTTCATCTCACTACACACATAAACATCACATACACATATACATTTGTCACCTTGAGCCAATTACAACCTCTCTGCTGAATGGACCTCAAAGGATTGTTGTAAAAAAAAAATGTTCAAGGGAAGGGATTGTGCACAAGACCTTCAACAGATAAATGGAATGAAATAAAATTTTAGCAAGAAGTTGCCCTGAGTCCTTATCAGGGGAAAAGGTGGGATGTAACAACAACAACAGGGACGCGGGTGGCGCTATGGGTTAAACCACAGAGCCTAGGCCTTGCCGATCAGAAGGTCGGCAGTTCGAATCCCCACGACGGGGTGAGCTCCCGTTGCTCAGTCCCAGCTCCTGCCAACCTAGCAGTTCGAAAGCACATCAAAGTGCAAGTAGATAAATAGGTATTGCTCCAGCAGGAAGGTAAACGGCATTTCCGTGCGCTGCTCTGGTTCGCCAGAAGCGGCTTAGTCATGCTGGCTGCATGACCTGGAAGCTGTATGCCAGCTCCCTTGGCCGATAAAGCAAGATGAGCACCGCAACCCCAGAGTCGGCCACGACTGGACCTAATGGTCAGGGGTCCCTTTACCTTTACCTTTAACAACAACAACAACAATAACAACTGAAACTGTGAGAATGATCAGTAACATACCAGAGAGTAAATTCTATTGAACTCAGTGGGACTTACTTCTGAGTAAAAATGTTTAGCATTGCAGTGTAAGGCTGCCCAGTCTTCACTCAGTTACCTGGGAGTAGGCTCCATTGAATACAGTGGGATTTACTTCTGAATAGAGATATAAAGGCTTGCAGTGTAAAGCTCAATTTATAGTAGAGGAATCCACACTCCTTGAGTTTCGTAAGAAATGACTGACTACTGAAGCACTGCAATTAAATAATTTAAAGTGGGTTGGCAACATTTTTCTTCAAATTATAGGAAGGGCTTCGTATGCCAGCCTCACCATTTCCTTCATTTGGTGCAGGTATTTTACTGTCAGTATAAACAGGACTCCGTCTTTGCACCAACACACACACACACACACACACACACACCACTTTTAATTGTTCTCTGAGACATGGAGGGGAGGAAAAGGGGAAACCAGAACATCCCAGGATCAAAGCAGAAACCGGGGTGGCTTCTGTAATTCTGGGACTGTCTCTGGAATATTGGAACTCTTGGAGGGCATACACCCCAATGGAATGGCTCCAAGCTGTTGATGGCCTTTTTCTGGTTGGAATGAGCCCTTGCCTCTTGCTTGTTCAGATGAAGGATGGAGAGGTTTGTGGGATACGTGAATGTTTTGTCTGAACCTCCGATTTTTAGTGTATGAAGGCAAGACCTGTTGCTGCACCCACTTTTGCCTCTGTCACTGCCCACCACTGGCATGTGGCAGCCAGAAAATTGCCCCTGAGGAAATGTGGCCCTCAGACTGTTCTAAAGACTGCAAAGAGTGGCCCCTCTCTGGGATCTCCTTAAATGTCTTCCACTTGCTTCTACACCCTAATCAATGCAAGCACAGTGCAGAATCAGGTTGCTATTAAAGTATTCAATGGGCAGAGGGCTGAGTACCACTCATACTCAGAATCAGAGAAATGACAATGAGAGCATCACCTGAAAGAGAATGATCCAGACAAGGATCAAGTCCTCAAAGGGATCTGAGAAACAAACAGTGGTTTGGTGGGAGACAGATAATCAATGGAGCTTCGTACAATTCAAGATGATGCGCTCTGCTGGATAACTGCCCAGCCGTCGCCATGGCTTTAAGCCAAGGTGTCTTATGCTGTCAAATCCAGTCTTTGGCCTGTGGGGCTACTCGTTAGTTTCCCCACACTTCACCACCTGGCAGGATCTGTAACCAGAGGAAGGAACTCTAGCTTTGAACTCTCAATCTAGCCTCAGGGTCTGCTGAGTCAAAGCTCAGGCCAATTCACTCTCAGCAAACCACCATAGCACAGCTGCCATGGTTGATCTGGCCCTTGAGATGGTTAAGGATGTGCTCTCAAATTGTCATAATTGGGGACATAGAAAGGATCACACCTTTGGGCTCAGGGCTGGGGTGGAGGAGAAATTTGATGCAGTGTGGATGTGAAGCCAACTTGATCAAATTCACACAAAAGAATACTAGAACTGAAACATAGATATCATTCAAAATTCACACCTATCTGAATTTTGCATTGCAGTTCTCTAATGTTTACAAAGATGCATATATTAGGGGAATGTTTGCACTATGTGTGTGTGTGTGTGGTGCAAATATTCCCCTAATATATCTCATACTCCCTAAAAAAAAAAAATCCTCATGAACATTCTTCAGCATATTAGTGCAAGGTTCTCCTGTTAAACTTCTTTCAATATGCAATTTTGACTAATGCACACATTTTTGCATGTTTGTATGTTTAATAGGAGAACTTTGCACTAATATGCTGAAGAATGTTCATGAGGATTTTTTTTAAAAAAATAGGAAGTATCAGAGTGAGAGAAGAAATACCCCCTCCCCACCAGCCCTAGAACCTCACTTTCCCAGAATCCCCCTCTGCATCAAGAACCAAGCTGCCTACCGCCTCCCTGGACTGAGTAGGTATATTGTCATCCTTTAAGGATTCCCTCACAGTGTTGGAGCCAACAGATGTTGAAGCAGAAAGAGGCTGCTCCCATTGGAATCAGAAGCCATCACCCAGACTTGTCCAAAGTCCTATTTAGATCGAAGTCTGGGATTGTCTGTTGCTAAAGCAACATTTGAATATGCTGGTGTGAGTCTCCCACCTGAGAAATTGATTTTGCCTTGCCTCAACTTGGCTTTGCCTGAGATGGAACTTCCCTTCCCTGAGCCTGCCTTGCCTTTACTTGACATACTGAAACCTGAATCCTTGCCTAGAGCTCTTGCTGGATCTCCATTAATGGAGACCACCACTTGAGTCACACCAACCAAAACAGAAGAAAGTATCCTCTTGTTAGGCAATATGGGGATATGCGTCCTTCTCCTTGCCCCCAATACAGTAGGATTCTTCAGGGTTCACCATGACGAATCAAGAGGTCAGTTTTGCAGTCTATGGGTGAGGCTATCAAGTAAGAGCTGCTGTTTCTGATCAATCCTCATAAAGACCATAATAGGGGCAAATGGAAGAAGATGCTAAGAAAGCCAGAAATGGCTTCCACTATAACCTACGTTATTCCTCTGACTATCTAGTATGGCTGAAACTATCACAATTAATTATGTAAAGTAATTAATGTCAATGTATTTCAATGGGAGGGAAACACCAGATACAATGCAGAAATTGTTTATGCAACACTTGCTGTTGAACTGGTATAATAGTGCTTTGACTGTATGGTGCGGACGTTGCTTCTATTCGCATAACGTTCTCCAGTATCTTCACCACTCTCTCCCTCCCATTCCATTTCCCCACTCCCAATATATCTCCTTGCATCTCAACATCAAAGCCAATGGGGCGGTTGGCCATTTTGAAACAAAATACAACCTGTCACCATCTAAATTTCAAGAGGGGCTGCACTGCCGAAAACCTCTAATAATTATCTGATAATATGACACCATTTGTCGGAACCGAGTCTATTTCACACTTGCTGTCGAATAGCTAAATGGAACAGTGCTCTGTTCCAGTTCTCTCCTTTGCCCGATTAATTAGATTTCAATTGCTCCTATGATAAATGCTCAATATGCCCATAGGATGCTAGCGAACAGTTTCCTCTCCTCTCCTTTCCCTTTTTAATTACACAAAGCATCTGTGACTCACTAGCAATGCTGTGCAACAACTGATAGCAGTTCATAGTCTACCTCTGGGTCTGATGTTTCTACAAGGGTTGGACCGTGGTTCTTTCACAATGAACTAGAAAGATTGCTTCCCAATCCTGCACTTAGGTAATGCTGTACTCTGGACTTCACAGTCTTACTGTGGGCAGGGAGGACCCTTAAGATGGTAATGTGCAGTCCATTACAATGGTACCTCAGGTTAAGAACTAAATTCGTTCCAGAGGTCCATTCTTAACCTGAAACTGTACTTAACCTGAGGTACCACTTTAGCTAATGGGGCCTCCTGCTGCTGTTGTTCTGCTGCCGCGCGATTTCTGTTCTCATCCTGAAGCAAAGTTCTTAACCCAAGGTACTATTTCTGGGTCAGCAGAGTCTGTAACCGGAAGCATCTGTAACCTGAAGCATCTGTAACCCGAGGTAGCACTGTACATTCAAATGATGTTGTGGGGACTTCACTTACTTTAAATCAGGGGTGGAGAACCTCAGGGGCTGAATGCAGTGGTGTAGCAAGCTGCTCGGGTGTCCGGTGCAGTGCACAGATCCTGCAACCGGGGGCAGAGTGAGCTGCCCATGGGGGCGGGGCGAGCCAAGGCAGGGTGCGCTGCATGGAACCTCTCCGCAGCTTCCCTCTCAGCTGTAGGGCGGCTGAGGCAGTGGGCAGATGCAAGCCCCGTGCTGCTCAAAAAAGCAGTGCAGAGCTTGTAGGTAGTCCGCTCACCGCCTCCCCCTCAAGAAAGACATGTGGCTCAGGCACGCTACAGGCCCTGCGGTGTGGCACCCAGTGCCCCCCGCTTCACCTAGCTACCAGTGGTGTTGGAAGGGGGTGCAGTGGGTGCAGGAGTTTTTTGGGGGGGAAGTGTCGTGAGCTCCAATTTTTAAATTTTATTTTAAAAACACATATTTTTGCCATTTTGTCACACACACCCTCAGTGATGACACCCAGGACAAACCACACACCCCGGACCCCACTGGCTGAAGGCAACCCTCCCAAGTCCCAGGCCTTTCTATTTGGCCCTTAGGACTCTCCCAGTGCCACACCTTCTCACTTGGCCACACCCCTCAGCAATCCTGCTTTGCACATTCCAGCCAGGCTAAAACACTAAAGGGAAGCCCCAGTGTAAGCACTATCCCAGGATCATATCTGCACACAGAAGTATCTCATGGGGTTGGGCAGAGAAACTAGGCTAGCTTTTCCAGAAAGTTTCCAGCAACCTTTGCTCACCAGGACAGAAAGGGACTCTTTAGAAGTATGGGCTTCATTCACAAGTTTTGTTTGTATGAAAATGAGACTTCATTTTGTTAAAAATAAAATAAAATACAATAGCGGAAATAAAATGTTCTTTTCAAATCTGTTTTTCTTTTAAATAAAATAAAATTAAGCACCCATTTTTTAAACAGCAGTCCTTCTATTGAAACAGCATTTACAAAATTAAACAAAAAGACTCCATTAAATTAGATAGTTTAAAAACAAATCTTCTCCCTTCTCAATTTGTTTGGCTATGGCCGAGTGAGCAGGGACTAAAATGCATTTATTTATTTATTTATAGGGGCACGGGTGGCTCTGTGGGTAAAACCTCAGCGCCTAGGACTTGCCAATCGCATGGTCGGCGGTTCGAATCCTCGCGGCAGGGTGCGCTCCCATCGTTTGGTCCCAGCACCTGCCAACCTAGCAGTTTGAAAGCACCAAAAGGTGTGGCATAAACAAGCAATTTATGGGAAGACACACAAACACCGTGCAAGCAAACTAGAATGAATGCTCATTGTTTTGTAAGAAATAAAAACAAATGAAAAACAGATGTGTTCTAACTTCTCACAAGCTTTATGCAAGCAAGTCAGGACAAATGTTCAATAAAAAGGTCCTCTAGAGGAGCCCCGGATGGTACACAATTAACCAGAGGCATCTTTTAAAATCAGATTTTAAAAGAAACAGTTAATCAAATCAGTGACTCATCTGAATATTGCAGCTCTACTCATTTTCATTTGAGACCATGTGCCATTCATGACGCAACTGCTGTCCAAGAGGTCTGCCATGCACCATCACCAGTGTCACAAAGCTTTGAAAGGAAGACTTGTGGAAAGGTGCTAAATCAGGGTCTGGAGGCAAACAACCATTTCACAACACTCGTATTCAATTCAGGCTGACACCGTGGATTGAAAACGAGCCCCCCAATCACTTAAACTGTCAGCCCTCAGAATTATGACTTCTCTTGGGAGCCTGATATTTGGGGGGTTATAAACACATTATAAAAATAGGATATTTCCTTCCCTTCTGCTCCAATTGTTCTTGGCATTCTGATTTTACAAAATGACATGGCATGCTAACCTAGGCAGTTTTCTTTCATTTATACAGCATTAATTTAATTATCTCGGGTGCTTATTTTACATGTGTAAATATTTGAATACTCTTGTTCAAATCCATTGGAGTCGTTAGAAATCCCCAACTTGCTTTCTGCTTTTCCCACAGAAGGCAGTTCCGAATGAAAAAGAAAACTTATTTACAATCCTAAAAAGCTTTTGCTGTTGCCCCGACCCTTCTGGGAATTAGAAACTCAGTATACCATGTTTCGACAGAGAGTCATAAACTCATGGCCTTGTTCAGCTCACGTTTCTGGTTGTTCTGATTTTAAGAACATAAGAAAAGTCCCACCTGGGTCAGGTCAAAGGTCCATCTATTCCAGCACCCTGTTTTCAAGCATGACTGGAGTGCAGCAATGATTCAACTTGTTATCATAGGGATAACCTCCTCTGATTGTGGAGGAAGAACATGGTCCTCATTTTTACCAGCCACTGAAAGCCATCTCCTCCATGAATTTGCTTAGGTAAAGGTAAAGGGACACCTGACCATTAGGTCCAGTTGTGGCCGACTCTGGGGTTGCGGCGCTCATCTCACTTTATTGGCCAAGGGAACCGGCGTACAGCTTCCGGGTCATGTGGCCAGCATGACTAAGCCGCTTCTGGCGAACCAGAGCAGCGCACGGAAACGCCGTTTACCTTCCTGCCAGAGCGGTACCTATTTATCTACTTGCACTTTGACGTGCTTTCAAACTGCTAGGTTGGCAGGAGCAGGGACTGAGCAACGGGAGCTCACCCCGTCGCGGGGATTCGAACCGCGACCTTCTGATCGGCAAGTTCTAGGCTCTGTGGTTTAACCCACAGCACCACCCATGAATTTGCTTAATCCTCCTTTAATTTTATATTTTCAATTTTATTAAGTACAAATTAGAAAACATACATATTTACAACAAAAGAAAATACAAAAGAAAAAGGAAATACCCCTTTAAAGCCACCCAAGTTGAGGGCCACCCCTCCATCATGCAGGAGTGAATTCTGTAGTTTAATGATACGCTGTGTACACCTCCTTTATCTGTCTTGAACCTTCCAACACTCAGCTTCATTGAATGGCTCTGAGTTGTAGCATTATATGAGAAAGGAAAGAGAAACCTCTCCCTACTAGGGATGTAAGAAGACACTGTTTTCTCTTCCACTCCGTATTTGTCACCAGCAGAACAGTTTCCATTCCGCTGCAGTTTGTTTCCCACCCAAAGCTATGTTTATCCATCTCACTGTCTGCTGCGGCACAATTCTGTGACTCATGTTATTTGTGAAAGCAATCACAATAAACGGCCTTGTTATTCCATCCCATTCAATTCAATTCAAATGAAACACAATGCAAACGGGGAGCAAACAACCACATGATCATTTGCAGGCTGAAAGCAACAACAGCGAATGCCAACAGTATTCGCTGAGTTGATTTCCATTCTGGTACATGGGGTGAATAAGGGAACACCTGCAATTTAAGAATATAAGAGCACAAGCAGAGCCTGCTGGATGAGGCCAAGATCTCATCTAGTCCAGCATCCAGTGGGCTAATAGGTGCCTGTGGAAAACCCACAAGCAGGATTTGAGCATGAGAACACTCTGTCAGGTGTGCATGTAGGAGCCAGGCCCTGTGACCAACAGGACTCTGCAGGACTGGGGCCTTCCTAAGTTTGTTCTGAAGAGGCAAGGCATGGCTGCACAGGTGAGGCCGACTGGTAACTCACAGCACCTGGTGGCAAGAGCCAGGAAGGGATATAAGGTCAGCATTTTCCCTTCAGCTCTTTGCCATAGCAACACGTCCCCTGCCTTGCTGTGTTTGACTTCTTGATCCTTGAACCTCGGCTTCTTGACTCCCTGCTTCTTGATCCTCGAACCCTTGGCTTCTTGACTCCTGGCTCTCTGACCCTCGGACTCTTGGCTTTCTGACTCCTGGCTTCTGGACTCCCGTTCCTGCTCCCACCCCACCATCTTGCCCCTGGTCCTGACGTTCCCAGCCAGGACTTTGATCACCCATGAACCAGACCGTGACACACTCTGCCCTCCAGTGGTTTCTAGCAGCTGGTATTCAGAAGTTCTGCTGCCTCCATCGTGACCAGTAGCCATCAATAGCCCTCTTTTCTGTGCATTTGTATAATCCTCTTTTAAAGTCATCCAAGTTGGTGGCCATCCCTGCCTCCTGTTTAACCATTTGCTATGTGAATAGGGACGCGGGTGGCACTGTGGGTAAAACCTCAGTGCCTAGGACCTGCCGATCGAAAGGTCGGCGGTTCGAATCCCCGCGGCGGGGTGAGCTCCCGTCGCTCGGTCCCAGCTCCTGCCCACCTAGCAGTTCGAAAGCACCCCTAAGTACAAGTAGATAAATAGGTACCGCTTTATAGCGGGAGGTAAACGGTGTTTCCGTGTGCTTTGCTGGTGCTGGCTCGCCAGAGCAGCTTCATCACGCTGGCCATGTGACCTGGAAGTGTCTCTGGACAGCGCTGGCTCCCAGCCTCTTGAGCGAGATGAGCGCACAACCCTAGAGTCGGACATGACTGCCCCGTACGGGCAGGGGTAAAGGTAAAGGTACCCCTGCCCGTACGGGCCAGTCATGTCCGAATCTGGGGTTGCACGCCCATCTCGCTTAAGAGGCCAGGGCCCAGAGCTGTCCGCAGACACTTCCGGGTCACGTGGCCAGCGTGACAAGCTGCATCTGGTGAGCCAGCGCAGCACACAGAAAGGGGTACCTTTACCTTTATGTGAATAAGTCGTTTCTTTTCTTTCCTCTCCCACTTCTGTTTTTGCTTGAATTCTCTGACAGCCCTAGTCTCCATGCACTTTCTCGACACCATAATTTCACACACCTCTATCATTCCCCCTCTTACTTGCCTTTTCTCCAAACCCAAAATTCCCCAAACACGGCTGGGGTCACACAGCCTCTGCCTATCGCTGAAGAGCTTGGATCGAGCCCCGTCGACTCCTTTGCTGCCAAAGAGAGACCTCATAATTGCTCTCATTCTGCTGATTCAGGAATGTAAGAACTTTCCCTGCCAGTTCAGCGTGTGCACCAGAAGGTTTGGGAGGCAGGTTGTGACATTTAAAAGGTGAAGAAACATCCTTGCTGAAGTCTGCTGAAATGGAAGTGTTAAAGGGGGGGTTGCTGTGGAGTTCTTATTCTTTCCCTCCCCACTGAAAAGAAGAAGAAAACCACCGTGAATTAATTGCATCATTCCTAAGAACATCCGGTGACCAGACAACCACAGTGTGGAGAGAATATGGCCATTAAGGCATCAAGCTTGGAAGTATTAATTAAACTCAGCATCTTATTTATCCAGCAGCAGCCAGCTCCCTTATAAAGCCCAGGAGAGGCTCAGAGAACAGACAATGAATGACACTCTGAGTCCTAAGGGAAAATGACTTATGCTACTTGGCAAGCCTCTTCCTGATGTCGAGCTCAGTGCCGAGAGCATTAAATGAGCATCGTTTACATGCCCGGGAAGGAAGGGCAGGCACACTACCTAAGGGTGGGAAGTGGGTTAAGAAGGGTAAGCAAAGCATAAATGTTGGCTGAAAATAAATCCATCTGTTATTCTCAAATATGAGGCATTGACGTCGCCTTTAGGATGCATTCGATTTCTCTCTCTCTCCTGGAAAAATGTTCTTAGTTGGACACTTCTTAGTTGGAGGGATGGGGGAGAAATTTGATCCAATTCACATTTAAAGGCAAGCCCAGCTAATTTGCCCTTTCTCAAATGCTTTGTGAAATGAAGCACACCCATCCCCTGGAATCCACACTTCTCTGAATTTCACAACACAGCTCTCCAGCCAAGTAAAGTGTACCTAAATGCATATATACTAGTGCATAGTATGCATAAAATGTTTGGTTCATAGAATCGTAGAGTTGGTTTCCTCCATTCCCAGGATCTATGCTGATCAGTGCCGGATTTATGTATAAGCTAAGCAAGCTATAGTTTAGGGCCCCACTCTCTTGGGGGCCCCCAAAAAAATTAAAAGAAAAAAACCTGGATGTACATTTCCAAAATATAAGATAAAAAAACAAATAAAATAAAGCCTACATACAGCAACAGTGTTTTGTTTTATTTTGTTTTGTTTTGTTGTTTTGTGTTGTGTTGTGCATGCTTCTGTTTGTTATGTGCAAATGGCTTTAGATACCTGTTAGGTCCATAAATTACCATATAGCATATATTCAACAAAAAACAGCAGCAATTTGTTGTTGGCAAAGGACAGTTGGACATATAAAGGGCCCCATTACCTTCAGTAGCTTAGAGCCTCATCAAACCTAAATCCAGCCCTGATGCTGATTAACAATGGTCTGCTCATTCAGAATGAATGCATATTATTACAAGAGTTAACTTAAAGGAGTGCTAAAGCACTAAAGGACAGAATTGTGCAGAGATTCTCCAGAGGACAACTAAGTCCATTAAATGTGCTCTGATTTTTCTCCATTCCATGGGTAGGGAGAGCTCATCTGCTCATGCCAACTGGGTCAACTCCAGTAGATTTGACTCTGCTTGTCAAAGTTCTTCCGTGAGATGCGTTGGAAGAGCAAACAGGAATAATAAAACACAGGAGCCCAAATCGAAACACACACATGATACAAGTGTTAAAATGACATGAGCAAAGTAATTGGTTGTATATGCAAATGATCTTGCTGGTGGCGGTGGGAAATGCCAAGAGCTCCTTCTAATTAAGGAAGGCTTTTAACAGTAATTTAGTTAGCAAAGTGTGGCTGGAATTGTTAAGAGGCGTTCAGAGTGAAATGCTGGTCAGGTTAGTGATGGCAGAGGAGGTATTTTTTGTGAGAGGTGTCTTGAATATTAAAACTTGCTTGCATTTAGAAATCAGTTTTAAGAAGGATCTTAGAAATATACAAAGGCTGTGATTCCAGCCCCTTTAAACAATTTTTTTTTTTGGGGGGGTGGGGTTAGGGGAGTTGAATGAACACATCCTTCCCCTTGATTCTACCAGCTCAGCCAGCCTCCTGCTGACCAGAAAACATTGGTGGTATTCCTGCCCATGAAGCCTTTCAGAAAACCCTGAAACTGGACATTCCAAGGGTGAGGGTGGGGCTGGAGTTTGGGTTGGGCCCATTGAATACTTGTACATTTTCTGGGACTCAATTGGGGTGGGGAATCTGCAATGCAAACACCATAGTCTGCAATCCAGCAATGTGCCTGCTTATATTTTGCCCTTGGTACACTAGGTGTACTTCTTATCAAGGAAGAACTATTTTGCGATTATATCCCGGGCAGTTTGTCATTCCAGGAAAAGACAAGGCTGTGCTATTTCTAGAAATGGGGATGGGCAGGTGAGAGCAAGCGGCAAACAACAAAAGATAATGTTTCTGGGTCAGTAGATGGTAGGGAACATTAATCATCTTGCATGTGGGAAAAGACTGTGTGGGACCAAAATAAACAGAGAGATCTTGACCAGTTCAACGGAGATAAACTGAGATGCGCCCGTGTTAATGGTGTCTGGAAGCAGCCCAGTCTGTTACAGAGTCACTCTGCATTGCTCCAAATCAATTCATTATTTGGGTATGAATCTGATCTATGAGATAGGAAGCTCTGTTTTGCCATCGCTGACCATAATGGAGTACACTGACAAAGTAATTCACCATGATTAAGAATTTGAGCTGTCGGTCAACAGGAAAGATCCTGCACTTCTCCATCCCCTCCCCTCTCCTCCCCTGTACATAGAATTGTAGAATAGTAGAGTTGGAATAGATACTAAAGGCCATCTAGTCCAGCCCCCTGCAATGAAGGAATCACAGCTAAAGAATCCCTGACAGGTGGCCATCCAACCTCTGTTTAAAAAGCTTTCAGCATCTTCCAAGGTAGTCCGTTCCACTGCTGAACAACTCTTACAGCCCTCACTCCTGCTGAGCTGTGGATGTTCCTCTGAGCAGCTTTATTTCATTGCTTAGGAAATAAGAGGGAGGTTGTGTGTTCACCGTTTTGAGAAAATGGAGGTGACAGTGCAAGTCAGAAGCTCAGAGAGTCCATGATGGTCATGCTAATGGTGCAATTTGGGAGCATAGTTAATGGTGCAACTTGGGAGTATGAGAGTCTGCCCTGAAACTCCCTAACCCCACTCTGTTTGGGGTCCACACAGACCAGTGCACACCCTTAGGATCTCATCACCCTTTTCCATAGTGCTGCAGAATGAAGCCAGGTTGGAGGCATCGTGGGATGGGCAAATTGTCAATTTTGGTTTTTCTTAGTTTATTGTTTTCCAAGTTTTGTTTGCCACATCCCCCTTAAAAAAAAAAAGAACAAATCCTGGTTAAAAAACAGCAGCATTTTTGTGTTAATTTCTCCTAATATGCAGTTTGTTGTATGCAATTTTTCTTCATATACACATTTTTGCAAAGTGACCCCCCCCCCTTATATAATGCTTTTCTTTCCGGTTTTTTCAGTCATATATGCAGTTTATACATGCTACTGGGCAGGAGAATTGCATTGCAAAATTCAAAGAAGTACATATTTCAAAGGATGGCTATCTTTCGATCCATGTGTTATTTCAGAAAGTGCAAATTAGGAAGCATCAATTATAAATGCAAACTGGATCAAATTACCCCTCACACCCCAAGTCTCAGATCTATGGGTCCCAATCTCAAAGCTGATTCATCTTCGTATTGGGATAGTTTTCCAGGGCAAACATAATTCCCGTTTCCGAAGGAGAGAGAGAGCTGCAAAACCTTTTTAAACATGCTAAACACTCACCTTTCGCCGGGTCCTTTTAATCCATCTGTGCCATATTTACAAGCCTGCATCATATTTTAGCAGATGCTGGATAAAGCAAGGAAGCCTGACTGCATACATTAGGAAGTTTATGAATGCCTAGCCTAGTAGCTCCTAGGCAATTGTTAAATACTAATGTAGGCTTTCCCTCCTAGACCTTTCCTTCCACAGATTCAACTTCAAGTGGTGTTTCTGCTCCTTTGATCCCTTTAATCTGTGTTTTGCTGCTTTGTAACACGATTCACTTAGAAATACCATCGCCATGCCAGTCCCATTATTATCAAGCAAAGCCAAGAAGGGATCTGAGTGTGTTTATTATTTATGCAATGGCTACCTTGTTGAAGCGGATAAAGCAAAATGCAGTAGGACAAATCTCTAGAGATGTGGCACCAAGTTACAACTGTCAACATTCAAGACAACAGAAATATGGGGAAACAGGTTGTATTCATTAAAATATAACAACCTGCAAATCAACCTAATTCAACCAACGTAACCAAGTCAAGGATGTGTCTGCTGGGATAGCTCAGCAGGTAGTACATGAGATTCTTAATCTCAAGGTCGTGAGTTCAAGTCCCATGTTGGGCAAAAGATTCCTGCATCACAGGGGGTTGGACTAAATGACCCTCATGGTCCCTTTCCACTCTACAATTCTATGACTCTATGTCTGACCAGGCCAGTTGTAATAAATGGGGCATAGCCGACCCCACTCATCACCTGAGCAAGTTTACTGCTGCCACAAACTGTGCCCCCATAAAAGGGGGAATGGCACTGTAATCACTCACAGATTATCACAATTTTGCTTTTGATGTACAACCCAGTGTTTTAGTACGCTTCTTAAGAACTGCTGAAAGAACTATTTTAGCTGTTGATAACTGGGCAAGCTCCTGCTTCGGCCTTTAGGAACTCAAGTAAAGAACAAAAATAAAAGTTTACTTAAAGAAAAAAATCAAAGGCCTTTGATAGTGGTGTCGTATTCCAAGACTAAACAAATTTCCTTTCCTGGTGACAAATCTTTAATGATAGGGGTAAAAGGTCTACAGGTGATGGATCAAGTAATTTATTCATTTGGACAGTGGGGTTTGGTTATCAGATGTAGGGATGGGAAAATTCCTTTGAGTGCAGTTAAGAATTTCAATTGACGACTGGAACTCCAGGATATTGGGGAAATAGTTTGATTTCCTCCTTCATCCAAGCTCAGTTCTGCAATTTGGAAGCCCGTTATGCTCTTGATTAAATCTTAGGAAGTACAATGAGGCACAAATGCCTTTCTTAAGCCTCCTACCCATGGGCCCCTTGTGTTATACCCTGCTGTCTCCTTCCCTCAAACTTTTCTGGTTGCAGTAGCAGTGAGGACTATCTCCTCCATTAAGTCAGGGACCCTAACATAGCAGCATCCCAGCTACCAGGAGCCCTGGGACTCAGGTGCCCTGGAAAACTACACAACCCAGTGTTCCTTGTTGAGTTCTGCATACCCAGGAGGTCATCTTACTTTCCAAGTTGAAGAATGATTTCATGGGGCCATAACATTCAATATACAATGCACTCAAGATGCAGAAGCCCATATCTGAATCACTAGAGTTGCAAACAACTGTGTTTTACCCACTGAAATTAGTGAACCTAAATTAGTCATGTCCATTAATTTAAATAGGTCTACTCTAAACATGGGATATAAACTAAACTCATGGGATATAACTCTAAACATGGGATATAAACAGTGTGCTGTGTTTTTCACACTGGAGTCCACACTGAAGGGCTGTAGCTCAGCAAGAGAGCATCTGCTTTGCAATCAGAATGTCCTGGGTTCAATCTCTAGCATTTCCAGGTAAGGCTGGAGAGCCACTGTCGGTCAATATAGACAATACTGAGCTAGACTGAACAGTGTTGTGACACAGTCTAAGGCCATGTGTTCCGACTATAGGGCAATTTAAAAGCTATGCATTTCATGTGAAGGAGAATAATCCGCAGGGTGTCTCCTCTTCCTCCTCTACAGTGTTCCTTTCTTTTTCCAAAGCAGGAAGGCAAAATGTGTGAGATCTGTCTGGCGCTAAGTACCTGAGAGAGGAAATAACGCTTTTAATAACAAGTGAAAGAGTGATCCCTTATGATGCTGGAAATGTCCACTTACAGTGAAAAATGTGTATTACTAAAAAGGTTTCATGTTGTTCCAGTCCAAGCGTGATGCCCAAGAAGAGAACGTGCTCTTGAACCAGGAACTGCAAGATGGTGTGACTTTGCCACATTAGGAATGTCCCCAACAATGCTACATAAAATGAACTGTGGGAAATTCAGATGGCAGCTCACAACTACCCATTGCTGATTGGTGTGTTGCCTCTGCCTCTTGCTACCACCAGCCAATCAGCCCACTGGAGTCAACTGGTGTAGAAGAGGACCCAAGCAGGAGTGGCCATTCTTTGTGGGCCACTGGTCCTATTGAGATTTTTATTTTAAGTCATGTGTGTCAGTCACAAAATGGCTACCATGGGGGCATGGCACAGCGCAAGATGGCTTCAAGAGCAGAAAAAGAGCCAGGACCACAAAATGGTGTGAGAGTGCTGCTTCCCACATCAAACACCCCATAAGGGGGAAAGGAAAGTGACCCACCATCATGTTTACTCACAGAGAGAAGCTCATTGCACCTCTTCTGTATTCAGAACAGATGGGAGGGTGTGTGTCCAGTTCTAGCATCCAATGAAATGAGTCCATGTTTACTGGGAGGTGTTGCGTGTAGGAGAGGCGAAGCATCTGAGCAGGAAATTCAAACTGTCTCTTGTCCATTGCAGATTTTTGAGGCAATGCTTACAGAGACCTTTTGCAGTCCTATAGAAGAAACTAAGCAAGCACAGCGGTGCCCAGGGACACCATTCTAGCAACCCTCGCAAACAGAGGCGTGCTGTCAAGAGCTCACTCAAACCAGGAACCAGCTCTGTTCTGGATTCATCCCAACTTTTACGCCTTTACCATTCTGGAGCTTAAGCTCCAGCCAGTCCTCGGAGTCTTTAATGGAATGTGGATCGAGTACTAAATGAAAGCGACAAACTCTGCTGAACAGCGGCACATGCAAGATCCCTTTCACTGATTTCCCAGGGAGTCGAACTGATAAATCATGTCTGACAAGAGCCATTTTAGCATCCAGACAAGATCTACTGAACTTACAAAAAAGTCTCCTCCCGCCCTCAGCCGCCTGTGGTACATTACACTGAACTTAGCCAAGGACAAATGCCTGTGGTCCACACATGCTGAATTAGGCCCTGGGCTTGCGGGGGGGGGGAGCTTACATATATTTAATTTTCTAAACTCATTACTTCCTCCCCTTCCTCCTGTGCCATGCAGCATAAGAAAGAATCAGTCCCCTACATTGTCCTGCAGTTATCTAACCAAATGTACTATGAGCCTCTCCATTTGCTCCATGCCATGGATACATCTTTCAACTTGAGCTGTAATGCGCACAAACAAACAAAGCAGTGCGCTCTGTGTTTCAAATTAACAATTACCCATTTCCACGGCAGGCTCTTCACATTGTATTCCGTGCTAGCCTCGCAGATCCGTATTTTATGAAATGTAAATTAATTATATTTTACATTAAACGGCTTGCGGAAAGTGGTTAAATACAAACTCAGGACTAATTAATCAGCACTGGTAGATTACAGAGGCTGAGTAATTCATGTAGGCAATCAACGAGATGTACAATTGCTGTCTGAGGGGGGCTTACAGTGCCTGCTGGGAGTTCAGACTTCTGCATATCAGGCTGAGGAGGCCTCTTTAGCACAGGTGGTGAGAGCCAAACCCAGGTCTCCAGGCCTACCTGCCCCTTGGAACTAAGTCCAGGCCATGCCCCTCACTGGCTCTGCTTCAGCACCCTAAATATTGCTGCATGGCTTGAATGTGTCCATCAGTCCTGACAATGTCTCTTGCTCCCCTGGACGGAGGGGAGCGAGGGACCTGTGATTGAGCATAGAAAATGGTCTGCTGCAGAAAGGTGAAATTTATATATGTTGCACCACCCACATTTAGAGCTCAAAGGAATCAAAGCAGCAAGCTAGTCCAATCCTCCCTGCCCACTGCAGGAATCTTGCAACTGGAGCAGATGGCTGTCCACCAGGCTCTTCTTATCTCCTGCAAATAGGGATGATTGAATCTGTCAATTTCAGTTTCTCTCCATTTCACTCTTTCCCCAGTCTTCAGGTCAGTTCTCCTGAAGCTTTCACAAGCAATAACAATAATAAAGTCCTCGTAATAATAAAGCATTTGATTGTGAACTTCTAATATGCACATCTTTGTGTCCAGTTTCACCTAAAAGACACATTTTTGCAAAGTGGAAATTCCATTACATGATGCATTTTTGTATGGCATGTTGACTAATATATGCATTTATAGGCACACTATACACCAGTTTTATGCATTTTTGTACACATTACTTGGCTGGAGACCCGCTCTGCAAAATTTGGATTTTGAAGGATGGCTGTGTTTCAATTTGCATAGTATTTCAGAGAACTGGGTAAATCCACCTTTTAATAGGAATGGAACTGAACTACTCCTTCATCTCTACCTGCAAAGGAGGGCCAGGAGTAGCCAGGGTGGTGCTACAGAGCTCCTTTCCAACACTGGCACTGCGATGTGGGGATGGGGAAGGACGGTGCAGAGGCCAGATTACACTGGCAACTTACCAAATTGGCTCTGCTAGTGTGCCCATGCAGCCCCTGACCTCTGCCATCCTGTTCCACTTCAAACAGGTAAGCAACAGGGACACCGGTGTTGGGAGAACAGCTCCACAACATCACACTGGCCACTCCTGAGGAGGACCCAGCTGAATCCCATTGTCAAACCACTCTTGATGTTTAGCCCCAAACCTGTTTCCTTTCCATTTCTCATCATAAGTTCCAGGACTGCCCTCTGGAGCAACAGAGAAAGACTTTGATACTTCTCAATAAATCCAGTCCATGCATCCAGCTGGAGAGGCAGTGTTGTGCAGTGATCAGACCTGGACCCGGGACACCAGGGTTCAAATCCCCACACAGCCATGAAACTCACTGAGTGACCTTGGATTAGTTACCAACTCTCAGCCTACTTCACAGGGCTATTGTGAGAATAATCTGGATTTTGGGGTAAGCCGTGCATGACCCTTAAATGCCTTTGGATGATAGTGGGGATACAAATGCAATAATAAATAAAGTAGATGAATAACAATTATCCAGTGCAAGAAACTGAATTAGTCTGCTGTTAGAACCACTTGCATAGACTATTGCTTGTGTTGCAATGTGTACAGCCATTGGGTTATCCTATCTTCCCAAAACCAGTTTTAACAACATGGATGCTCATTTCAGAAACTTTTGGGGAACATTGTCCAATGTGAAGATCATCCACTGGACTCCTCCCAGATTTGGTCCATGAAGAGCATCATTGATATCACACCCTAACCAACAGCGGCCAAAGGAATTGACTTCCCCGTGCAGCTGCTACCTAGCTAAGAGCAAAACAATACTATTGACATGCAGAGGAGCATCATGGCATTGGAAAATAAAGTGTCCTGTACCAACAGCCATTTCTTATTCCTCTCATTTAGGGAGCTTGACAGCCACCGGGTGATGATTCCACTGATATCGAGCAGCAATCATTAGGAACTGAGGGGGAAATTACTAAAGGCATCATTCTGAGGGCTGCTTCAGGTGTAATGAGTTTTCGGCTCAAGAAAATCCTTCCACATGGAAACGGGCAAGTCCCTGTGTGCTGTACTGAGCTGGGGTGGGGAGCCTTTTACAGCCCATGGGCAACATTCCCTTCTGGGGAACCTTCAGGGGGCCACATGCCCATAGTAGGCAGGGCCAGATGCAAAAGTGGGTGGAGCCAGTAATGTAAATTTTACCTTTGTGCAACAGGCTCATTTCTAGACACACCTCCCAAAGAAGCAAGAGGCCAAGGGGTTTTTTCCAGCCAGGCAAAAACTATTGAGTGCAAAGCAGGGCGAATAAGAGAAGGACCCACCTTTCCAGTCAAGACCCACTCATGGCCAGAACCAGCACTGGATGAGACGTCTCCAAAGGAGGACCGCCCTATTGCCAGCCCAGTGTGAAGAAGGACAAAGTAGAGACAACGCACCCTGCCAAATTACCCACCTCCACAACCCTGGAAGATCCAAGAAGTCTGTAGACCAGGTGTAGGGAAATGTTTGCCCCTCCAGATGTTGCTGAACTAGAACTCTCATCATCCCTGGCCATTGTCATGCTTGCTGGAGCTGATGGGAGGTGCAGTTCAGTAACACCTGGAGTTTCCCACAACTGCTGTAGACTCAGGAGGCCTGTGGCTCCCTGACTGGTCACAAATCCTAACTCCAGATCTTTATAATCATCTCTGTGATGCCAGGATCAGAAATGGCAGTGACTCTAAACCCAGATCAGAAGTTGCTGTGTTGCTGTGTACATACGGCAGAATGTGACCACACATCTCTAAGCTGCTGACCCATTCAGCATAGTATTCCCCAGGCTGCAGCCCTGCTGAAGCAACCAGAAAGGGATGAAGTAACAAAACCAACTATTAAGCTCTTCACATGCAGCCTGGCAGTCGCTAGTCCAGCACCACATTCTGATCATCCCCTAATTGTATGTGCTAGTTTTGACTCCTTGGATGGACAACTCCACTGAGGCTTCAGCACTCTTCCCGCTGGACAGCTCCTCATCCTTGCTCCGAATCTGAGAAATCCAAGCCTCAGCAGTGGTGGCAAGAATGAGACACCAAAGGGTCACTTTCATAGGTTTAAAAGCAACTTTTGAAGCAACCCACTGGGGAAATTGAAAAGCCAGCCTTTGTCTTTATCGCAGGTTTCCTGCAATGCATTAGAGAGGTGGCCATTTCACGTAAGGTGAGTCAGGGCTTGAGGACATGGGAAATTAGATGTGCTCAGTCATTAACTCAGCAGTGTGAGGCCAGCAGGCAAAACACAAATCCTAATGCTGCCTTCCTGTCACAGAACGGGGGACGTGGGAGTGTGGAGGCATATTTCACTAATCAGGCAGGTAGGTTGAAATGTTTCCTGGTAGGCAGTGCTGCTCTCATATTTCAGCTTCTTTTGTTTATTTATTTTGAGGCTGTCCATTTCAGCCGGAGACAGATTTGTGGTGGCGACCCCAAAAGAAAAGGGGAAGGGAATGTTTGTTGAGGTTTACTTGCAAAGATGCAATCAGAGATACAGGGCACAGCTTTTCATTCATTTCATCAGTTGGATGGGAAAGCCATGTTTATTTGGAGTTCTTTGTATGCCATGGATGCCGTACAAAGTGTATATCGAATGGAAGTGTGTGCATAGCATTTGTAAGCATATAAGAGCCCTCCTGGATCAGGGCAAAGGCCCTGCTGGTTCAGCAACCAGTCTCACAGATGCCAATGGGAGGCCTTCAATCAGGACCTGAGTGCAATAACATTTGCCCCACTTGGCAGTCAGAGGCATATATACCCCTTTAGACCAGAGGTGGGGAAACTCAGACCCAGGAGCCGAAGGTCCCCCTCCTGCCCGTCCTCTCCATCTGGCCCTGAAGGTTTTCCCAGACCCCACCCCCTACTGGCCCTCTTTGCCCCACAAATGTTTTGCTTTGCTTGGGTGTGTTCTTGAACTCTGCTCATGCCTAGATAGAGGGGTGGTGCATAGAACCCAGCTTACTGTACAAAAGTAAAATTGGCATGGGTTGCTCTGCCCCTTTTTGCCTCAGGCTCCAACCACCACTGGCATGGGACCCTCAAATATTTGCCAAAAAGAGAATGCGGTCCCCAAGCAGAAAACTTGAATGACTGACTTCTGGTTGAAGCTACTTAGGAATCTGTAATGCAGGGTACAACTGCCCCAGCCGATGATCTCAGTAATTGAGCTGGGGGAATAAGGGCTCAGCCAGTCCTCCAGGTATCACGGGCCCAAATGGTTCAGGTCTTTGTATATTAACATACACCCGTGTGCCAATTCTGTGACAGTCAATTAATAGTACTTATTTAATAACAGCGATAATGGTCATGATGATGATGGGAAGGAGAAGAACAAAAATGAAGACCAAAACATAATGTTTGAAAAACATCCCTTTGGTGTTATACATCTATCTGGAAGAGGTTTAGATTGTATCTTTATTGTCTTGCTCTTGCAGCCTTGTGCTTTCAAGCAGATAAGTAGGGAGATAAGGAACAAGGAGGCAGAAGGAAGGAAAAGCAGGAAGAGGGAATGCTGATAAGTTTTGTGTGTTTACAGAACAAGGGGTCCAAGTCCCATGTTACAGCAGTTGTTCTTTGGGGACAATGTGGCAGTAATCAAGGCACTCCAGAAAGGCACCCCTATGCCATTAGCTGTGTACAAGACAGTCCCTCAAATATATCTCACTCATTCTGAAAATGCTAGTTCTGCTACCTAGTTCTGGCATATGAGACACAGCAATATCTCCCAGGCCATTAAACTAGTTGTGGAAGTTGCTCCAGATATGCACAACTGTCTGAGATGTTCTGAGAACTCAGGACCATCAAAACCTGCAATGGGGTTCAGGGAGGGGTTCTACCTGAAGCACGCAGCAGTGAAAGTTCTTGGCGTAGCATTTGCAAAACACAAGTGGAAAACTTAACAAAAAATAGCAGTCCTTGCAGCTGTTACGTGCAGGAAATCAAAGGAAAGCTGAAAACATCACAAGGATTGCAATTCACGAGAAGCTCAAGAAAAACTTTGCATTTTTCCTAGGCTTCCCCTGAGGTTCTGCAAGCGCTGTCCAATCATTTCCAAAACCCAACCCAATGCATTATAGACAATTACTTTGGTGGATAGTATCTTTTGGTAGCACATGATACAAACAAGCTATATTGCTGACAAGTTATGGGAGTGTGCACTTGTGGAAGGAAAGACTATTACTCTGGTGTGACATGACATTCTTATCAGCTCTGAACATTAAAGAAATATTTACAGGCACATAGTAAAACAAATTCTGCAG
>NC_138546.1:14799122-15195843 GCF_964234715.1 Podarcis melisellensis | reverse complement strand
GGATGTACATGTGCAAAGCTTATTGTGATGAATATAGGTCAGAATGGAAATCTCTGTCTTCTGACAATCTCTAGACAATACTGAGCTACAGTACATGCATCAAGGAGCTACATACAAACTGCATTATACACATAGGCACATAAAAATCAAAAGGCCTAACTTTGTCATGTCCCTTAATTTCAGTGGGCCTACTTTGAGTAAACTTAGTCAAATGGCACTCCAGTGGTCAGCCTGAGGATAAGACAGCTTGCTACGTACCTATTCCTGCATTAAGCAGGGGGTTGAACTAAAAAGGCACATTTATGGGATGCATTCCAAACTTTTAACCCATCATGCTGGGGGTGGGGTGCTGGATAGGGTGAAAGCATTCCACTGCCCAACACAGCTCTGCCAGCCCTTGTCCACAGAGTGAAATTAGTATTGTTCCACATGCATGAAATTCCCTGTTCCACCTGCTGAAAGGGCAGGTGGCTAGAAGTCACTGGAAAAACCAAAAGTGGAATTTTCTTACTTTCTCATCACTTTCATTGTTCTATTTTGATGCATTTTCAAATCATTGTTAAGATTCCGTTCAACTTTCAGTAACTTAATATGCATTCATTTCCCTCCCCTTTCCATTTTCAGTTCCAGTTCATTTTGATTCCTTGGCAAGACTGCAGGTATATTGCAGTGTCAACATTTTGCCTTGCTTTGTTTTGTTTCTAGACTATATGCATGTCCAAAAACCACACCTTTGATCTGCTTCCTGACGTATCGGAATGACAATAAAATAAAATCAGGATGCTTTAGAAATTCAGCTTCTGCAAATTATGGGTCGAAACCACCCAATGCACTGCATTTCCTCTATTTCAGAGAACCACAGGTTCCTGTGGCTTCTTCATCTACCTGTGCATCTCTCTCCTCAATTCATAGCCTAATTAGGCTTGAAAACAGCCTGTTACTTGGTTCTGAAGGGAGACTATTTCAAACCTAATTATTGTGGAAGGTAGTGGCTGGTTTTTTTGGGGGGGTGAGGGTTTCAACTAAGTAGGGAGATTTTATCATGATGATGATTTTTAACAAAATATTTGCAATTTAATAAGGAAAAAGGGATGCAGTTAAAAGGATACATGAACATCTGCAAATATCAAGGATTTCAACAATACAAAATTTACCGGAGTAGCAGCTTCAAACCAAAAGGAATCAGTGGCGTAGCGTGGGTTGTCAGCACCCGGGGCAAGGCAAGTAATTTGCACCCCCTATCCCGTGGATTTGCGCCCCCTAACCCTAACCCCCAGATGTTGCACCCAGTGCGGCCAGGCCCCCCTGCACCCCCTATCCCGTGGATTTGCGCCCCCTAACCCTAACCCCCAGATGTTGCACCCAGTGCGGCCAGGCCCCCCTGCACCCCCCACGCTACGCCACTGAAAGGAATACATCACTGAGCAACCTCCCCCCCCCAATCATATGCCTCAAAGAGGCATCCTTAGCGTTACACCTCCAACATCTCTCTGTATTCAACAGTGGCTTCCTACACAAATTCTGTGGAATCCAATATACTCCAAATAATAATTGGATCAATCTCAATTTCAGGTACTAGGAAACATTCCATATGGATTCTAAAGCAATTTTTCCATTGTTTAGGCTGTATAATTCCTTGTTCCACACATCCCTGTTGTACAAGTTCCTGAACTCCCACCAAAATCCATAAAGCATTTATAAACAATGGTTATGGGTTTAGTTTTCTGTAAAAAAAATAATGCAATAACCGCCCCCCCCCCAGTTTTGAAGATGCCAGTAGCACTTAAAACCGAGAGGCCATAGGCAGTGCTTGTTTTAAAGGAGGGGCTGCCATTACCCACCATGAAGTTGTTACAGTGAGTGCCAGACTTTTAACCTTTTTTAAAAAGGGGGTGGGGTGCTAGTACTGCACACCCTTGAATACCCCCAGGGAAAAAAGCACTGGATAGGAAGGGTTAACCCATTGCAGTGTGCTGTGAATCTTGTTTCTACCCAAAATGCCACCCGTGGCAATTAGATCTGCAAAAAGCCTCCTAGCAATATTCACACCTAATAGCAGGGGGCAGGAGGAGTGAGAGTCTGGAGATGTGCGGGTGAGAGGAAAATAGATAATGAATGAATTGCTGTGTGTTTTATGTGACAATGGATGACAGAGAGAGGGAGAGGGAGAGAGAGAGAGAGAGAGAGAGAGAGAGAGAGAGAGAGAGAGAGAGAGAGAGAGAGAGAGAGAGAGTAGCCCTCCAGGTATAATTAAACTTCCACTCCTATTGGCTATTCTGGCCCAGAATAGCCTATTGGCACAGAATAGCCTATTGGCTATTGCTATTGGCTATTCTGGCCCAGCCAGAATAGCCAATGGTCAGGGATGATGGGAATAAAAGCCCAACAGTATCATTAGAGGGCACCATATTGGCTACCCCTAATGTGCAGGGATGTGCACAAAAGAGAATTTGAGTGCAGCCTCACTTTGCATTCTACCTGCACACTTCTGCATTGGCCCCAACTACCACTGTCATGCGGGTCCCTTGAAAGCTTCCCAGCTCTGCTTTACTGATTTTGGAACTTTGCCATCTGCTGGATTACGAAATGCAGTAATGTAAAAAAATAAAAATAAAACACAGGTTTTCATTCAAGGCAAATGTACTGCTTCCATCTCTGTCCACATATAAAACCATGCTTGCAAGGACACACCCAACCACACACTGAAAACTGAACACGCATAATTCCCATCTCAACTGGCTAAACCAGTTTGGCATGGAAGGGAGTAATTCTGCTACCAGTGTCCTGGGATTTGGAGCAAGCTAGGATTTCAAATACAAAGAAATATTTCTTTGAGGACAATGGGTGGGGGAGTGAAGGGAAGGGAAAGGGTTGTGTGGTGAGAGAGGTGTTATGATCTGGGAGAAAAGATCTAATTATTGAGTGGGTAGGAAAAGAGAGGAATCGGACAGTGGGCAGAGGTTAGGGAGGAAAGGAATATGAATGGGAAAGGTATAAAGTGAAGCCTGAACACAATCCATCCCAACTGCATGTAAGATGAAAGCAAAAGCACGATATTATGCATCAGTAATAGCCAATGTGTTGGTGGCAGATGTTGTTGGACTACAGTTCCCATCAGGCCCTGTCAGTGTGGCCAATGGCCAGGGATGATGTAACATGTAGTCCAAAGCACCTGGATGACACCATATTGACTACTCCTGTTCTACCTGTCATCATCAGTGGAACCATACATGTGGTATGTAAGAAAAACCCACAAAACAGAGCAATAGAGGCAGTTTTCTGAGCGGGAGGGGGGGAGGACAACCAAGGTTGCAGCCATTTCTCATGTCATAAGACGTACTCTTCAACAAGCGTGTATCTCCATGTTCCAAAATGGCCTTTAGCTATTATGCAATTCCATCTCCAATACTGCCTGTCCATCATCTTGTGACTCAATTGCACATTCCACATACGTTTTAACCAACAGGCACCTACTGTCATCCAACTTAAGACAGATGCAGGTACAGCCTAAGGTCAATGGCTTCAAGCAGGGAGCTGCATCACATTTGCAGAACCCACTCTCACAACATCACAACCCACCTTCATCACAAACTTTGACAAAATCGCCAATTCCAACCACAAGGACTTGTATGGGGAAGTGTTCATATTACACTTCAAAGACTGACACCATTCAAGATTTCTTATTCTGGCGTGGAGGGGAGTATTTGTTAAGAAACTGCTTGAAACAACTTTGACATTATCAGCAAAACAACCCTCCCCTCCCCCAACATAAAACATTTCAAGAGGTCCCAAAAAGCTAATGAATAAATTGCCCAAATAAGCATTTTGCCTCTTGCCATTTGCCATAAGTACATTAAAGAGCAATTTCCAATTTTAAAAAAGAACTCAGTGCACCGAGGGTCTAAACACTCATGTCAAATTTTTGATCTCATGACCTTCCATTTACATTCTTGCCTGAGATATTCTTGGAAGTTGAATAACACCAAGTGGGCTGGAGCAGTCATCGCCAGCTACCATTCTTTTGTACTACTCCATCTTCTCTCCAAATATAATTATATAAAATGTTTTTCCCCTACCAAATGCATTTTTCTTGCTTGCATTTGCTGATAGGGGGGGAAAATGGCATGGAAGCTTTTGTTTGATGAAACTGAAACTTGGCTATTAGAAACTTTCTCCTACTTTAGGCATAAATACATTCAAGCATCATTGCTGAACTGTCAAAAAAATGCAGTCTTCTAAGACATTTCAAAGTGTTAGCTTTATGTAATCATGTAAATACTTTTCTCCAGCAGATGTTTTGCCCAAACGTGGCAACAGCAAGCATACAAACATATAAAAGGGATGGTCTTGATCCTTCAAAGGGTTTAATGTATGCCCAAATCCCTCTTCCCTCTCCTCCCACTGCTGAAAGTACTTACCTATGAGTAAATCTTACTGAATTTGGCCAGACTTACTTCTGAGTAGGCATGCATAGGATTGCCCTGCCAGACACATTTTTCATCCTTGTAGTGGGGGGACAGAGAATACCCCCCCAACAATCTGGCAGAGAAAGCAGCAGCAAGATCTGTCCACATGAAGATCCAAGTGTATAATATCCTCATTTTAAAGTACGATTTATACACTGAAGATGCACAGCAGCACATCATAAACCTTTCCACTGCCTGAGGGATATCTCTACATTACTTCAGCTCTGGCCTCCCAGCAAATATCCCTCTTTGAGCCAAAATCCATAATCCTTCTTTGACAACTTTGCAAAGTGTCGAGTCCTCTGTTAATTCTGGCTTTGGCAGCAGCTGACTCGGTCCCATCAACTATGTCCTACTCAGAGTAGACCAACTGAAATTAATGGGCCCATTAGTCATGTCCGTTGATTTCAGTGGGCCTACTCAGAGTAGGACTAGCAGTGGGCACAACCTACTGAAACCTACTTCCAAATGAATATGCTGCATGAGGGTCCGTCCGTCCCCCCGCCTTTTGTCCCTCTCAGGTGAAACATAAAACCAAGAACAAACTATTGCATAAATGTTTCAAGATAACTCTTTCAGAAGGGGATGGAAATATTGGGGGCGGAGGCACGACAGCCGAACAAACAAAAAGTGAAATCCAGACTCTGAAAGCATTTGCTGACTGCCAAGGCATAGCCTTTACTGCTATCGAATTCAGTGACAAGGCAATAAAAGATCCTTTCTCCTTGGCAAGA
This sequence comes from Podarcis melisellensis, assembly GCF_964234715.1. Lineage (NCBI taxonomy): Eukaryota > Metazoa > Chordata > Lepidosauria > Squamata > Lacertidae > Podarcis > Podarcis melisellensis. The sequence continues at coordinate 15,190,643 of NC_138546.1, read as the reverse complement.
ACCCGTTGACTGGCTCCCACAGCGGTAAACATCTCTGACCATGACCAAGCAAAAACCAAGACAATGCCACTCACGCAAGTTGTTTGCAGGAGGTCTTGTTTCCATGTTCTCATAGTGCTGCACGTGGACCACAATGTTGAGATCTCGTTCCATGTGGTCTGTTGTGCAGGGAGCTTCTGGTCTCATAACATCAGCAAGAGCCCTAAAAAATGGTGGGAAAGGGAAAAGAGTTAGATGCAGCCTTCCATAAAAACTTTGGCGCTTTCTCTCCCTCCCTCCAGTGTGGTGTAGTGGTTAAGAGCGGTAGACTTGTAATCTGGTGAACCAGGTTCGATTCTCCGCTCCTCCACATGCAGCTGCTGGGTGACCTTGGGCTAGTCACACTTCTCTGAAGTCTCTCAGCCCCACTCACCTCACAGAGTGTTTGTTGTGGGGGAGGAAGGGAAAGGAGAATGTTAGCCACTTTGAGACTCCTTCGGGTAGTGATAAAGCAGGATATCAAATCCAAACTCCTCTCTCTCTCTCTCTCCTGCCCTGGAAATAGACTCTCAAATTTGAATTTTGATAGATCCCTTCCCACTAACAGCAAACTTTGTGAGCCCATGCCAACAGGACAGAAGCCCAAACTAAACCACTAAAAACAAAATGGAGATATCAACCAACTTGGATGCCTCCTGAGATACAAGAAATTAAAAAAACAACACTAAAGGGTTTTTTGAAATTCCTTTTCTTTAAAAGACACACAATGAAGACTAAGGGTGTTCTGTCAACTCCAGGAGATATGGAATGATGGGAAAGAAAACCAGAGAAACAGTAGAATGTCATGCTTGAGGACACATAGGTGGCTGGAACCTGGACAGGAGTATTCATATTTGAGTGGGAAGATATACTGCAACAGTTTGTGGTGGCTACAACTTGTTATCAGAGCAGTGGAAGCTTCTTTTTAGAATGTTCCTTTCCGAAGTGAGGACTCAGGGGAAGAGTCCTTGAACACAAACACACACACACTTTTCAAATGCTACTTCTGTCTGTTTTGGGGTTTTGCTGGAAGTGTAGACACTTTTGGATGAGGCCAACTCCCAAGACTCCCAAGCGAATATACCACCTTCACGCTGATTTGATTTCATGATGTCATCTGAAGCTATATCTTTCCCACATTCTGGATTCTCGTGGGTTTGTTTCTAAAGCACCCAGAATTCTGCCTCTAGTAGAATTTCTCCATACTCCACCCCACTTTGTGCTGGTTAGGTTTGCCTTTAAAATCAAATTTCTCCCCCATTCCTAGTTAGGAGTAAATCACTTTGGGCAGCCTAGTTTTTATGAGATTCCTCCCCCCCCCTCAAGATTACTACTAAATGAAAACCAGTCCTGCAATATGGCAGGAAAAAGGAACGAGCATGTGGTTGCCCAGAAATATGTATCTGTTTAAAAAATGGCTCATGTCTTTCTCCTGCCATACTCCGGCACTCATGGAAATTGATAAAATGAGCATCTCATCAGAACATGTCCTGGTCTTGTAGTGCTCCTTTGGTCTGATCAGCCTAAGATGGAATCCAACATGTTGGCAACAGCTTTTCTGAGACCCATCTGGTGTGGCCTCACAATGCACCTGTGGGTCCTGACCCACTGACTGGAGACTTAGGATTTAAACCAGTGGCTCCCAAAAAATTACCAGGTCCGCTAAGAGGCAAGCAGGTAGCAAAGGGGCACTGGAGATGTAAATAACTATCAGACTTTGAAAAGCTGTTATCACTGGATCAAGTTCATCAGGTTTGTTGAATTAATTACATGAAATAGTTTTAATTGGATTTTGAATAAATGTGAATTGACTGTGACTGTTTTGAATTTTATTGTGTTATTATCTCCCTCAGTGACGCGGGTGGCGCTGTGGGTTAAACCACAGAGCCTAGGGCTTGCCAATCAGAAGGTCAGCGGTTCGAATCCCCGCGACGGGGTAAGCTCCGGTTGCTCGTTCCCTGGTCCTGCCAACCTAGCAGTTCAAAAGCACGTCAAAGTGCAAGTAGATAAATAGGTACCACTCCAGTGGGAAGGTAAATGGTGTTTCCATGCGCTGCTCTGGTTTGCCAGAAGCAGCTTAGTCCTGCTGGCCACATGACCCACAAGCTGTACGCCGGCTCCCTCGGCCACTAAAGTGAGATGAGCGCCGCAACCCCAGAGTCGGCCACGACTGGACATAATGGTCAGGGGTCCCTTTACCTTTATCTCCCTTAGTGGGTCATGCAGACTGCTGTTCTGGTTATGCTTTATATAGGGTAGGGGGCACTGGGGATGGATTTATAGAACCAAGGGGCAATGACCCCCCCCCCAAAAGGCTTTAGGAACCACTGATTTAAACCATGCCAGGGTCCCTGGTCTGGCTGGGCCCTTCTAGGTAGCATAGATTATATAACCACTAACCAAGTCTGGATGCTACTGACAGAAACGTGCAGCAAAAAGGGGAGGAGAAAATTAATCCAGATTTTTCTTTTACTCTCAGACTGTTGGAAGTCTCTTTTAATGTGCATGGCAAGCTAATTACACATGATACTCAGTGATTCTTGACTGTGGGGCAGTATTATGTCATTTAAATGTCAGATGGATTTCTGATCACCAGGTTCTTTTTATTTAAAAAAAATAGAGAGGAGAAGGTTGTGCTTTCTTGATCCAGTTAAAAAAGAAGAAGGAGGAAGATTTGTAAGAGCAGGTAGCCAGAATGAGTTTGGGCATTTTGAAATGACACTTCAATAGGAAGCAAATCTTCAAGACCCGCCACTGCAGAGCTGGCCTACATAGCAGAGGAAAAACTCGCAGCTAGCAAAGATCCCAAAGAGCTGTGTACATTAATAGGCTCCTAAGAGGGGAATATTATCCCAATACAGCCTCAAGTTATAGACTGATCCTGAATAATCCACAAAAAGCACACACACACACACACACACACACAGCACACAGATCCAGTCAGTTCAGAGAGGATTTTTGATACAGGGAAAATGGCCAAAGCTTAAGGTACCTGCATATATTTTACAAAAATGCTGGAGACAGCTGCGTGCTGGGACAGGGAGGCAGGAAGCAGAAATGTGGCAAATCTAATGACCTGCTTATTGAGCATTCATCCTGGTTCACTTAAGCGGAGGTTAGACTGTGTTTGACTATTGAGCATCCCTCTTGATTCTTTGCTTCCAAGGCTGTCATATGGCAAGCAACATTTCCTCCTGAATTTCTCTTGGTTTGTTTGCGTGATGGTTATACACCTTCCCATTAACCATTTGCCCCACGCTTTATTATTTATTGCATTTACATCCTACCCTTTTCCTCCAATGAACTGAAGGCAGTGTACGTGGTTCTCCCCCTTCCTCATTTAATCCCCACAACAACCCTGTGTGAGGTTAGGTTGTGATGAGCTCCATGGCCAAAATGGCAATCTGAGCCACTACTCCGCACCTGTTCTGTTTGGGATGCATTTTGGTGCATTTCCCCATCATGTTTCTTCTTTCAATTTTTTAATAATATTAATTAATTAATTTTAACATATAAATTATAAAATGTACCACAAAGCTTATCGCTTATACAATCTTTTTGGACTTCCATCAGCACCTCTGATGATCCACCGTTTTCACCACTTCTTATGCATTTCTTAACTTTCTATTGCCTTTACATCTCTTAACAAATCTTCCTCCCCATTATCCATTTTTACAATACTTCTAATAATACTCCTCACAAAACTTCTTGCAACCCTACAAACGTCGTCTCCCCATCACGTTTCTAAGCAGAAGATGGGCAGGTGTTGTTGTTTTTTGAGTTGATTTATTGCACTGGGTCAACAGAGAGATTTAATCCAGTTTAATGGTGCAAACCTCTTCAGCTTTAGAAACCTGAGTAACAATAACTGCATTAGTTTTGGAGAAACAAAAAAACCTCCAACAGCGGGAGAATGGCTGAAGAAAACTTGGAAGAATGTCTTGTTCACTGAGCTAACATACAATAGGAATCCAATATATGCAATATGTTTTGGCTACATTAGCAACAGCACTCCCAGCTTGAAGACTGGAAACAGAACAAACTTGCAAATTGGGGAGCTGAGACAAGGAGGCCATCGCAGCCTAGCAGAAGACCACTTGCAGTTACCCCACACAATACAATTTCTGCAAGAAACCCAAATTAGCATGGGCATCATCAAAATGTGTGCCTGCTTCCTGAAACCCAAACACATGCATATGAGTAGCCAAAGACTCCCAGCCAAGTGTCACATGTGTAGAACATCCACATTTTAGATGCCGTCTGTGGAGGCATTTCCTGCAACAATATCTCGACTTGTTCCTGGAGAATTAATTCATGGGCTTTCAAACTAGGAGCTTTATTGTTTGCTGCTAATGTTCATAGTCACTGTGCTACACTGGCTTGCAATCAGGTTAGAGAATCTATAGCAGCAATGGGGAACTTTCCATTTTTGTTGGAATACAACTCTCATCATCCCTGGCAACTAGGCAGCATCAAAAGCACCACAAGCTCCCCCTCCCTGATTTACATAAGTTGCCAGTAGGGTTTCCTGTGAATGAATACTCCTCCCTACATATCTACATGCAAACTAGGGGCTGAAGTCAACTCACGTTTTTCACTAGCCAAAGCCAATACAAGGACTCTTGCTTGTGCAATGGGGCTTTCCTACCTCTCCCAACTCCACCTGGCGCCCCATGCCTCACCCGTATCAGCTCTGTGGGGGCTCAGATATGCCCCCAGAACAGTGCATGGGGAGAGGGGAAGGAGAGGGGAGTTCATTTCACCAAGCAAGCAGAAATCCTCACACTGCCAGAATGATCTCCTTAGCACAGCAATGGCTTTTACCCAAAATTATACGCAAATAAAAAACTAGATATCAAGGATAATGGTCAGCTATGAAGATAGAGTGCAAAAAGAGGTACAGTGGTACCTTGGTTCTCAAATTTAATCTGTTCCGGGAATCCGTTCGACTCCAGAACTGGTTCAAAAACCAAGGCATGGCTTCCCATTGGCTGCAGGAGCTTCCTGCACTCAATCGGAAGCTGCAGAGGACGTTTGGCTTCTGAAAAACATTCACAAACTGGAACACTCACTTCCAGGTTTGTAGCCTTCAGGAGCCGATTTGTTCAGGAGCCAAGCCATTCGAGTACCAAGGTATCACTGTAGCGGACTTTTTTTAGATTTAGGTGGTAGATGCTATGCAAGTTTTTTGTTACCCCAAACCAACTTTCCCCCCTCTCTTTCCTCTCCCCACCATCAGGGATGGGGCAAGACATTGCTCCTCCTTAGGAAGCAAACTCTGCTGTTGCTACACCCCACTCCTGTTATCATTGATTGATTGATTGATTGATTGATTCATAGATAGATAGATCACTTAATGGCCAAATGGGTTTCTATGTGGTCTTCAAAACATAAAAACCATTTCCACTAACATTAAAACAAACAAGGGTAATTTTAAAACACCATTAAAAAAACCTATTAAAATATAAACATCCACAATTAAAACATGCAATAAAACAATGTAATTAAAAAAAGCCCAGCCATTAAAACAGGAGACTCAGGTCAAGGGAATGCTTGTGTAAATGTGTGCTTCTTCCAAAGCCAGCAGAATACCAATGCAGATTCTCTCACCGCTGTCACTTTCACTCGTCCCCTCCTCATCCCACCACCACTGTGCTTACTTTTGAACCATTTTGCTGGCAGCAGCCCTGGTGGCCTCTCTGCCTGCACTGAGGAAGAGGGTCCCGTCAGCCCATTCAGTAGCCGTGCCTAAGTAGAAGGGCAGCAGCAGCAGCAATGACCAATGAGTTAAGTGAGCAGGAGCCCAGGGGATGCTAATCACACACATTGACGCAGGAGACAATGGTGGCAACCAACCTGGGTGGCATTCAAAGAGGATTAGACAAATTCATGGAGGACAAGGCTTGCTGGTTTGCAGCCATCATGGCCATGTTCTGCCTTCACTGTTGGAGGCAGTATGCCCCTGAATACCAGCTGGTGCTGTTATGCTCATGTCCCTGCTTGTGGGTTTCCCATTTGGTTGGCCACTGTGGAAATAGGATTCTGGAAGAGTTGGGCCATTGGCCTGATCCAGCATGTTCGTATTCCATTCTTATGAATGAGGCCATTGCCTTGGCTTGCTGCATGAAAGTGCAGTGCCTATGCCTGAGTTTTGCTTAACATCCCACCTGATGAATAGTTTTGGAGAATTCAAAAGTTTGGTCCCTATTTTGGGACAGTTTGACTGGTCCCAATAAAGGGGACTATTATTGTCTGACTATTGATTGGGGTGGAGTTATGGTAGAGAGAGTGAATGATTCTTAAACACATTTGCAATTCTGGTGTACAGATTGATCCATGCACCAGCCATCCCGTTCCCCATCTGTTGTGTTTATTCTGCAAGAGCTTCGACTTCCCTTCCAAGCTCCTGAAACACTTCATTGCTTCTGTCATGTCCAAATGGACTTCCTCATTCTCTTATCGCAGATCGCCACTAAGACAATCTTTCAGCTGCTGCAAGGAAGAAAGTGCCACTGAAGTCAACTTCTGAGTAAGCATGCACATGACTGAGCTAAAAGGATCGCTTATCGCAGTTCACAGCTAAAGTTCCATTATTAAATTCCTGTTATTAAAGTTTCTTTTTTTAATGCTACTTTTCTGAGCAAGGGTAAACATTGATTTCAAATCAACCACAGGCCAATCTTGGACGTTGATTGATTTTATTCCTGCTGCTTACTGGGAAGAAATATAAGCAGAGCCTGTTTGATCAGGTCAAAGCCTCATTTAGTCCAGCAATTTATTCTCCCAGGGGCTAGTTATATGCTTCTGCTGGCCCACCCAGCTAAGGAAGGCATATGTCTGATAGTTCAGTCTTCATTGACAAAACAAGCACTTACAGCAACTCCCACAGTGCTCCAGATGTGTGTGTGCATGCGTGCATGCGTGCATGCGTGCGCGTGCACACACACACACACACACACACACTCTTCTGGCAACAAGACAGCTGTCCCTCAGATCTGCACCCTGAGGAGCAGTTGCACCAAAAGGTTGCACTCCTCTCTGCCAGTTTATATACCCTGCCCTGACAGGTTGCACACCTGCAACCCAAGACTTTTTTGGCATGGAAGTTGTCCTACTTCAAGCCCCTTCTGGTTCTAGGAGACAGTAGGGCAGGGAAAGGTGAGCAATCTCCTGACCCGCCTGTCACTGGAACAGCCTCTGCGTCTTCCACCACATTCCACGTGCCTTCCTCCATCTCAGAATGCTCTGACTCTTCCTCCTCCCCTTCCCCCTGCCCTTGCTCCTGCCTTGTGATGGACGCCAAACCCCATAAATCGCTGGTCCCTTCTGCTGGGTCAATCTCCTGGCCCCTGCCTCTGTCACACACTCTGTGGAGCCTCTGAGAATTGTAGCTTTGTGAAGGAAATAGGTGTCTCTTGGAACCCTTAACAAACTACAGTTCCCAAGATTCTTTTGGTGGAACCATGACTGTTTAAAGTGGTAGCAGAGTGCTTTAAATGTGACCTAGTTCTGTGGGACAAGCCAGAGTATTTCACTTCTCTCCCCCAAAGTCTTTGGGCCACACAAAATGAATGGGGCGAAGTAGATGGAAGAGCCAGATAGAACAGCAAAGGGAATGTTAATATAGCCATGGATAGAATATTTTTGTCCCCAACAGTGGAGTTAGGTACTTTTACAATCTTGACTTAATGGTCAAATGGGAACTCCTCTTTAGAAGATAATGTGTGCTGCTTAATTACTTTCTCCTTGTGGTACACCAGCACTGCTCATTCTGCTGAGCATTGCCCTGGGACATCTGCCCCAAAGTGCTGCCTTGATGATACCAGTATTTGTCCCTCTCCTGTACTGAAAATGTGTAACATTCCTGTTTTACTGAATTACAATGAATACCTGGTGGCAAGTGTCCTATGCCTTCCTAAGCTTGTTGGATAATTGTCCCCCTGAATTCAGTCCCCACCAGAAATCTTTAAAGTCTTCCCACCTGGTTATTTTTCATGAATATATACCAAGCAGGCATCTGATTCTGCCCCTTCCCTTCCATCCTATCATTCTCTTTTCATCAGCTGCTTCTGGTCCTAAGTTTGGAGACCAGGTAACAAAAGAGCACTGTGGAGTTCAAATATCATGAACTAATCTGCAACAATAGAGGACCTTGTTGAGGACTAGCCATTTAATCTTGACAGATGCTGGCCGGAAGGGGTTTGAAACACGTCCCCTTATGAATCTCATCCATTAGCTTAAGTAGCAAGATCTCACCAGAAACTTTCATACCACTGTTAGATGAGCAACAGGGAGTTGAGGGATTGTGATTTCTCTTAGTGAACACTGTACAGCTTCCCTCCTTCAACAGCATTTGAAACAGGTAAGACGTTTAAGTTTGGATGAGGATCAATGAGAAAGGTAATTATAAGCATCTTCACTAAGGAATGAGGAGTATTGGGAGCTACGGTGGACCCCTTTGCAGCCCAGTGATGACTCCTGGAATAATTCCAGCAGTTGCAAGTGTGTAGAGATGTGCCGGGAAAACTTGTCAATAGAGGACCCCAGCTGCTTTGCAGAAGTTTCAGCCCAGAGAATTGCTCCTGAGCAAACATTAATGAACATTAAAAGCTGCCTTATACTAGGTCAGACAATTTGTACATACAGGCTATAACTGTGTATGCTGACCAGTAGCAGCTTTCCAGGTCTCAGGCTTAAAAGGACCTGTGATCCTGTTTAAAGAAACAACCTGGAGTCCCTTTCAGCTGGATATACTAAGGTTCAAACACAGAACCTTCTGCATGCATTCCATGTGCTCTCCTATGAGCTATTGGCTCATCCAAAAATGGTACATTCATTGGACACGTTTTCCTATGTATCTTCGTCCTTGAGAATCACTCCGGCAACCATCTCACTGCTGAAGTGTCCTCAATCCCAGCTGCTCTGTTGCATGAATAAACTAGCAGTTTAGGGTATGCGATATTTGTCATATATATATATATATGACAACTTTATAGAATAAGCTCATACACAAAAAGGCAGCTGTCCCCAAGAAAGCTTTGCTAGTAGAAAGAAGATAGGTTAGAAGGGAAAGAGAAGTGTGGCAGAAGCAATAAAGGGAAAAATGGGGCAAATGCATGGAATTCTAGAGTTAGAAGAGACCTCAGAGTTTATCCATGAGTTCAGCCATCCAAATTCTGCAAAAAAAGAGCACCTTTCATGAAGGAGAAACCCTCACCTCCTGAAATACTCTATTCCAATGCTGAACAGATTTTAGCACCAGGACATATTTCCTAATGTTTAGTTGCCATTCGCTTTGCTGGGATGTGAATCTGTTGGTTTGAGTCCTATACTCTAGATTAACAGGGGATAAATTAGCCCCATCTCTCTCAGATATTTGAAGACCGCTATTTATAATGCCTAACCTTCCCCTTTCTGGGATATTTAGACTTCCCTGAGGTTGGGGAAAGATGTTGGGGGAAGGCGGGCAGAAATTAAGCATGGGATTTGTATAAATGATGGGTTTTAAGGAGGGAGTTGAAGAGGAACATAGGAAGGTGAGTCAGACTGAGTTGGTCCATCTAGCTCAGTGCCATCTGCACTGACTGACAGCAGGTTTTTGGGGTTTCAGGAAGGGGATTTTCCCCAGCCTTACCTGGAGATGCTGGGGATTGAACCTGTGTCCTTCTGCATGCAAAGTCACTGAGCTATGGGCTTTCCCTGGGTAGCTCCATCTAAAGAACCTGAGAGAGAGTTCCAAGCATAAATGATCCACAAGGGGAAACAGGTGGAGTTGCTGGGAGGCTCCTGTTTCTTTGCAGACAATCTTTGCATGGAACTGAACATCTGAACGATGAGCACAGGCACTTGCCACAAATTAACCAGAGGCAAACAATCACTTCCCCTTCCTAGCTCAGAGCTTGTCCTGCTCATTGTCGCCGTGTCACCTTTTCAGCATACCTGTCCACGTAGACACTATAGAAGCAGAGGCAGGGAGGCAGTAGGGTGCCCAAACCTCTGCCAAGATTCGAGGGGCAGAGGACAGAATGGAATCTCACTCCCCACCTGCTCTTGGCCTTCATTTAGTGGCTGAGCCTTCTCAAGCCCAGGAGGGCGTTTTTGGATACCCCTCCACTTGTAACCCTGGATTCACAGCATGTTGGGTTGCCTGCGAATTCCTGCGCTCTGCTGCTCTCCTCTTTGGTAGTAAAAATGATCACCCATCAGCCAGTTTATAAATAGCAAATAATTGCTAGTGAAAGAACGGGTGATGCATTCTGAATCCTATTTTGGGTGTCTCGTTGCAGGGGGAGGCTGTTAATCACAAAGCAATAGCAGGATCTTGGACAAGGAGATGCTCCAGGTGCAGAGTCCATGGGAGGGGAAAGGAGGAGACCGGGAAGAGATGAGGAACCAGACTACCTTTGAGTTATACCTTTCCAGAGCGAAACAGCCCTGTCCATCTGAAGGCTTCCTGGCAACTCCAGCCTTCATCTTGAAAGTTCCCCTGGCTATGCTGGGATCAATTTAATGGAGCTATTTGCTGCTGCTGCTGCTTCTCCTCTCCTTTTTGTAATTGTTTTTATTTTATCTGCAAATGTCTTTCCCCATCTGTTTTGCTTTCATGTGTTGGGGATTAGCATAATGAATCAGACAGACCGAATGATTTGACAAACGGGTTGGGTCTTTGATTCTCTACTGTTGACACAATTTGGGGGGAGTGTGTGTGCGCCTGTGTGTGTTTAGAATGGCAGGGAGAGGCAGCCAAAAGTGGGATTGTGCCCACTTGCCTGATCGCCAGCTTGTGGTTAGAGCAGCACCCATCAGCTTAATTTGCCATTGTGTGTGTGTGTGTTGTTATATTTGATCTGAAACAGCCAGTTACTTGATAGATGCAAAACGTACAACACAACACAGAGATGCCAGTCCACCTCCTCATTGGCCTCATTGTAAAGTGAGATATTATATGAACCTCTGTCTCATCAGGACCCTCAGTCTGGGGTCCTTTTCTGCAATCTCCCTTTCCTTTCAATGTTAGGGAGCAGGTTCTGTTTCTCAGGTGCGGAGGCTCAAGCACGCGCGAGCTGAGATTGTGCCCGCTTTGTACCTGGAAACCAAGGAGATGCTCAAATGAAGGGGTGGGTGTGTGAGAGAAAGAGACAGTGTTTACAAGCCACTGCGGAGAAGTTTGCCCCGTAAGCGCAACAGTTGGAAAGCGGTGGGGGGGGGGGGAGAGAGAGAGAGAGTTACCGGCAGACCTCGCAAGCAGAGTTAAACGCCACATTTGTTATTTTTTTTGCTGTTGCTGTGCTTCTCCATCATGAGTGAGCTTCTGTGCGCGCGCGCCCCTCACCCAATCTTTTCACTATCTGGAGCTACTCGGCCGCCGCTGCGCCAAGACATGTGCGTTAATCCCTGTGCAAGCACCTGGCTAACACACCAGGAGGTGGCTACTGGTTCTTACATGCCCCATCGAGGGGGAGAGAGCGCGCCCTGAAGAAAGTGGGGAGGCGGGGGACTCCAGCGACGGTGGTTTTGTAGTCATGGCTTTTAAGGCCCGCGGGAGTTCTTTCTTAGGCTCAACACGCGCACAGAGACTCGGGCAGGTGGCCGCCTCTGTGCTCGGGTTGAGTTCGCGGGTCGTCATCCCACACCACACAACATCCGAAAAAAGGTGGTTAAGCCTCGCCTTACCTGGACATGTGTTCCCTCTGAGGTCGATGCGCTTTTTCCAGCCCCAGTTTGGTGAAGATGCCCACCAATACCATGACAGCCACCACCCCGCAGATAATGTAGACGATGAGGTTGGTTTTGTCTCGGGTGGGGTCGTGGGAAGGGTCGACAGGGCGGTTGGGCGTCTTGCGCCCGTTCAGCCAGGGGGGCTTGATGTAGTTGGTGCAGATATCCTGATCCAAGCGGCCCTTCCGGTACTTGCAGCAGAAGCGAAAGCCACAAGTGCCGCAACAGAAAGGGTATTCCCGGACGCTGCAATTGAACGACGGGTCCCACTGGCCCATCACGTCGTAGTAGCCCCTGCATTCCTCCGGGGTCGGGGGCGGCTCCGAGGCGTCGACGTGCTGCTCCCCTTCTCGGCTCTGGTTCCCCCCGGAGAGCATCACGATGCTGCCCAAGTGCTGCCCGGCTTTTTCCTGCGCCCGGCACAAAAGGGTGAGGAGGTCCGCCACCAAGTAGCTCAAGAACAGCCGGAGGAAGCCCTTCATCCTTCTCAGCGCCAGCCCGGGCGAGCTGAGGCTGTCTCCGCCGCCGCCGCCGCAACTCAAGCCGCTCGACGCTGCTGCGATGCGCCAAGAACTGCACATAAAGGGGGCTCTCGGGCAACCGCGGGGAGCCCGCTCGCCTGGCAGCCCGCGCGGGGTTTCAGCACCGTGGACAGCTCCGTGGCTTTCAGCGCGCTGGGAAGCTCCTAGCGGCCGCGCAGCTTTGCAGGGCCGCCTCTGCCGAGCATGCGGAGCTGGGGGGCGGGGGTGCCAGTCCCACCTCTTCTCTCTCTCTCTCTCTCAATCTCTCTCTCTTGTTCTTTCTCTCTCTCCCCCCCCCACCTTCCGAAGCCTCAGAGCGCGGGGAGTGAACTGCGCGCGGCACTTGTGGAGCGTGGAGACAGGCAGGAAAAGCGAGCGTGGATGAGTGAGGGTCCACAAGCACGGAGGAGGGTGGTGGGCAAGGGGGGCGGAAGGGGCAAGAAGCCTCTGGGGAAATCGGAGCGCGGGGTGGTGGCGGCGGCAGCGGCGGCTGCAGAGCGGTTTTGCAGCGGTAGGTGGTTGCGAGGGGCGGGGAGATGGAGAAGCGATGGTGTCTCTAGAGGGAGGGGAGGACGCGACTCAACTGGCTTCGCTCTCCAGCTGCCATCCAGCTCGCACACCAACGGGCAGAGGAGACCTCGCCAAGTTCTCCAGCAGGGAAACTCTCTTGCTAGAAGACGCGCGCCCTCCCCGGCCTCTCCTGCAAGGAGGGGAGGGGAGGAGACTGCAGCTTCTTCCTGGCATGGGAGCCAGGAACAGTTTGCGTGTGCCCCACCTCACCGGTGGGAAAGCAGTCGGGCAGAGAATTAGGTCGGAACCAAAGGCTCTGAGCGGGTGGGGCAAGCAACTTGGAGATACAGACCGAGCACATCCATAACAGATTTGGGGGCAGTTTCCTTTTGGGGGGAAGGGGTGACCCAGCCAACTCCCCACTTCCTCCAGCATCTTTCAGAACCAGTCTATTCCAGGAGTGGGCAAACTCCAGACTTGAGGGATGGGGGTCTACTTTGGGGTATTTTTTTACTCAAAACCCAGGAACTGGAGCTCTGATAATGCCTCTTGCTTATCTGAACAGAAAGGGGGGTGTAAGAGTGTGTGTGTGTGTGTGTGTGCAGAAACTAGTTTACTGCACAAAGGTGAAATATATATTTATTGTTCTGTCCTCTTTGCCTCTGGCCCTGGCCCTGCCTGTGGCCCCCAGAAGGCAAGGTCTATCTAGTCCACTATTTAGTCCAGAGTGTTTTCCACAACGGTCAACCAAATGTCTCTTAGAAATGCACAGTCAAGACATGAGTGCAGCAGTACTGTTAGGAGTTTTGGGAGAGTTCAGTCTGGATGATGGCCAGAGTCCCTTCCCATTCTTGAGATCCTGTATCTGTGAGCGTAGAATGCATAAGAGCAAGCATGCCAAAGCATACCTTAATTAAAGTAATGACTTTGGCTAGCTAGTTAGGCACCACAGTTAGCATAACCAAAGAACATGCTCTGTGCCATAGAACAAATGGGTAGGCCTACCCCTTCCATTTCACCTAGCTGCTATGTAGGAGAACAAGAATCAGAGGGGTGTATGGTTGTGTGTGTGTGTGTGTGTGTGTGTGTGTGTGAGAGAGAGAGAGAGAGAGAGAGAGAGAGAGAGAGAGAGAGAGATGTGGAAGCAGGCTGGAAGGGGGGGGGGAGAGAAACCTGTTTTGCTCTTTGCTAAGCCTAAGCTGCACTTTGGGTGGAGGGTTCAAGAAACCTAAAGAGAAAGCAAGATCTAAGGGAATGTTAATGCTGTCGGCAGTTCCATCCTATGCTTAGATTGTATACTTGTGGAAAGAAAACCATACATCCTAAAGACACCACAGTCTCTGCTGACCTTCATTCTCTGGAAACTGAGAATGCAACCCCTCTCTGCAGCCCCCGGAATCAGAGATTGGGTTGGTGTGTAATAGTACTCTCCTCCTGTTCTCCCAGCAACTGATTTTCAAGTGGCATGTTGCCTCTGTTCCTGGAGGTGGCAAATACATATAGCTATCATGACAAGTAACCATGGATAACCGTTTCGGGAAGGGCCATAGGGCAAGTAGCAGAGCATCTGCTGCGCATGTAGAAGGTCCCAGCTGCAATTCCTGGTGTCCACGGGTAGTGCTAGCCAAGACCTCCATTTGAAATCTTGGAGAGTCACTGCTGAGACAATAGACGGACCAAAGGTCTAACTTGGTATAAGACTTATGGTCCTGTTCTCCATGAACTTGTCTGGCTGCCATCACCACATATTGGGGCGGCCAATTCCATAGTATAACTATGCACTGTGTGAATAGTTTTTTCTGATCCTATATCCTGAATCTCCCAGCACTGAGTTTCATTACATGAATCTGGTTTCTAGTATTGTGAAAGGAGGAAAAACATCTCCCTATCCACTTTCTCTACACCATGCATAATTTAATACAGACCTTTATCATTACCCCCTCCACACACACACTTTTTTCCCAAAGGTAAAATTTGATTACCTTTCATCGTAGGAGAGTTGTTCCAGTCCCTTGATCATTTTGGATGCCCTTTTCTGCAGATGTTTTGCAAAACTCTGCACACATGTGGGAGGGATCCAAGACTGCCACACATTTGTTATGGTATGAGCATTATTCATGTGTCACTTTTTCCAGTGTGTCTAATGTTCCGCCTTGTTTATCATGCTTCCCTGCAGAATAAGCCCTGTCATATTCACAGTACAGAAGTGCAGTGAAATATGATGGCCTGATATAATGATCTAAGATGATCCTCTACATAGATGAGCTGGAGTCCAGGTTCCATGATGCCACCACACTAGTCAGAAGACAGTATTGACTTCCACTTATATTTGCAGCACAGCATGAGGACTTTTTGGGGAAGATGCACATAACTGAATGCCTTTTCTCCACCTCTCTTTTTCCTCCATAGCCTCCCCATATCACATATTAGATTGTAAGCTCCTTGGAACAGGGATCTGTCATACTTTGTAAAGTGCCACATACGTTTATGGTGATCTATAAATTCACATACACAAAGCTCAAGTTAGTATTTGTGCTCTGTGGTGGCAATGCTGTATTGATCAGGTGGGTGAGGTGGCAGACATGGAGTGGACTGTTTTGCTCTCTTCTGTCCCTGCCATACTCCCTCTTTACACTTATATTTGCTGCAAGACATGGTGTCACTGTGCTGTTGCTATGAAGGTCTGTTGCTCAGTGGCAAAGCATCTGCCTTCTGTTCAAGGTTCAATCCCTGGCCTCTCTAGGTCAGGCTAAGAGAGGCTTCCTGTCTGAAACCCTGGAGTGCTGCTGCCAGTCACTGTGTCCTGAACCCCTGGCCTACCTGGCAGCAAGTCAAGTCCAAAGCCCAAGTCCAGGAGCCAAGCCACACAAGCAAAGGATCAAAGTCCATCAGCCTGGAAATGCAATTCAGGGTCAATCCAAGTAGTCAAGTCTGAAGTCCAGCAGTGAGGGTACAGTCCAGAGTCAAACCCGAAGCGGAGTTCTATAGAAATCCAGGAGCATCCAAACCAAGGTCCACAAACATGGGCAGTTGAGCAGACACGGCATCTCAGCTCTGCTTTCATTTTGTACTTGGCATGCTGATTGCAGCATCTGGGCTTGATGAGCCATGTGACCCTCACCAGTTCCAAGCCTACTCCAGCTGAGGAATCACACACCTCCTCCCAGAGCTAGCAAACCCCACCTGGGCAGCTAGGGAGCTGGGCTGTGGGCCCTTGCCTAGAGCACCACTCCTGCTGCTCCCTATGCCTCAAAGCCTATGTTCATGGGGACAGGGGCTCCTCTGGCTCTGGTGATGGGTCCTGTTGCATTGATTCCTGAGCACTGACCCACCCCCAATCGCCTTGTGATCCTCTGTCACCCTGTGAGTACTTCCTTCCCCATTCCCTTTTTGCTCTGGTTTGTCCCAGTCCCAGTGCATCCCTCACCGGGATCCTCTTCCTCCTCCCTGTTGTCCTGCCAGTTCATGACACACTGTAGACAGCACTAAACCAGATAGACCAATGGTTTGACTTGGTATTGCACAGTTTCCTGGCTTCTTGAGGTCCTAGGATGTGACCTGAAGCACATTATGTTAGAGGGGTTTTTTCCCCACTGGTTGCAGATGACAGAAGCTATGACACCACGAGACCGGTGTAAAACCAAATCAAATAACGGTTTTATTATAAAACAACAAAGCTTGTGGGTGTTTTTCCTTGCAGGCAAAGTCAAACTGCAACTTTTCCTCCTTTTATAGTCATGACCAGCTGTAACCAATCTGCCCAGAGAACTGTTCTTAAAGGTACAAACATCCTTACTGTTTCTTTGCCGAATGATTCCCAACACATTATGCAGAAAACTGGACTAAAACTAAGGAGATGTCAGTGACTGGATAAGAGACCCTCGTGTATTTCACCATGAGTTCCATAATGGAAAAAAGCTGTGTATAGATGTTGAAAATTGGAAGTTGAGGACTGTTATCTGCCCGAGGGCCACATTGCTTTCCAGGCAGCCTTCCAAGGGCCACATGTCAATGGTGGGTGGGAACACCAGCAGAAGTGGGCAGAGTAATGAATGTACATTTTATGTAAGGTTAGTTTCTTTATCATCCATCCAAACAAGCGAGAGGCATTACCAGGGTACATCTCAGTCAGGCAAAAACATTCTGGTTATGAAGCACAACCAGTGAGGGTTGCAACATGGTAGTTCTGAGGGCCTGTGGTTCCCCATTCATGTCATCAAAGTAATGCAACATTCTACCATGGTCCAACACTACAACATACAACATTGCACTGGGAGAAGACCTGTTCTCCAGCATCTTCTCTAATGTCTGCCTCTCACAGCCAACCATAGATCAGAAGCTCAGACTGTGTATTTAGCCCAAGGCAGTTGGTACCAAGCTAAACCTTGGCACAAGCTGGTTGCTCTCGCCACCCTTTTCTCTTGCATCTCAGATTTTGAACTGCTGATGTGTCTGGATCACTCCAGCCAACTTCCTCCCCGAAATCATGAAGGTGCAGTAAATAAGCAATAAGGTGATTCAGAGGGCAAAGCAGATGTCTGAAATTGGAGAGGGCTGTAGTTAGCTAATTGCCATTCTTGGTCTCCTCTTAAAAATAGGACTGGAGAGTACAGTGATGATTCCACTAAACATTTTGACAGCCAGCCTGACATTATTGGCCAGTGGGTGAGAAGCAAAGCCCAGGGACTCTAAAGGAAAAGAAAAACAATCCATTCTGTCTCAGCCCCAGCCCTCCGTGGCTTTAATATTTAATTCTTAAAACTGTTACCTCTTTCCAGCTCTCCTTGGAACACCTGTCTTTGCTCCCTTGCCAATACCTTTGCTTCTCTGCCATTATTTATTATTTAACCGTGTAAAGCTCTTTGGGAGAATGTTAGCACTAAATATACTGAAAAGAATGAAGTAACAGCATGAAGGTGGAAGCTCCAGCCTTGCAGAGCACTTAGATCTGAAGCCCAGAAAAGTTCTCGCAGAGTATCACAGTGCTGCATTCCTAAGATGGAGGTTGCTGGTTATAACTTTGGGAAATTTCCAACCCTTGCCTTACATACTCCCTGTTCTCTTTCCATTCCTTGAAAAGTGTTGGATGGATTTTGTAAGTAGGATAGAATATATTACGTTACCATTTATCCTCCCTTTTACTCACATGTGTGAGCAGAATGTTTAAAGTAATCAGTTTAATGCTTAGAATTCATTCGCCTCGTTAGAAGAGTTTAAAACACTATGCTTTGCAGCATTAAATGGAAAACTTTGAGACTAGACTGTACAGCCTTCTTGGTATTTATCCATGCTGTGGTAGCAGACTGGGTTTTCCCCTCTCCCTCTCTTAATAAAAGAATCACACAACAGGCTGTAAAGCAAGCATAAAAACAGCATTTGCTTACATAAAGTCCTGCACTGGGTTCCAGCAGTAACAGTAACAAAAACAAGGCAGGGAAATTCTCTTTCTAGATTACAGAGTACATAGTTGAGTTCAAAATGGAGTCTCTGCTGGACTGGAGACCAGACAGACATCTGTCTGCCTCATAAGCATGGTGGGAAAGAGAATGAGTTCTGAGGCAGGAAGAAGTAGAAAAGATTGAAAATAATAATGATGATAATAATAAAATTGCATTCTCTCAGTTTTCTGGGTTGCCAAGCTTCCTGGGTTGCCAAGAGCAGTATCTTTCAGCCACCAAATGCCTTGGTAAACAGGAATGTTTTGAAATTCCTCCTAAAAGTCAGTAATGAGAGAAATGGATCCATCTCACCAGCGAGGGCATTCCACAAGAGGGGAACCACAACTGAGAAACCCAACAGAGTCACTACCAACTGGGCAGTGCCCAATGGGGACACCACCACCAACAAGGCCTTGTCTTCCTATTGCAGGTGTTCTTGTACCCCCTCCCAACCAGGATTTATTATTTATTTACTCATTTACATTCTTTCTATGGTAAGTATTGTAGTATATTTGTGCATTTGTGTGTTTTCTTCCATTAATGCCTCCAGACGAGATTCTGAGCGTAAATAAATCATCTTTACATTTCTACCATTTTGCAGCTTTTCATTTCTTCAAAGTCCTTAGTTAACGGTGTGAGCGAGGAAATGGGTGTTTTGCTTAGCAAAGAACATTCTGCTACAAGGGAAGATGCAACAGGCAATGTCAGCTTCATCACACAGCTTGAAAATTGGCCAAGGATGCACTTCAAAGCCTGAGATGCTTCCTCTCCTTGGAATGGCAATGCACATGGTGTTCCTATCTCTCCCCCACATAAACAAGTCACACCGGTTTGTAAACAACTAAGTCCTACTCATTTCAATCAATGAATATAAGTTTGCCGTGCCTATTACTTTCAATGGATCTCTTATGAGTAGAACTAGCATTGCATCCAACCTACTAGGGTCGTTGTTGTTGTTTATTTTTAAAAGGGTCTTATGTTCAACATCATGATACACCATACCTTCACAACCAGCAATAATTTTGCAGAACTTTCTGACTTAGAATTAATATTCCTCCAGGAAAGAAGATTGTGGGGGGCAGAGAGGGAGGTGAAACCAAAGCTACTTGCATGAACTAATTGGTTTTACGTTCGTTGTTGATGATTTATTACCAGCTCCTTCACCAGGAGGTCTCAGGTGAGGTCACAACGGTGTAAAATACAACATTAGTTAAAAACAAATTACAATCACGGCTAGCGTGGACTCTGAAATATATCCCTCAAGTGCCAAAGTGTCAAGTGTAAAGACATGCATATTCAGCGTATGAAAACAGCTGTATAAGGAAGATGCCAGACATACCTCTGTGTGAAAGGAAACCCACAATCTAAGGACTGCCATGGAGAAGGCCCTTTAATGGGCCCAAGTTTGCAGAGGAACAACCAAGAGGGCCCCATCTGTCAATCTTGACACCCATGAAGCTCTGCAAGGAAGGAGGTGGTCTCTCAGATATTTGTTGGTGGCAATGAAAAATAGGTAGATAAAGGGAGAATTCCCTGGATGCCAAGTTCCAGGTCTGGAGTGATTACTCTTTAGCGAGAGGACCCCAGCAGAGTTTTAAAATCACAAAATATGCAGCAAAGTAAAGCGTGGCAATAAAGGCTGTTAGACCTTTAAAACATGCTCTTCTACATTGCATCCAAAGTACTCTTCTTCCCCTAGCATAGAAAAAGACCACACATCCGGTAAGTTAAAATTGGGTTACTTACAAACAAAAGGTCAGGTTCATGTGCTTCTACATACATTAGTCAGAAAACACAGGGAGTAAAACCTGGCATAGTTACCGTGGTGAAAGTTCCTAAATATTGGTATAGGAACCCAAGAAAGCCTTGTTAGAGTCATGCAATCTAAGCTTGGAGCAACCAGCTCAGATCTCTTTATACCTGAGCTTATCAGGTAGACTGAAGGGGAACAATAGGCCTGATTACCTTCCTCCTGAGGTGAGGGAGAGTGACCTAGCTAAGCCCAGTATACTGGACAGCTTACTCTGTGGCATTAACCCCTTCATGCATGTTGGTTATGTGAGGCTAGCTATCCCACAGAAATGAACAAAAAGCCGACACAGCCGGGTTGGGAAGCCTCAGTCTTGGGGGCTGAATGCAGGACTCTCTATCTGGCTCTTGGGACTCTTGTTGGGCCACATCTCTGACCTGTTTTGTGCTTTCCCCTGGCTGGTATGTGTCTTTCTCTCTTTCTCTCTCTTTTTTAAAAATGCTTTTTATTGAATTTTCTTTAACACCAACCAAACAAAATAAATGCACTAATGTTCTACCATCTTATATACACTTATTTTCTCACGCTCTATCAAGCACGGACTTCCTTCCCTCCTTCAACAGGTTTCCATATTAATCTTTCATTTATCACTGATTCTTAATAACATCCTAATCACATCATAAGATTTATTTTAGCCCTACTACAGTCTTTAAACTTCTGCAGTTATTATGTATATACTCCACAATCTACTCCATTCATTTCTGAACTTTGTTCCTCCTTGGTTACGGATTCTGTGGGCCAGTTTTGCTAATTCCACATATTCAACCATTTTTGTCTGCCACTCCACTAATGTTGGTATTTCCTGGGATTTCCATTTTTGGGCTACTAGGATTCTGGCAGCAGTCGTATGGTATGTGTCTTTCTCACTTGCCTGGATGGAAGAGGGAAGTGAGAGAAACAACTAGCCTACGGTACAAGATTCAGATGTATTGCCATGCCTGCTTTTGTACCCAGCCTCACCTACCACTGGCATATGGTGATGTGGCAGGTTGCCCAGAAAGGAATGTGGTCCTCAGACTGAAACGTATTCCCTATCCCTGAGATGTAGGTTGACCAGTTTTTGAAAACCATGGGAGGGGGGGAGGATTCTTTTGTTTTCACATGCTGCCTGTGGGTTTTCCCACAGACATCTCGATGGCCACAGTGAGAACAGGATGCTGGACTAGGCAGGCCACTGACCTGATCCAGCAATTTTGGCCTTCCACCTAACCATAGCTGTCAACTTACAGATTTGAAAATAAGGGACCAGCAGCCTCGAAAATAAGGGATCAGCAGCTAAAATAAGGGATCAACAATTACTTTTATAAAATACATATTTTATTGCATGCAAATGGCTTTAGATACCTATTAGGTCCATAAATTACCATATAGCATATATTCAGCACAAAAAAACAGCAACAATTTGTTGTTGACAAAGCAAGCTGGACATAGAAAGGGCCCCATTACCTTCAGTAGCTTATTTAAGAGACATCATCAATAAGGGACAGCAGCGGGACATGGTGCTGGAATAAGGGACTGTCCCGCCAAATAAGGGACGCTTGACAGCTATGCACCTAACAAAGGTCTAATTTCCCTGTAAATTTGGATAAAGGACGAGACACATAAATAACAGCTTGGCGATATCAGGTCCCCACAGCTGACTTAAAGCACTGGAATGAATTACTAGTGCTTCTCAGTATGGGCAGCAGAGACGGTTATAGCAAGAGGAGTGTGTGGAGGGGAATCAATTAAGAAATAATAATTATGAGCCAATCTGAATGCTGTGTGGAATGTAATGGGCTACACACAAGACATTCGTTCTCCAGGGAAGCCCTGCATGCCAAGAGCAATCACCATTTCAAATATCTATATTTCAATTTGCTTCAGTTCATGATAGCGCTCCTGACTTCAGGGCAATCCCCTGGAGATTAATGACCATGCCAGGGTGAAATCCAAAACCCATAATTCCCTCTTGGGCAAGTGTTATTTCCCCAAAGAGCAGAGAACATCTCAATCTTGAATAATAAATGTACATACTAGTGACACAGCCATTGGTACCATAACAAGCCTGACCCCAGATAATGTTTTTACATAGATCACATGCATGTATAGCACATCGCAGGTAAAGCTAAGCATGCCTGCATCACATTGGTTGTTCTGGTTTAAGGCAGGGGTGCGGAAACTCAGGCCTAGAGGCCAAAATGCAGCACTCTAGCCCTCTCTGTCTGACCCACAGGACTCTCCCCTTGCCATATGACCCCCCCTCTCCAAGTTACACAACCTCAATTCAGGGCACACACCCCAGTGTCTTTGCCTGGCAGAAATGTGTCCTTGAACTCTGCTTATGCCTCTTGCCTGGAGAGAGATGGGTGTGTAAGAATGTGGAGAAACTAGCCTATTGTACAAAGGGAAATGCGGCCCCTGGAAAGCTGTCAGAAGGGAATGTGGACCTCTGGCTGAGAAAGACTCCCCAGGCCAGTTTTACTAGTATTGGCCTTGACCTGGGAGTCAGAGGAAGGGGTCAAGCTGGTTCAGTGCAAGACTGGCAAGGGGCCCAGATCAGACAACAGTCCTTGATCCTGAGGTTGATGATCAGCAGCCAACAAGGCCAGAGACTAGTGGTCAAGATCCCACAAAGCCCTTGCAAGCACCTTCTCCTGAGCCCAGAGAATTGAATACTTCCCACAACAATGGCAAAGGGAATGTGCGAGGCAAGATGCCCCAGAGAAGAGGACAAAGGGGGTTGTCTACAGGGCAGAGGGTGGTCCCTTTAAAAATCACAATCCTTCCAGCAAGGTAGTGGAGTTGAGGAGCAGTGGAATGGAGGCAGAGGCTCATAGCATTCCTTGGAGAAGGTTCTCACCAGGAGCTGTCCCTTGTGCTGTAGCCACAGGCCTCCATCGCTGCTTCATCTGCTGCACCTGCCACCATTTCATGCATAGTGAGCAGCAGCTATAGATGGATCAGTGTAGTGTGTATGTGTTGCAGTTTGAATGGAGGACAGAATTCCAGAACTGTGGCGGTGCCACCACTGGGAAGGCTCTGCAAAGCAGCACTTTACACACCTCTTTATCCTGGCCTTTGACGCCTGAGCTGTGTTTCCAGAGCCCACCCTACTCCTGCGATTGTGATCTGTTTTAACTGTTCTTCATTTTGAGCTTTAAATGGTCGCAACCTACCCTGGGACCTGCTGGTGAAGGGGAGGTAATAAACAAACCTTCTAATATTGAGGCAGTTAAGCATTTTATGAATCTTTTATTTATTTAAACTATTCAAGATGCAATTCTATCCACACCTGGCAATGAGGGTGGTTTGCAGATATAGAATCCTTCTCTCGCATTAAAGCAAACAGCAGTGTGACTCTTCCCTTTATGTGTTCCATCCTTTACATATCAACTGAATACAAATATTGTCATGGAAAATTGCCAGTTTGGCTGCTAAACCTTTCTGCAGTTTCTCTGCCTGAATTACAGGCATGTGCAACAACAACAACATGTTTTCCAGGCTAAGATTCCTAAATCTGTGTGTGTGGACAATGCCATTATATAGTTCAGCCACTAGTTGGCGCTGGACCTAATGGAATCTGGGTAGAGTCAGACGCTTATTGTGTCTGTCCTGTTGTTATTTAAGAAACAGAAGAAAGTCCTTGTCTGGTTTCCTGAGCGATGTGTCCTCTAAGCCTCCCATGGCACTGAACAACTAAAGCAGGCTCATAGCCAGAAATGATGTGGCGAGACAACTTAAGGACACATTGGGGGAGATATTGGAATTAAACCAGAACCGGCAGAGGCTGCCAGGTTTTGTTTTTTAAGTAGACTGTTGGGTTTTTCCATACATTACAACTGTTCCTGTTTACCAAGGATAATTCCTACATTCTGGTGCCTTCGCCTAGTAAATCACTATCCCTGCTTTTCCCTTTTCACTGCAGCCAAGTGGCTCCATCGGGGTAGGACTTGGGGCCAGAGATCCAGGGCGCTAATCAGCAGAACCCGCAAGAGGGCACCTAAGCACAGCAAGGCTGACTACAGTGGTACCTCTGGTTGCAAACGGGAGCCGTTCCAGAGGCCCATTCGCAACATGAAAAGAGCGCAACCTGCAGCGGAGTGCCTGCACACGCACGGGTTGCGATTCGCCGCTTCTGCGCATGTGTGCGATGTCATTTTTGCGCTTCTGCACATGCACGAGCGGCGAAACCCGGAAGTAACCTTTTCCAGTACTTCTGGGTCGCTGCGGGACGTAACATGAAAGAATGTAACATGAAGCGGACGTAACATGAGGTATGACTGTACTACCTTCTGAAGCATAATGTTCTGAAGAGGAGTCTCCCAATAAGACCATCTGAAATAAGTGAGGAAAAAGCAAGGCCACCTAGAGGGAAATTGTCTGGATATATGTATGTATTTACAGTATATATAAGTAGATATAAGGTTTTAAAAACAAATCGGTGAACGAAAGAAAGAAGAAAAGGCGAACAATAGCATGATCTAATTAAACTATTAAGTTAAGGCTGAGAAATAAGTTAAGAACTTGTTGAGCGGAGAATAATGAAATTATAATACAGAAGGGGGAGGTGCGAGGAGGTCGGGGAAACAAGGTTTAAGAAAAAAAATTATTGAAACTATACTTGTTTTTTGTTTGTGTATGTTTGTATGTCTGTGTGTGTTTATATGTATAAATTGAAACTTTAATAAATATCTTTTTTTTTTAAAAAAAGGACTCACTATCTAGCCACTGGGACTCTTTGTAGGCCACATACCCTCCCTAACTAAACTCCTCACCAAAGCTGTTTTGCACTCTCTTACAGTGCTTTTGCCTGGCTGGAATATGCCCTTGGTCATCATAGATCTGTAGATTTTTGTGGTGAGGCAACCAGAACTGTACGCAATATTCCAAACGGAGTTGAACCATAGATTTGTATAAAGGAATTATATCGGCCGTTTTAGTTTCAGTTCCTTTCCTCATGATCCCTAGCCTGGAATTTGACTTTTCCGCAGATGCCGTCCACTGGGTTGACTGTTTAACGAGCATTCCTTCTGATCAGTTTGCAGCGAGCTTAGATGATGTTGCATCAAACCAAGTGTTATGCCTCACTTTCCAGCGCATTTTCTTACGACTCTCCTTATTACAAAACAAAAAACAAAAACACAAAACACCTGAACTTTTACGGAAGTGAATTTGTTGTGCAAGATTTCCCCAACGACTATAATTACACAACCTGAATCTGCTGGTAGATGATAGAATCCTATCCCAAAATAGCCGCAGCCTCAAAGCGACCAAGGTGCGCAGTGTGTATTATTTATTTATGTATTTCTTTTTTTACTTCCAGCTTTTGACTATATGGGTCTACGTCAGGGTGGAGGGAACCGTTTTCAGTCTGAGAATTCTGATCTGGGCAACATTTCTGGGGCCACATTTGGCCCTGGAGCAGAGACCCCCTTAGCCCTGATCTATGTAGCAGATAAGGGATGCGGGTGGTGCTGTGGTCTAAACCACAGAGCCTAGGACTTGCTGATCAGGAGGTCAGCGGTTCGAATCCCCGCGACGGGGTAAGCTCCTGTTCTTCGGTCCCTGCTCCTGCCAACCTAGCAGTTCGAAAGCACGTCAAAGTGCAAGTAGATAAATAGGTACTGCTCTGGCAGGAAGGTAGACGGCGTTCCCGTGCGCTGCTCTGGTTTGCCAGAAGCGGCTTAGTCATGCTGGCCACATGACCCGGAAGCTGTACACCAGCTCCCTTGGCTAATAAAGCGAGATGAGCACGCAACCCCAGAGTCGTCCACGACTGGACCTAATGGCCAGGGGTTCCTTTACCTTTATGTAGCAGATAAACAGCACCTGCTACATTTACTCAGAAGTAAATCTCACTGAGTGCAATGTTCTTTACTCCGAAGTGAGTGGGTATAGGACAGCAGCCTTCAAAAAGACATTACCTTCCCATTGTTGTTGGGCTTGTTTGTTTTTAAGGGAAATACCCCATTTTTAAATATCCAGTAATTAACCCAAATGAGGAGAAGAAAAGGCCAAGGAGTAAACCCTACTCAAATCCAGAGTGGAGTCCCTAAGATAGTTGGGTGGTACCTTGCATACCTTCTACTGGAAACTCCTTCGGTCAAGCAGGTAAACAACAACAACAATAAAAATATTTTTTTAATTTGTATCCCGCCCTCCCTGGTCAAAACCAGGCTCAGAGCGGCTAACATCATAAAAACAACACAACAGTGGCGTAGCGTGGGGGGCGGGGGGGGGCGGCCGCACCGGGCGCAACATCTGGGGATTAGGGTTAGGGGGCGCGAATCCACGGGTTAGGGGGCGCAAATTACTTGCCTTGCCCGGGTGCTGACAACCCACGCTACGCCACTGCAACACAATATGCATAAAACAGACATCAATTAATTAAAATACATCTTAAAATTAATTCAGAGAAGTTAAAATCTGGGCAGGTGTCAATTATCAGGTTGGAATTGAGAGTGGTTAATACTTGCCAGGACTAACTGTTTCCACCGATCATACAAGGACCTGTGAGCGGGTTGGGGACCTCCTTTGGGCTTGTTTTATACAAAGCAAAGTAAGTCAAACTGCATCCTGCCCAAAGGCCTGGCGGAACAGCTCCGTCTTGCAGGCCTTGCAGAAAGATGTCAAATCCCGCAACAATAGCAACACCCTGCCCATCTGACTGGGTTGGCCCAGCCATTCTGGGTGGCAAATATATTGCTCTGCTTTCCTTTGGATCATATCAGCGAGACCAAGAGTCTTGTCATCTGGGCATCCCAGGACCTTCATATACACTGCCCAGATTTGCACCACAGACAGGTCCCTTCGGTGTTGCTAACACAGCAAAAACAATGTGGGAAGCAGCAGTTGTGCACTACCAGTCTCTGCAGCCACAGCGGGTGCTGTGATTCTCCATCAGTTTGGTTTTACCCCCAGAGGTGCACTCCATTGTCTCTCGAGACAGACAGATGCCAACAACAAATTAACCCAATAAATCAGAGGCGGGCCAACTTCAAACCTCATTGGCTCCAACCAGGATAGCTAATAGTCTTGGATGATGGGAGTTGATGTAACACAATAGATGGAGGTCCATAGTTTTTCATCCCGGAAAGAAACATCGAGGGAGGGAGACAACACAAAATGGCACAATGAAAAGAGCAGGAAAGGAAACAGGATTATAGTAAGGTGTTGTCATGCCACTGGCATCCCTCCAATTGATAGGAGATCCTGGTAGGTAGACTGGCAACTGTTGGACACTACATTGCTGTCCCCTCTACTAGGCCATTGGGTAGAAACCTTTGTGCTCTCCTTATAGATTTGCAAGGAAAATGAAAGCTGACCATTCAATGGAAAGCTTGGAAAACACACTATGCGTGAGAGAGGACCCTAAAACACACACAATCCTGAACTACTGTATATTACTTTTGATTTCCCTCCCACCACCACACACAGATATTCTGCAAAAACACAGGTGCCCTTCTACAGAGACATAGCCCCACCTTTATGCTACTTAGCATTCAGTCAATGCTGTCAACATTATTTGAATTAACTCTCAAAGAGATTTCTTTCAGCTGGTCTCCCAGGTGATAACTGGCCTTGGAAAGGAAAATCACTAGCTACAAGTCATATTCATGGAGAGGCAGGGGAGATATGCAGAGGACACCAAAGTCTGGGAAGCAGGGGTTTGCAAGCTGCTTCTAACTGAGAGCCGTGTTCCCTTCTGGGCAACCTCTCAGGGGCCAGATGCCAGTGGGTGGGGCCAGAAGCAAAAGTTGGGAGAGCAATGAATGCCAGGTTTGTCACATAAATGAAGCTCGTTCATAAACACACTTTATCCTCCATTCAGGGAAGCAAGAGGCATTGTCAGAGTCCAAGGACATATACCAGCCAGGCAGGAACAGGGCCAGTAAGAGATGTTAGGAGAGGATGATCCCTGGGAAGATTCCCAGGGGCCACACAGAGAGGCTTGGGGGTGGGGGACATTTAGTCCCTGGGCCTGAGGTTCCCTACCGCTGATGAAAAGCAAAAGCAGCTTTGCAGAACTCTTTTTGGGGCAGAACTTGAGGAAATCCTCCCAGAGGTTTTCCTGCTGCAACAGCAGTGTTGGAATGAATGTGAGCATCACAAAGGCCAGGCCATTGAATTCAATGGGAGTTAACAACACAAAGGTTAGATTTGGGGGAAAGTGGGGGTGGGGGGGAATTCATGTGAAAATGAAAAACAATTGCCCAAAAGGGACCCCTGACCATTAGGTCCAGTCGTGACCGACTTTGGAGTTGCGGCACTCATCTCGCTTTATTGGCCGAGGGGGCTGGCGTACAGCTTCCGGGTCATGTGGCCAGCATGACTAAGCCACTTCTGGCGAAACCAGAGCAGCTCACAGAAACTCCGTTTACCTTCCCACCAGAGCGGTACCTATTTATCTACTTGCACTTTGATGTGCTTTCGAACTGCTAGGTTGGCGGGAGCAGGAACCGAGCAACGGGAGCTCACCCCATTGCGGGGATTCGAACCACCGACCTTCTGATCGGCAAGTCCTAGGCTCTGTGGTTTAACCCACAGTGCCACCCGCATCCGAAAATGCACTTATGCACCAGCAAAAAAAAAGAAAGAAAGAAAGAAAGCCAGAATAGCACACCAATCTTCATAAAAGTTGCACACACAACATTATGTGTATAGATTAACATTGAGAAAGAATCACTCTAGCTCAAATAGAGAGACTATAGTGAAGAGGACTGGCGTGCCTGCAGTGGTCAGTCTGCTGCTGCCCAGGTGTTAATTGTTAATGGGCAATTTCAAAGGAAAACCTTAGCCCAGAACCAGAGCATTTACCTAGCCTGCAGATCAAGCCCTGGCACCTTCAGGTAGGACTAGGAGAAACCCTTCCTGAAACCCTGCCAGCCAGTGTAGGCAATACTGAGCTAGACAGACCCGTGGTATGACTCAGTATAAGACACCTTCCTCTGTGCTGAGAGTTTCCCTCCAGATCTGCTTGCAGCATCTGCAGGTTAGGAGGAACTGTCCAAAAAGATGCTGAGAGCAGGTCCTGGAGGTACTTTGTTGCTACATCACCTTCAATCAGCATATTCTCTCTGACCTGTTAAACATCATCTAATTTTAATAACCTGGGGAGGAGAGGAACTTGTGTCTGCGCAGGAGGCAAAATTGCCCATGACTGCAAATTGGCTGAGTCCCCCAGGCAGCAGAAGCTTATCCACTGGTGTCTTTTTAACCTTATTTATTTGTGTCGGTTTAAGAGTTTGCATGCAGCCCCTTCTGTGGCAAAGGCCTCTGGGAGACACACAGGTGTAGCACCTTCAGGTTCCTTTTAAACTGAGGCTATTCCCAACAGGAGGGAAATCTTGCTGGCGTCAGATTTGGAAACCTATCCGGCAGGGTTAATATTGAAAGTCCTACATTGGCTCCCAGTACGTTTCCGAGCACAATTCAAAATGTTGGTGCTGACCTTTAAAGCCCTAAAAGGCCTCAGCCCAGCATACCTGAAGGAGTGTCTCCACCCCCATCGTTCTGCCTGGACACTGAGGTCCAGCGCCAAGGGCCTTCTGGCGGTTCCCTCACTGCGAGAAGCCAGGTTACAGGGAACCAGGCAGAGGGCCTTCTCGGTAGTGGCACCCGCCCTGTGGAATGCCCTCCCAGCAGATGTCAAAGAGATAAACAACTACCTGACATTTAGAAGACATCTGAAGGCAGCCCTGTTCAGGGAAGTTTTAATGTGTGACATTTTAATGTATTTTTAATCTTTGTTGGAAGCCACCCAGAGTGGCTGGGGAAACCCAGCCCGATGGGCATTGAACTACTACTAATAATAATAATTTATTATTTATACCCCACCCATCTGGCTGGGCTTCCCCAGCCACTCTGGGCGGCTTCCAACCAAATATTAAAATACAGTAATATGTCAAACACTAAAAGCTTCCCTAAACAGGGCTGCCTTCAGATGTCTTCTAAAAGTCCGTTAGTTGTTGTTCCCTTTGACATCTGGTGGGAGGGCGTTCCACAGGGAAGGCGCCACTACCAAGAAGCCCCTCTGCCTGGTTCCCTGTAATTTGGCTTCTCGCAATGAGGGAACCGCCAGAAGGCCCTTGGTGCTGGACCTCAGTGTCTGGGTAGAACGATGGGGGTGGAGACGCTCCTTCAGATGAATAAAGTATTATTATTATTATTATTATTATTATTATTATTATTATTATTATTAATCTACAATCTGCTGGGCCTCCCCCAGCCTCCCATGATGCTCTTTGCATCCTTGCAGGGGTGGAATGCTCCCATTTACCTCAGGAACCTTGCTAGGCTGGCTAGAAAAAGGAGCCGTCTTCTGTTTCTAATAAGGGTGTAGAAGCAGGTAATGGGAAAGACATTTGTCTTAGAAGAGCCACTGCTGGTCAAAGCAGGCAATTGTGGACTACATGCGCAAATAGTCTATCTATGGCCTCATCTGCACTTCACACTGAAAGCACTATCGTACCTCTTTAAATAGTCATGGTTTCTCTCAAAGAATCCTGGGGGCCGTTGCTTGTTAACAGTGAAGACACTTCTTCAACTCGGAGCAGTGCTGGCTGCGGCTGATGGGAATTGTGGTCCAAAACGTCAGGAGAGCGCCTGGTTGGGGAAAGCCGACCCAACAGAAGATGAGGAGCAGTGAAGTGTGTGTGTGTGTGGTGAAACTTTTCCCTCCCCAACCGCTAAAATTTATGCGCCTCATTCTCTATTTTGGTACGCAGTGAGGGCCAGGTATGAATAATATATCCGCCGCTCGACGTGTAAAGTATGGAAGGAATATTTTAAAACGTTTAATTATTCAAATGAAGGAATTAACTTACTGTGCCTCTCTTGCAGTTCTGCCGGTGATTCCAAACTTATGGAGGAAAGGTATAGAGGAATAATAATAATAATAATAATAATAATAATAATAATAATAGAATAAAAAGGAAGAGATAATGATGGGGAAATTTACAGCAAGAAAGGAAACAAAAATCCTAAAATTCAGAAAGAAAAGGATTTTAATATGTTATATTCACCACCTATAATGGTGGCATAATTATTCTTCCTACAAACCCCAGCTTAAAATCATAACAACCCTGTGAGGTAGGTTAGGCTGAGAGAGAGGGCCGAAATATATGAGTAGTATTCAACTAAGTTTTACTCACAGGAGATCCATATGAAATGAATGGGCATGATCATCCTGGGTCTATTGCTTTCAACAGGTCTACTTTAACCACTCTGTGTTACATTAATTGCACCTTGTTTTTTAAAAAATGTGCTTAGGGCTGCCCTTTCATTCTGAAGGAAAAGCAGCTACACAAATCTGTGTCCCTAGTCCAGATCTGGTCCCTGTTGCTAGTTTTCTAACACAAATCCCCACCATACTTGTCCCCCCCCCCCAATGAGGGCACCTGTTTATATGAGGATTTGAAGCTGATTTTTCCTGGCCCTTGTCCAAACGTACAGCAGGGATAGCCAACCTGGTGCTCTGCAGATGCTGTTGGCCTACAGCTCCCATCACCTGTGACCACTGGCCATGCTGCCTGGGGCTGCAGGGAGTTGAAGTCCAAGAACCTCAGGAAGGCACCCTGTTGAAGTGGCACAGCATGGGTTGCCAGGGCCCAGGACTGCATAGGTGGGGTGGGAAGGAGAGCTACAGACACATGCACATTCAACTACCTAACAGCATCAACATCACCCAGGAGATTGCAGCTGCAGAGATAAGAAAATAAGAGTTGTTCCATTGTCTGGGAGGGTCATGAAATATACTCCGAGTCCTATAATGATTTCATGCTCTTTATTGCAGCTTGTAAAACAGTGGTTTAATTGCCCCCCAAACCTCAGGCTTTTATATACTTTATTTACACAATGAGTCCCGTCTGATTGGCTGATTCTGCTTCCCTCCTGGAGCCTGATTGGTCTTTACATGTGGGCCAATCAGTAGTTGCATTCTAGGATCCTACCAGCCTAACGGGCTGATTAACTTCCTCCTGGAGCCTGATTGGTCTTTTCCTGCAGGTCTTTTCCAATCAGTTGTTGCATTCTAGGATTCTACTTGCCTATTGTTCTAGGATCCAAGCTTAGTACATAACAGGTCACTTCCTGGTTTGCATAGAGAAGTCATTTTCAACAGAGCAATAGATATGCACAGCTGTATCGAGGCAGCCCCGGGTGTCAAAATTCTGAGCCCTTAACAATTTTGCGCCTGGGGCAACTGCCCCTGTGGCCCTCCCCACGTTACGCGACTGCCTTGTTGGCTATTTTCTCAGCTGAAAAAGCCACTAAAGCAGGGGTGGCTAAGCTTTTTGAGGGGCCAAGGGCCGCTTTCAGCCTTGGCCCACCCTCCCGGGGCCGCATGCCTATGGTGGGTGAGATCACCCCTACACTCCCGCATGCACGCACAAATGTACAAGACCCACAGGCTGTCCCTTCTCGAGGGATCTGTGCAATTGTTACTAGCAGCCTCTGTAGACACGTCCCCAGGACCCAGACCCAGCACTTGCACACCGGAGCCTGACAAAATGCAAAAGCTTTATTTGATGATTTGTAGCTCAACTGCCAGGGAGTCGAGAATGTGCTGCCAGACGCCTCGGTGGCACCGACGGCAATGCACCATGCGTGGTTGCACCTCAGCGCTTTCCAAGGTGAGCCTCACCTGACATCCTCTGCTGGGAACTGAGGATGGAGAAGGAACAACTGCGCTTGCC
The DNA here is from genome assembly GCF_964234715.1 of Podarcis melisellensis. Taxonomy (NCBI): domain Eukaryota; kingdom Metazoa; phylum Chordata; class Lepidosauria; order Squamata; family Lacertidae; genus Podarcis; species Podarcis melisellensis. Next base: position 15,157,951 of record NC_138546.1, on the reverse strand, counting down.
GGAGGGGCCGGGTGGGGGGGAGGGGGACGAGAAATTGGACTCTCATGTAACTGAAAGGGAAACCAAATTAAATTGGAAATTGGATTGCAAAAAGCTTGTTTAATTTAGAAATGCATTTTGAGATGGAATGTTGGCACAGAAAGGAGGCAGTGGGTTGTCCAGTGTGGGGTGAGTTATGCAAGAAGAGAACGTCGAAAGCTAGACTGCACTTCCATTGAAGAAAAGGGCTTGCTTGTTTCAAGGACACTGGGTTCCCCCACCAATAAAAGTTTTATTAGCTTTTGTTTAACAAGCTGGAAAACCTCAGTGCTCCATTCAAACAAGTCAAATGTCCAGTCACAGCATGCAATAGCTGGGGGAGCGGGGCAGGAATCCAGGTACATTTACTCAAAGACTGGACTACTGTAATGCAGTCTATGTGGGGCTTCCCCTGTGTCAGATCTGGAAGCTGCAGTTAGTGCAGAATGCTGCAGCACAATTGCTGACAGGAGTCAGACCTTGTCAGCATATAACACCTGTGCTCAGAGATCTGAACAGGTCAAGGCGTTACTAGGAGTATAAAGGTAAAGGGACCCCTGACCATTAGGTCCAGTCATGATCGACTCTGGGGTTGCGGCGCTCATTTCGCTTTATTGGCGGCCGAGGGAGCCGGCATGCAGCTTCCTGGTATTGTGGCCAGCATGACTAAGCCACTTCTGGCGAACCAGAGCAGCGCACGGAAATGCCGTTTACCTTCCCGCCGTAGCGGTACCTATTTATCTACTTGCACTTTGACGTGCTTTCGAACTGCTAGGTTGGCAGGAGGAGGGACCGAGCAACGGGAGCTCACCCTGTCACTGGGATTCGAACCGCCGACCTTCTGATCGGCAAGTCCTAGGCTCTGTGGTTTAACCCACAGTGCCAACCGCATCCACAAAGCCCTTAATAACTTTGGAACTGTCTACCTGCAATATTGCTTTACACCGTATATGCCATCTCGACCACTTCAATCTGGCACTGCTACAGGTGTCACATAATATCTGTTCTGCATTTGTAAGAAATCAATCATTTCACGCCTCAGCAATTGGAACTCCCTGCCACTTGACACCAGGCAGGAGCCTTCGCTGTACTCTTCTTGGTGCCTGCTAAAACATTTTTGTTTATACAAACCTACCCAGATATCTAGAAGGCTGGTGTGGTTTTTGTTTATTGATGGTTTTAATTTTCCAAATGCTTTTATTATTAGTCTTACTGTTTTACTCTTTTTTGTAAATCGCCTCGATGTTTTCTACCACCAAGCAGCGTGTAAATTTTACAAAACAAATAAATAGTGCATTTTGACACTGCACATATTTACTGTATTTAAGATTTCAGTACAGGGGATTACTTGGGAACAACATCACCCTTCTACATGGTGGTCTGAAAAGCGGGAAGAGTAAATAGAAATTGCCCCTTATTGACATACACAGGGGTGGAAGGAAACCAGGTACCGTCAAACCTGCCCTTCCAAATTACACCCTTTACACCCTCCAAATTACACCTCTCCTATGTTGAGTTAGGCATTCCCAAAGTACTATATTCCATACATTGCATACCTTGCATGACCCTCCATTTTTTGTCTGCCCCCCCCACACTGCAGAGCAGATCTGCCATCACCACACCAAGAGCACACACATCCCGAGAAAACTCCTTAATCCCTATTTTATTTTATTCTATTCTTTGGTAGATTTACAAAAAGAAAAACCCACACAAATAAATTTTAGAAAGGGGCAAGATTAGACGCGGATGCTCGGAGCATTTTTATTTTATTTTTAATCAAGACTCCTTGCACTCCACTCCCCCTTTCTTTCCGCCCAGGGTGACCCTGCCCTCTGCCTACCCCTCGGAGCCGGCATGTCACACAGAGCTGGTCTCCTCCTTGCCTGGTCTCCAGCAGCTGCTATGAGCTGTCCAAGGAAGATGGCCGGCAGTGGCAGCTATGGGGAAGCCACAGAGAGGCAATGGGATGCAAAGGCAGAGGAAGGGGGTGTGGTAGGGCGGACTACCCCAGATGTCACCACTGAGGGGAGTGACAAAATGCCGGGCGGCACTCACCACGGGGCCTGCAGCACGCCTGAGCCACACGTCTCTCCTAGGAGTGACGCGGTGGCTTGGGTGCCTGCAGGCTCCATACTACCCCAAAAGGTTTGTCCCCCACCTCCCCCTAGGCTGTAGGGCGGCTGAGTGGGAAGAGGCAGGCAGACTCCTTGGAGGCCCTGTGGAGCATCCTGCCCTGACTGGCCCCACCCCTGGGCGCAGGGCACGATCAGCTCTCTCTGCCACTGACAGAATGCACCCTTGCACCTGCCACTGTCACAGCCGCTGCGCAGGACAAGCACCAGCCCCTCTTCCTCCTCGATCTCGGTGGCGGAGGAAATAGGAATGTTCCAGGATCAAATCAGAAACCGGGATGGCATTTGTAATTCTGGGACTGTCCCTGGAAAACAGGGACACTTGGGAGACATGACCTTGCAAGCCCAAGTCTTCAAAGTAGTTGCCTTCCATCGCTGCACAATTATCCGTTTTGCTGCAGTTGGCGTAAGGTCTTTGCAGGGCAATACTGGATTCATGTCACTTCTAACAAGATCAAAGCCAAAGAAGGGTCAAGATTTATCAAGTGGCCTGCAACTCCTGAGACAATGTTAAAAACCTTTATCCAAAACTTGCACACAATACTACGTTTTGGCAGCGTTACAGGCCCACGGAGGGGTGATATCAGAGCTACAATTCCCAATGCCCTTAAAAAAACACAGATCCCAGAGTTCTCTGGGGAAATCATGTGCTTTGAATGTATGATGCATTTGCAGATAGATAAGGGAAGTCTGCAAGCCTCTGGTTTTCTCTGAGCATGCTCATACCTCCCTACGGTTTCTCAGTAGCTCCAATTTTGTTCCATTCCTGTTGGCACTCACTACCCAAGCTGGCTATTACAGGGGGTTATTTGCATCATTAGGGACACAGGTGGCGCTGTGGGTTAAAGCCTCAGTGCCTAGGACTTGCTGATCGAAAGGTCAGCGGTTCGAATTCCTGCTGCAGGGTGCGCTCCCGCTGCTCGGTCCCAGCGCCTGCCAACCTAGCAGTTCGAAAGCACCTCCGGGTGCAAGTAGATAAATAGGGACCGCTTACCAGCGGGAAGGTAAAGGGCGTTTCCGTGTGCAGCTCTGGCTCGCCAGAGCAGCGATGTCACACTGGCCATGTGACCCGGAAGTGTCTCCGGACAGCGCTGGCCCCTGGCCTCTTAAGTGAGATGGGCGCACAACCCCAGAGTCTGTCAAGACTGGCCCGTAGGGGCAGGGGTACCTTTACCTTTACCTTATTTGCATCATTGAATCAAGTCGTAGAATCCAAGCTGCTCTTGTCTCAGAATTTGGCTAACCTTGACATATTGTTATGTGTTTTGTTTTGCTTTGTTTAAAGCGCACAACTCACAGAGCCCTGTGTGTCGCTGGTGCAACACCGTGTCTGCCCTTCCGCCCTAATACAGACTCTGATGGAGGAAGGAATGTAAGGCTGGGAGCTACTGACTGCCCAAGCTATATATCTACTGCACAAATGTCTGCAAGCAGAAGCTGTAGCCCTCCAATCCAGGTATGTAAGAAGGGAACCCGGGATCACGCTAGGAGAACGTGCCATTCTCTGCAGCCTTTTGTTGAACAGAGCACACTGCCTCTGTCTGCGCACTGCTATGCTCCATATGCCTGCCACCATTTGACGACAATGAAAACGTCCCCGAATGCTATGAGCCCATCTGGAGAAGTGGCACTCAGACTAATTTCCTGGCTTACAGTGCTAGGAGGGCTCTGTTTTTGTTTTTGTTTAAATCGATTATCCCCCCGGCAATGATAGGAACATTACCGCAGCAAGCTGAGCAATATTTCCCGTGATTCAAACCATAAATTCCTCTTGTGTACTCAAACTAAGAAAAGGAGAGAAAGAAGAAAGGGGTTTGAGCAACATGGGAAGAAGCTTGAATGCCTTCCTAAAGATTCATAGGAACCTAATCATGAGTCAGACCATTGGGTCAGCTAGGCTAGCATTGTCTACACCAAATATAGCTGTCTTTTGAAATACACCCTTCTTCTAACTTTGCGATGGAGTTTTCCGGCCGAGTAATGTGTACAAAAATGCATGTGCTAGGGTAGAAGTGCACCTACAAATGCATGTGTTGGTAAAAATAATATGGAAATGTGAAGATCGGAATTTAAGATTTGAGAGGGAAAGAGAAACCAAAACAGGTAGATTTGCCCATCCAATAAGCTTCCTTAGGGAGGGCACCATTACCTAAAAGTCTGTCTCTCCAGGAGGTAACCGGAAGTGTGACCTTGGCTGATGATCTAAGAGGTTCCTCTACCACAGTGTTTCCCAACCTTGGGTCGCCAGCTGTTTTTGGACTACAACTCCCATCATCCCTAGCTAGCAACACCAGTGGTTAGGAATGATGGGAATTGTAGTCCTCAAACAGCTGGAGACCCAAGGTTGGGAAACACTGCTCTACCACACAGGCAGAATTAGAGCCAGCATAGGTCCCAACTTGGAGGCTGTTTCCCCCAAACCACTTCCACCTGTCCCACATCTGATGCCATAGGTTGTGCCATGTATGTGGCAGGTGGAGATGTGGCTATTTGTGCACCATTGGTGATGAGAGCAAATTCCGCATGTAGCAGAGAAGACCCATGCCCAAGCCATGCATGGGGAACTCAGCTGACAGGCAGAAACTCCAAGCCTACTGAATCAGCTATGCAATGTGTTAAGCAGCTGATCCCTGCAGAAAGCAGACTTGGGAATCCTCACCTATCAGCTGGTTTTATTTTGTAGTGTGACCTGCCATGTTCCAACTGAAAAATTGGGCCACCTGCCATCACAGTGATGCCAGGTAAGTGGAAGTATGGTAGGACCCATCCACCTGTCAAAGTGGTCCACTCAGGTTAGGGGAACCCAGAATCTGGCCCACAAGTTCCCCATCCTCAATCCAAAGCCATGGGAAGGATGCGACAGGACAAGGAATTGCCTCATCTATCTCTGTCCCAAGCTCATTTAGGGATTGAATCAATGTCAGCACTTTGAATTGGGCGGAAGAGTGAACAGGCAGTCATTGGAGGCCCTTCAAGTTGGGTGAGATGGGATACCAGTATACTATACCCAACAAAATCCAAGCATCTAGATTCAGGTAGGCAGCCGTGTTGGTCTGACACAGTCAAAATAAATTACTCTGTGCTAATTGAATCTTCTGGGCCATCTTCAAGGGCAGCCCCACGTGCATCAGATTACAGTAGCCTAATCAAGAGGTCACCATGGCACAGAGCTATAGCACACGGGAACAAGTCTGTGAAAAATAGAGAAGATACATTAATGGGCTAGCTCCATTACATCACCTTCCCCCTTTCTCGCATAGTCACAGCGAACCAAAGAATGCATTATAGGTTTCTTGAACAAATGGAGCCTGCCCACACGGTATGACTCAGATGAAAATCAATTAGTGTGGATTAGCTGTGGAAACAATCAATGCCACTTAAGTCCACACCCTAGCAACAAAAAGATCAGTTGTGACAAACTAACCAACTTTCGAGTGTTCAGATCCCTGCCCTTTTAAATGTGCCTGGCAACATCCATAATGACAGGTTTATGTCATCGGAGCTTTTGGGGAATGGGATTCTTCCCCAAATCAAAGAGCAATTATCTCTCCCTTGTTTCTGCGCACGCCTGCATGCAAAAGAGTGAGCATTCGACTTATTGTGATCGTCCACCTCATTGTAATAATGACTCATTCACACTTAAGAGCATCTGCAGGCACTACGCTCTCCTGGTATTGGAGGAAAGTTTTGCTCCTGCTGCCAATACAGTTTAATTAAGGGCAAAACCCTGCCAACACAGTAGAAAGCATCTCCTTGGTTAGTGAACATCTGGGACAGACACTCAGGGCCCAGCAGTATTCTAAGAGGTAACTGTCAGCTGCCCAAGCATGTTCTTTCTGTCTTTGAGCTCTGGGCACTTACACACAGACATTAAGCACAGGTTGTAAAGACTTGCTGGAATCTCTGCAACAACTATCACCATGCACAGCCCCCTCCCCATGACCTGATCCTGGGCCCCAGGTTGTCCCTCAACATGCTCTGGCCCCAAAATCAATTCAGAGGTAGGGATTAGTGTTCTTCCAAGAACAGGGGAGCTAATCCTGATGGTTTCTGTTCCACCAGCACGTTGCCTGCAGGGAACACACAGGCAAAGCAAACCCCAGCAGCCAGCAGGACTGAATCCTCCACTCACTAGCTGGTGAGTGGATGGGTCAATCCTGCTCAGTTTCCCTGCATGCATGTGTATCCTGCTGCTGCAAACAGGCTCACACAGAGAAGTCTCCTTATTCCTGTCCAATACCCAGAGGCGGGTTTAGTGCATCCCCCCACAGGGCACCGAGTCAAGACCTAGTAAAGTGCTTGCTAAGGGAAGGAGGCGTTGGGGCTCTGACAGGGTCCTGCAGTTCTCCTCCCTCCTTCCCCAAGCCTAGTTAGCACTTACCCAGCTTTGGGAAGAAGATGGGAGGGCTCTAGGACCCTGTCAGGGTGCCATATTACCAAAGCCCACTCCAGTAATACAGTGGTACCTCAGGTTACAGACGCTTCAGGTTACAGACTCCGCTAACCCAGAAATAGTACCTCGGGCTAAGAACTTTGCTTCAGGATGAGAACAGAAATTGCATGGTAGGAGCACGGCAGCAGCAGGAGGCCCCATTAGCTAAAGTGGTACCTCAGGTTAAGAACAGTTTCAGGTTAAGAACAGACCTCCGGAACGAATTGAGTTCTTAACACGAGGTACCACTGTACTCTGGCCAGCTCTTGTTCATCCTATGAGGATTCCATGCCCAATATCAGGTCAGGGCTGGGCTTGCCAGGCAACTGAAAAGTGGCACCATTTTACAGGGAGGCCAAAGTCTATTCGTTTTCCAGAGAGCAGGGAGCTTGACATTAGGACAGAGGTGGAAAAGGGTTCCTTCCTGTCTCTTTCCTTTAATCAAAAGGCAGCAGTCCAGGAGCAAGGAAATTCAGTACAGTGGTACCTCGGGTTACAGACGCTTCAGGTTACAGACTCCGCTAACCCAGAAATAGTACCTGGGGTTAAGAACTTTGCTTCAGGATGAGAACAGAAATCGCACAGCGGCGACGTGGCGGCAGCAGGAGGCCCCATTAGCTAAAGTGGTACCTCAGGTTAAGAACAGTTTCAGGTTAAGAACGGACCTCCGGAAGAAATTAAGTTCTTAACCCGAGGTACCACTGTATACTCTTTCAAAATGGTCCTGTGGGGACAGGACAACACTGTCCCATCATGATGTAGCATCAGGGCCAGCCCATCCTGTTTTGCTGCTTGGGGTGAAATGGAAAGGTACCTTTCCCTGCTGAAGCTTCACTTCCCTGGATCAAGAAGTTGGGGTTTCTAGGTTCCAGGGGCTTCTCACAAGAGGTCCATAAGATCTCGCTGAAACCCACAGCTGCCTCTCCTTGCTTCTCCAGAGACAGCATGGAGACAAGATCTCACAACAACTCACCGGAAGCCCCCGCTTCTCCTTGCTTTTCCAGTGGAGGCAGGGGCAAGCAGAATGCCCATAGGGGCATCAACCCTTAGTATTCTGCTGCCCAAGGCAGCTGTCTCAGTCTGCCTCCTGGGTGGGCCAGCTCTGTGTAGTGTTGTCCCTAAAGGTAAAGCGACCCCTGACCATTAGGTCCAGTCGTGGCCGACTCTGGGAGCCGGCGTACAGCTTCCGGGTCATGTGGCCAGCATGACTAAGCCACTTCTGGCGAACCAGAGTTAGGATATTTCCGTTCCGCCTTAAAAGGGAGCAGGCTTTGTGAGTCACAGAGTCTGCGTATTTCCTGTTCACAGGAAGTTTATGTTTTGTCTATTGCCTTTGTTCTCTCTCTGCGCCTGAACATCGAAGCAGGCAGTCATGTTTTTCTTTGTTCTGACCAACGCTGAATAAAGTTGTAAATAATGCTCTCCTGAGTGCATCTTTCGCTGTACGAACTCTGCTGATAGAGCGTGCACGAGCTCTGGAATGTGGCAAGCTATTTCTTGAGGCTCGTGTTGCTAATTGACTGATACTGCGTTTCTACGAGAGATCGATGGATCGTCCGGCATCGACCTGGGGGCATGATGGCTTTTGTCCCCCTGGCAGTATCCCAACAAGTAGCACACGGAAACGCCATTTACCTTCCCACCGGAGCGGTACCTATTTATCTACTTACACTTCGTGCTTTCGAACTGCTAGGTGGGCAGGAGCTGGGACCAAACAACGGGAGCTCACCCTGTCACGGGGATTTGAACTGCCGACCTTCTGATCGGCAAGCCCAAGGCTCAGTGGTTTAAACCACAGAGCCACCCGCATCCCTAGCGTTGTCCCTAGGGGAGGATTATTAGGGGAAAGACTGTGATGCCTAGGACTTGAGTGGGAACTGAGATTGCGCTTGCAAGCCATGGCCTTCCAGTGTCAGTGCTCCCAGCTCCCCCTGCCCTGCCCCGGCCTCCAGTGGCTGCACTTTCAGCCTCCGTGTGAAAGGAGAACTGTGTGTGTATGTACAGAGAAGGCCTGCTGTTCCTCACCTCCCCAGAGACAGACCGATGAGCTAGACCACTAGTCCAATCAGTGAAACACGGAGCTTTTGCTTGGCAAACATTGTTGGAAACTAAGTGGCTCTTATCTTCTGCGGTGACACAATTACACCCGTCTTAGCTACAAACCTATTTAATTGATTGCCAGAATGATCATTGGGATTTTATAGCATGTTCTCTTTTACGGTTGTTTCTTTTCATTGGTGAGATAAGGGCTATTATGTACGATTTGTCAGAATAAGCCTTTTAATATCTGTATATGATGATCGTTTTTTTAAATGTCCCATGGCGAAGACGCTGGCAGCACAATCCCAAACCTATCTGTTCAGTCCCAGAGTGTTCCAAGGTCTCAGGAAGAGAGATAAATAAAGTGCTAGAGCATTGTTTTAACTTAAGGGTGGGGATCTGAATCTGGTTGGTGGGCTGAATCCTGTTCTCTGCCCCTTGAACCAGTGGGTAGAGTTTGACAGGTGGACAGGGGTTTCCACATGCCCATCACATGAAGTCACCTGATGTCACATTGATACCATTTTTGCATAGCACTCTGCAAGGGCTTTGCAAGTCTGGAGGATCAATGAAGGAGTTTAATAATAATAATAATAATAATAATAATAATAATAATAATAATAGATTTGTTACAAAAAGAAAAGTGCAAACATAAATTTGTAAAAGAATAAACCATAAAGCATCACCGCCTGGAGGGACAAGGGTGCAAAGATATAGTGCAGCTCCAAAAGGACAATAAAGGTTTCCTTTACAAATTATATGCGTGTGCATGAATGTGTATTCTCCACCTGTCAATTCCATCATTATTGAGAATAAAGGATTGATATAGTCACTGAGTGACCATGTGCCTCAATACTTGTATAAGGAATAAAATCATCTCACAAAAGAATCCTGGAAATTATTTCTTAAAGGTGCTGGGAATTGTAGATCTGTGACGAGTAAACTACAGTTCACAGGATTTGGGGGGGGCATGTGATTTAAATGTACATTGTGCATGCAGTCAGCATTACAGAACTTAATTAAGAACTTAATTCGTTCTGGAGGTCTGTTCTTAACCTGAAGCACCACTTTAGCTAATGGGGCCTCCTGCTGCTGCCACGCGATTTCTGTTCTCATCCTGAAGCAAAGTTCTTAACCTGAGGTACTATTTCAGGGTTAGCGGAGTCTGTAACCTGAAGCATCTGTAACCTGAATTGTCTGTAACCCGAGGTACCACTGTATTATTATTATTATTATTATTATTATTATTATTATTTCCTAAACCGTACTTCATCCGAGGATCACAGCAGGGCGGTTTACAATAAAAAAACACAAAAATACATCATAGTAACAAACAGAAACAATACCCCTAGCCACCCACAAACAGTTTATAAGGCCACACAGAGGTTGTTTAATTAGCCAAAGGCCTGGGAGAACAGGGATGGTTTTGCCTCACACCTAAAGATGTGCGCCAGGTGAGCCTCTCCGCTCCTCCACTTGCATGGGCCTTGTTTCCATGATTCTTTGAGGGGAGACACATGCTTGAAATGCGTGTTAAATGTTTTTTAAATGTATGGTGTAAAGCTGGGATGGAGCAATTTTGGCCGCAAGCGCCCCACCTCTGCTTTAAAGCGCCACAAATCCTGTATTTCCTTTGTCGTTCTTTTGACCAAGCTCTTAACACACGCTATTTTAAAGGGCTCTTGTCAGTTTCACATCCGCCAGTTTCCTTTGTCCAAGTTCTTTTCTCTTTTAACTATTCAGAAAGAGTGAAATGCTTCTCTAAACAAACACACACACATTGTGGGTTTTAAGATGCTCTCTTACTGTTTAAGATGCCAGCTCTACTCTGAAGCTTTTTCCAGGCATAATGTCTGTTTATAAAAAGTTCTGGTGTGCTTGGCAAAGCAAAACATGGTGAGATTTTGTGCAAAAAAGACCTTACAGCAGAGAGGTGGAACAGGTAATACAGCAAAACAGCAACATTAAAGAGTCTTCCTGAATTAGATTTTAGAAAAGAATTGGGATACTGGTTATTTCATTGAGATTTGTTTTTGTTTTTAAATAGCACATTCGGAAGTTCGGAGGAAGTAACAGAACACATAAAACAGCAAAATCCAACAGGAAGATTTTTTCCTCAAATCCCCACATTTACAGCAACCTAATATCAACAGCCCAACACTTTAGCTGTTCCCACATGTTAATTTTAAAATCTAAAACCCAAAGGCAGACAATATGTAGTTGTTTGTTTGTTTGTTTGTTTGTATTGTTATAGGAATTCCAAGGTCATATATATAATAAACGTTCATAAATGTACAAGGCAAACATATACCTACGCATAGAAAACCCTAAAAAAAGCTCAACAACTTTGGTCGGCCCTCACAGCCCTTCACTTCATCAAATCTGGCCCTCTTTGAAAAAAGGTTTGCACACCACTGCTTGTCTCTATGCTCACAGATCCTGTCTTAAGGGTGAGCCTGTGACTTGGATTCAGGAACTAAATATTTACCATCACAAAAGAATGCCCAGGCTGCCCAGGTTAACCATTATCAGGTATCCTGACCGACAAGTTTTCTGCTGCAGACAGGCTCCCTATGATGTATTTCTACTGGGGACCACCTCTTTCTGTGATGTATGTATGATGTTTTGGGGGGTGGTCTTGAGCTACAGGGTAAGGCGATTTCAAAAGCCTATATAAGGGACTGCACACCATTGTTCGGGGTTCCTCCTCCCACCTGCATGTGGTGAGACAGACCATGACAGTTTAATAAAGATCATGTTTACTAGCTGATTTGCTTCTCAATAGGGACGCAGGTGGCGCTGTGGGTTAAAGCCTCAGCGCCTAGGACTTGCCGATCGAAAGGTCGGCGGTTCGAATCCCTGCGGCGGGGTGCGCTCCCCATAGGCGCCGACTCCATGGGGCTTGAGGGGGCCCGAGCCCCCTCAAAAATTCGTTTGGGGGGGCTCCGCCCCCCCAATAATCTCCGGCGCCCCTCCAGCAGAGCGCCATCGCCGCCCCTCCCCCAGCCCAAAATGCACAGGGAGGGGCGGGCTGCATGCCTCCTGCCCTCCCTCCCGAGCAAAAGCTCCACCCAATTTCCTTTGGAGCTGATTAATAGGCGCAGCACGCTCTCCCCTATTCGCTCACGAGGAGGCGGCGCCACTTTATTTGCATATTCATGAGCTTATTTATTATTCATGAGCTTTCCCGGGCCCCCCCAATATTTTTTATAAGTCCGCGTCCCTGGCGCTCCCGCTGCTCGGTCCCAGCGCCTGCCAACCTAGCAGTTCGAAAGCACCTCCGGGTGCAAGTAGATAAATAGGGACCGCTTACCAGCGGGAAGGTAAACGGCGTTTCCGTGTGCGGCTCTGGCTCGCCAGATGCAGCTTTGTCACGCTGGCCACGTGACCCGGAAGTGTCTCCGGACAGCGCTGGCCCCTGGCCTCTTAAGTGAGATGGGCGCACAACCCCAGAGTCTGTCAAGACTGGCCCGTACGGGCAGGGGTACCTTTACCTTTACCTTGCTTCTCAATAGTCTCTACTTGGCCTGTTATTTTCTCCTACCAATAGAGAACCTACATAAGAACTGTATACGGGCGCTTCTTAAATACCCCAAAGCATGGGTAGGCAAACTAAGGCCCAATCCGGACCAATCAGCTTCTAAATCCGGCCCAAGGACAGTCTGGGAATCAGTGTGTTTTTACAGGAGTAGAATGTGTCCTTTTATTTAAAATGCATCTCTGGGTTATTTGTGGGGCATAGGAACTTTTTTCCCCCAAAATATAGTCCGGCCCCCACAAGGTCTGAGGGACAGTGGACCGGCCCCACGCTGAAAAAGTTTGCTGACCCCTGCCTCAAAGGATATAGGAGCAGTTTTCTCTTATAACAGTATTATGTAAGCCACCACCTTGCCAATCCTTTTTGTACCTTGCACCTTTAACAATGCTGCACCCACTTTCCCTGGAAGCAAGCCCCCACTGAGCGCGGTGGGATTTACTTCTGAGTAAATGCACACACACACAGGATCGGGACCTCCGCGAATAACGCCCTCCCCTTTCACCTCGCTTCCTCAAGGCAGCCACAACTTTGAAAAGATCTTTTATAGTACTGTCTTCTGCAGATAGCGGGAATCTCTTTCCCTGATGCAAACTGCGAAACCTGTTTTCTGCTGTGATCGAAGGTCAACGGTGGTGCAAGCCATTGCTCTCTGAGCATGGGCAGAGTGCCCTTTCCATGCCGATTGAGCGACCGCAGACACAGAACATTCACAGCTGGGATCTGGCACTTCCAGATCCTAGGCATGGTGCAAGCCTGGGGAGCTGCTTTTGTGACATATGATTAAGCTTTTCTCGCAACCTTTGCACGTCGGAACGCTCTCCGCCCTGCGGGGGGCGGCGACCACGGCTCCATCACTCACTTCGGGCCACGCCCACGCCCTAATACCACGCCCCTTCTCCATAGACCACGCCTCTCCCCTCTCCTGCTGCTTGAGTTTGCTCCTCCTTCCCGTTCCCAGCAGTGGGAGGAGTACTGGCCAGTCTTGTTTGGTGGTCTGTTTTTGCTCTAGGGTGGTTGAGCAGGCACGCCATGGCAGGCAAAGAGCGGGATGAACTCCTAAAAGCCCGGAACCGTACTCTGAGCGCTTTCCGCGAAGGTATATTTACTTAATTTTAGGCTCTCCCTGTCTCCCAAGTCTGGGTTTTTTCGGTACGGAAAGTGAGAGCGGAACTCTTCCGCCGGGCGAGTCGGTTGCGCTCGGACACTTATCAGCGACGTACGGCTGGGCTATGGGGGACTGGAATAGGCGGCGCGCCGAAGCGGTGGAAGAAAACGGGGGCTAGCAAAGGACGGGCACGACGCGATGCTTATTATTTTCGTCTAGCTTTACTACGAGGGCTCTCCTTAGGCGGGGCGGGGGCATTTAAGGGAGAGGGGAGAGGCTAAAGAAATGAGGCAGCGTTGTGTAGTGGCTAGACCCACCAGGGTGGGGAGCCTAGTGCCCTCCAAATGTTGAATTGCTGGTTTAATTGTCTCTAGCTTTGGGGAAATGCCGGGGGTGTCCTAAAACATGTGGAAGGCTACAAGTGGGTTGGAGCAGGCATAGGCAAACTCAGCCCTCCAGATGTTTTGGGACTGCAACTCCCATCACCCCTAGCTAACAGGGATGATGGGAGTTGTAGTCCCAAAACATCTGGAGGGCTGAGTTTGCCTATGCCTGGGCTAGAGTGTGAATCTAACGGGAATCCCGACCCCCCTCAGGCCTCGCTGGGTGATCTTGAGCTAGTTTCCTCTGTGTTACCTACAGTCACAAGTCTTACTTTAAATGTAGTTCGCTGGGGTGTTGCAAGAATAAAACGTGGTACTAAGGCAAACTCGCCCAGTGTTCGGTTTTTTGAGCTTGGAGGAAAGGTAGGAGATAAATCAAGGTGCTGAGGATGTTTCTCAGGTCACATGGATTTTGAAGTGAAGGCTTTGGAATTGTATGGCTGTCTTGTCAGGGCAGGAGCTTTCATAGTCAAAATATGTGAGTCAGGTAGGGAGGAGGACAACAGCTCAGTGAGAGAGCTTATGCTTGGCATGCAGAAGATCCCAGTCTCATCACCAGTTAAGAAGATTTCAGGCAGCAAGTGATGGATGGGACCTTCTGGGGAGCTGCTGCTAGTTGAGAGCTATCTGGGCGGGTGTAAGGAAACATGTTATTTCCTTTCCCATGGGTTTAATAAGACTGTCCACTTTATTTATTGCATTTGTATCCCACCTTTTCTCCAATGAGCTCCAAGTGATGTACATGGTTCTACCCATCCTCATTTAATCTCCACGACAACCCTGTGTTGTAACCAATGCAAGACCAGACTATTGCCATCTTGTTGCAGGCTGACACCATAATCCCATACCCTTCAGCATTGCTCTGATGAAAATAGGGATGTCCTATTCAATAATAATAATATTGTGCGCCTTCCAACATATATAAAAACATAAACATTAAGCATTAAAATACAGTGGTACCTCTGGTTACATACTTAATTCGTTCTGGAGGTCCCTTCTTAACATGAAATTCTTAACCTGAAGCACCACTTTAGCCAATGGGGCCTCCTGCTGCTGCTGCGCCGCCAGAGCACGATTTCTCTTCTCATCCTGAAGCAAAGTTCTTAATCCGAGGTACTATTTCTGGGTTAGTGGAGTCTAACCTGAAGCGTATGTAACCTGAGGTGCCACTGTACTTCCCTATACATCGCTGCCTTCAGATGTCTTCCAAAGGTTGTGTAGTTACTTATCTCCTTGGCTCGGGGGTCACATAACTCCAAGATGTCTTCGATGAAAGTAGGGACGTCCTAAGGAAAAGTGGGACATTCCAGGATCAAATCAGAAACCAGGACAACTTCTATAAATCTGGGATTGTCCCAGGAAAATAGGGACACTTGGAGTGTCTGTAATCCTGTATTCCCATTGAAATGATGCTGAAATGCAAGCTTAAGAGAGGAAGAACAAACTACAAGAGGGTGTGTAAAGGGAAGTTTTGGAAGCATGCTAGGCCAGTGTTCCCCAACCTTGGGCCTCCAGCTGTTTTTGGACTACAATTCCCATCATCCTTGACCACTGGTCTTGCTAGCGAGGGATGATGGGAGTTGTAGTCCAAAAACAGCTGGAGGCCCAAGGTTGGGGAACACTGTGCTAGGCTATGACCTTTAAACAGAGTAAACGAAAATGCTTAGTTAGCTGAGGTGTGAATACATCTGTCTTTGTAGTCAAGCTGGAGGTAGGTTGGTGTCTTGCATGACTGACCTATATCACTATAAAAACTGAGTAAACAGAGATCAGGGTTTAGCCTCTGATCACTTCACTTTCCTGCTTGAGCAAGAAATAAAACTTTGCTTTTAGAGAATTTCTGGGTGTCACATGTCATTGCTAGTGAGTAAAGGACTCAATTGTGCAATGGACCTTAGGTGGGGTTTTCCCACATCAATTTTAAGATAGGGAACGCTGAGAGGCAGTGATTGGCCCAAGGTCACCCAGTGAGCTTGGATTTGATCCCTGGTCTCCCAGGTCTTCATCTAATACAGTACAGTACTCTAACCCAGCCTTTCTCTACCTTGGGTCTCTAGATCTTGCTGGACTACAACTCCCATCATTTCTTGCCAGTCGTCGGGGATTATGGGGGTTGTAGTTTGAGAACATCTGGGGATTCAAGGTTTAAAAAGGCTTCTCTAACCACCATACCAAACCACACCTCTCTCTTCCTCAGAAGGTACACAGGTGACAAGTGTATTATGTGTTGTAGCTAATATTGGACTTTCCTTGGGAAATCACTTCTAGCTGGACTTGCCTGCAAAGGGAATGGATTTTTGAAGTGTTCCTAGTGTATACTAAATTTTGCTGGACTAGAGAAAGCTTAGAATAACAAAGAGTGGATAGTGTAGTTGCTTCATAAAAGTTGTCAGGTGGCAGGGCTGGCCATAAGGGAAGGTTCCCTCAATAGTTTTGTAAAAGAAAGACTTTAAAAGGTGCGTATTTTAACCATCTCTGCAGACCATTTACTTATTTTTGTTGGGTTTTTAAACCGCTCCTGAAGGCTTAAGGTGAAAAATGGCACTTGAAATGATGACAGTAAGAACAGTTCTATATGAAATGGACTCAAAAATTGCTTGGAAACTCTTTTCACCCACTGCAATTCAATGTTTACTCTTTCTCTTTAAAAAATGGCTTATGTCGCTTCTGAAAGAGACTTTTGCCCTGATCTCTGAAGGAAGGGAGTTCTAAGGCCAAAAAGAGTCTCACTGTGCCTCTTTTGCAAGGGTGCACAAACAATTGGCTGATTTTGGAAACAAAACAAAAATGTTGGGGCACCAGAACCATTCCTTCCCCTTTCAGATCAACCAGTGCAGAGCCACGCCATACATTATAATCAGTGCAAATCGCATGACACCCCCAAATAATCCTGGGAACTCCAGTTTCCTGTCATAGAGACCTGAAAGCCTGGCACCTCATCCTTGGAGGCAACTGCAGCTGAAGATCATTATTTTCTAGCCACTGATGAATTTAGAACATAAGAAGAACCTGCGGAATCGACAGTGGCCCATCTAGGCTAATATCCTGCTCTTGCTGTGGCCAACTAGATGCCTATGGGAAGCCTGCGTGCAGGACCTGAGTTCAACAACCCTATCCTTGCCTTTGGTTTTTAGAAGCTGGTACAGTGGTACCTCAACAGGGGACGCGGGTGGCGCTGTGGGTAAAACCTCAGTGCCTAAGACTTGCTGATCGTAAGGTCGGCTGTTCGAATCCTCGCAGCGGGTGAGCTCCCGTCGTTCGGTCCCAGCTCCTGCCCACCTAGCAGTTCGAAAGCACCCTTAAGTGCAAGTAGATAAATAGGTATCACTTTATAGCGGGAAGGTAAACGGCGTTTCCGTGTGCGGCACTAGTGATGGCTCGCCAGTTGCAGCTTCGTCACGCTGGCCACGTGACCCGGAAGTGTCTTCAGACGGCGCCGGCTCCCAGCCTCTTGAGCGAGATGAGCGCGCAACCCTAGAGTCGGTCACGACTGGCCCGTACGGGCAGGGGTACCTTTACCTTTACAGTGGTACCTCGGGTTAAGTACTTAATTCGTTCCGGGTGTCCGTACTTAACCTGAAACTGTTCTTAACCTGAAGCACCACTTTAGCTAATGGGGCCTCCTGCTGCTGCTGTGCCGCCGGAGCACAATTTCTGTTCTCATCCTGAAGCAAAGTTCTTAACCTGAAGCACTATTTGTGGGTTAGCAGAGTCTCTAACCTGAAGCATATGTAAACTGAAGCATATGTAACCTGAGGTACCACTGTATTTAGAAGTCTACTGCTCCAACAGTGGAGAAGAATATAGGCATTGGGGTTGATAGCTTTATGTTCAAGGAACTTGTCTAATTTTTATATCACATATTGTGAAAGCAAATTCCATAGTTCAGCTTTATTCTGTTTATTCTCCTGCTGTTCAGCTTCATTGGATAAATCTGGAGTCTAATATTATGAGGGGGGGGAGTGTCTCTGTTCCCCTTGTCTATACCATGTATAATTTGCATGGTTCCCCCACCTTGCTTGTTTTCCTTTTGTATGTGAAAAAGCACCAAGAAATTGCCAGTGGGGTTCAGGGAAGGAGAAAGTTACATGCAGCCCAAACTTTTTAAGGCAGAAGTAGCTATTTTGGGATTGCGACTACTTTTGCCTGTCGTTTCTTGTATTGTTATTTTTTCAGGGGTTCAGCTAACTATGGCCTTGATTAACCCTTCGTGAATGTCTTTGTTCTGTTTCCATGGGAAATGTATTTAATCTCTGGAAAACAAAAGCCAAATCTTATCCAAAATGGTGTATGAGTTACTGCTGCATTCCCATTCTGGCAAAGAGCTGCCTGCAGATGGTTTTGTCTGTTTGGAACAGAGCACCTTCCATTCTGCAGAAGACCTGATGACAGATGGAGTCACCTAGTTACAGAAAAGTCTACAGTGAAATGTTATCACAAGGGATGTCCAGACACAATGCAAATGTCACTGAACGAAACTTGGATGCTAATGCTCTGGCGAAGCATGCATTCATTGGGTTTTTTTAAAGTGAGGTCTGCGGGAACCTGAATGAAATTTGCTGGCTCGTTCTTAAAACCGTTTCATAAAGTGTTTGGGCAGGCTATCGGGTTGCCCCAACAGAGGAATGTCAACTTGAACGTACAGAAAATTTAAGGTTAATCTTGAATATCTGTTGTGCTTTTCTGTTGCCTGTTTCTCTGGATCACTGGAGGGTGGGGAGAAGATGTGTGTGTTGTACATTGATACAGTTATGAAATTTTATGCATAATGAACACAATAAAGATATTAATGCAAAAAAGGAAAACTTAGCATTAAAAACTTTTCACACAATAAAAACATCACAAATGTACAGTGGTACCTCGGGTTACATACACTTCAGGTTACATACGTTTCAGGTTACAGATGCTTCAGGTTACAGACTCCGCTAACCCAGAAATAGTGCTTCAGGTTAAGAACTTTGCTTCAGGATGAGAACAGAAATCATGCTCCGGCGGCGCGGCAGCAGCAGGAGGCCCCACCAGCTAAAGTGGTGTTTCAGGTTAAGAACAGTTTCAGGTTAAGTACGGACCTCGGGAACGAATTAAGTACTTAACCACTGTATTAGGATTGTACTACACATACCTTCCTATGAGGAGGTCCATTCTACCTGATGTTGGCATTGGGCTTTTAGCGCGGTGACACCTGCCCAGTAGAACCCCCCTCCCATTATACATTATTTACCAAAGTATTACTTATTAATACATCAGAAAGGCACATTTTCTATTGTCTCCAGCACTTGCTAAATAAAGTCCTCTTTCAACAAGCCCTCTCAATGCAAATCTTTATTCCAGTTGGTGTCTGTGTGGGATTCAAATTGATTTTAGTGTCCTCACTAGCAACCCTTAGATACCAGGTGGCGATGATATTATTTACCCAGAGATTTTGGTCTTAATTGTTGTTGATCTTTTAGTTGGGTGGGTTAAGTTGTGTCTTTTTAAAGTTATTTTAGCGTAAGCATTTTTGGTTAATGGTTGTTGCTTTTTAAATGGTATTGCCTCAAAAAAATGACAACCAGCTTTGAGACAATTTTTTGTGGTTAGGCAAAAAATTAAATATAATAAATAATAATATACAGTAACTGCCCTGCTCATTAAATAGACAATGTCATCTGAACTCCCAGAAAACAAATCAGGATGAATGCTCAATAAACATGATATCTGGAAGTACCCACAAAAAAAGGATTTGGGGCGGGGGAATGAGGAAGCAAATTTGGCTGATACTTCTTGAAACAAATAAGATAATGATAAAACATTATACTGTTCCCTCTCTGGGATCTGTGGCTTCTAGAAGTTTGCGCTTAGCACAACTCACTTCTGATGCTGTACCCTGAGTGTGATGGGACGATGAGCTGCTTGTGCGTAAAATGCAAGTCCCTCAGAGTTTGATCAGGTTTTCAAACCTCTGCCTGTGACGGAGCCCCTCCAGCATGGCTGCGTCAATCACTAGTAGAATCCGAAAGTGGCTGCTTTCGGAATCGTTTCCAACATAAAAGCTCTTTAACGGAAACACGTCGTCTGGCCTCTCGGCGTGACAGTTTCCGGCGAGGTGTGGGTGTCCCTATAGGAGGTCCTGAGACCTCCCCACTGTTTTCGCTGGAAGCGTCTCTGAGCCATCCCTCCGACTCACTTTCCCTTGGAGTTCTTGCTCGCCCTCTACTGGTTCCCTCTTCCGCTGCTACTCCTCTCTCAACCTCAGTGAGCCTTTGCGCCCCCGGCGCTTTAGATGGCAGTTCCCTGACATCCACCTCCCCTCCAGGGCCCCCTTCACCCCCTCCCGTCTCCTCCCCTACTGGCGGTGAGGAGGTAAAACCCCTGAAAGAACCTCCTTCGTCTTCCGACGTCGCGAACACTTCCCTCCACTTGTTGCTGTTCCTACTCTCTCGGTAATCTTCGTCATCGGAGTCCACTCCCTCTTCCAACTCCGACTCCGCGAACCCTTCCATTTCCTCTTCCTCATCGGTGGTGCCGAAATACTCCCTCCTAAACCTTGCTATCGGCTGAGGTTTCCTCGGGAACCTTTGGTGGAACGTTTCTGTTAAAACCTCGTCATTGACTTCCTCTGCATTCACCCAGGTGTTTTCTGACTCCGGTTCCCCTTCCCACGCCACCAAATACTCCACCTGATTTCCCTTCCACCTGGAATCGAGGATTTCCGCTACATGGTTGCGGCGTTCCCTCTCTTCCAAGGCTGGTCCCCTGACGTACTCCCCTTCACGTCCCCCCCTGTATGGTGACAGTAACGACCTGTGGAACACTGGGTGCAATTTCATGTGGTTGGGTAATCGGAGTTTGAAAGCTACCGGGTTGACCTGCTGAATGACCTCAAAGGGTCCCAATCTTCTGGGCCTCAATTTCTTACAACCCCCTTTGAACGGCAACCCTTGGGTTGACAACCACACTTGATCCCCCACCCTTATGGTTTCACCTTCCCTTCTGTTCTTGTCTGCCTGCTTCTTATATTGTGCCTTAGCCCTTTCTAAGTTGAGCTGGAGCTGATGATGGATCGCTTCCATCTCTTCTACAAAATGTTCAGCCGCTGGGACGCTCCATCTCTCCCCTCCTTCCCCTGGAAATGCCCTGGGGTGACACCCGTAATTAGCCAAAAAGGGACTCATCCCTGTGGACACATTCTCCGCATTATTGTAGGCAAATTCTGCCAACGCCAACTTTTCGACCCAATCGTTCTCTCTGTCATTGACATAACACCTCAGATATTGTTGAAGAATGCCATTTGCTCTTTCCGCCTGCCCGTTGGTTTCAGGGTGCCGGGCAGTTGAAAAATTGACTTCCACGTGCAGCAAGCTCATGAGCTTCCTCCAGAACCTGGAAGTAAATTGTTTGCCGCGATCTGAGATCACCCTCAAGGGAGCCCCGTGCAACCTAAAGATGTGTTCTACAAACAACTTCGCTGTTTCTTCCGCTGTGACTGCATGTGAGCATGCTACAAAGTGGCACATCTTAGTTAACAGGTCTACTACTACCATGATGGCTGTTTTCCCCTTGGACTTTGGCAGATCCGTCATAAAATCTATTGATATCGCTTCCCAAGGCCGTTCTGGTGTGGGTAATGGTTCTAATAACCCTGCCGGCGCCCTTCTTTCCCCTTTGGCTCGCTGACATTGGTCACACCCTCTTACATACTCCCTTACATCTTCCCTCACCTTAGGCCACCAAAATTCCCTGGTAACCAACCACATGGTCTTGTATTGTCCAAAATGTCCCGCCGTGGGGCTATCATGCAACTGCTTGAGTACTCTCCCCCTCAATTCACCTTCGGGTATATACAGTGCCCCTTTGTAATACAATGCCCCATTTCTTTCCTCAAAACCTCCGGGGCTCTCGCCCTCCCCCCTGAGACCTCTGAGCTTATCCTGGGCATATTCATCATTTTCCGTTTCCTCTACCAGTTCTCGTTGCCCCACCAGCGCCGCCCCACACACCCAGCGGTCCTCAGGGATGACATGTCTCTCTTCGATCACCCCCTCCCCTTCCCAATACTCTGGTTTGCGTGAGAGCGCGTCCGCCCTGACGTTTTCTGGGCCTGGCACATAACAAATTTCAAAGTTGAATTTGGAGAATTCCTGTGCCCATCTCACTTGTCGTTGGTTGAGCACTCGAGCTGTTCTCCAATACTCTAAATTCTTGTGGTCGGTGCACACTTGCACCTTGTGTTGTGCCCCAATTAATAAATGTCTCCACCTCCGGAATGCTTCGTGAATGGCAAGTAGTTCCCTGTCATACACCGTGTAATTCCTCTCGGATTTATTCAGCTTCCGCGAGAAGAAGGCACACGGTCTCCACTCCGATGCACTCCTCCCCGGTTGAAGAAGGACCGCCCCTACCGCCCGGTCGGATGCATCGGTTTCCACTCTCATGGGTTTTCGTAAATCCACATGCAGAAGTTGTTCTTCCGAGGCGAAAGCCCTTTTCAGTTCTTCAAAGGCTCGATCCGCCTCTACCGTCCAAACAAATTTCTTCTTGCTGCTGAGGCAGTCGGTGATGGGCGCCGTCAAGTGGGCAAAGTTCTTGATGAACTTCCGATAAAAGTTCCCAAACCCCAAGAACCTTTGCACGTCCTTCTTGGTCTTCGGTGTCTTCCATTCCAGTACCGCTTGGACCTTGCCTGGATCCATGGCCAATCCCTTGTCTGACAAGCGGTACCCCAGGAATTCCACCTCCTTGGTATGAAACTGGCACTTCTCCAGTTTCACCCACAGCTGGTTGGCTTGCAGCCTGCCCAACACTTCTCGAACGTCCCTCACATGCTGTTCCTCATCTTCCGAATACACCAACACGTCGTCTAAAAAGGCCACACAATTCTTGTAGAGCAAAGGTCCCAGAACGTGGTTTATAAAAGCTTGAAAACACGCGGAGCCCCCTTGTAGACCGAAGGGCATAACGAGGTATTCAAAGGCTCCCAAAGGGGTAAACATGGTGGTCTTCCATTCATCTCCCTTCCTTATGCGTATCAGATTGTACGCCCCCCGCAGGTCCAGCTTTGTAAAAATCTTTCCCTTCCTTACTCTGGTCAAAATGTCATCAATTCGGGGCATAGGGAAAGCCAGGGGCTCCGACACTGCATTGAGGGCCCTAAAGTCACACACCAGTCTCGGTTTGTCTGTGTTCTTTTTGTCCACAAAAAACACTGGGCTGCCCCCCACCGCTCGGGACTCTCTGATGAAACCTCGCTTCAGGTTTTTGTCAATGAACTCCCTCAGCTCCTGCATCTCCCTGTCTGACATGGCGTACAGCTTGCCTACTGGGAGTTGGGCCCCAGGGAGTAGGTTGATTTGACAGTCAAAGGGTCTATGCGGTGGCAGTTTGTCTGCTTCCCTTTCGCTGAATACGTTGCTCAGATCTGCGTATTGCGGGGGCACCTTCCCTTTGTCCATTACTTCCATCCCGGCTAGGGTGACTCTGTCTCCTCCCGAAACCTTCCCCTCCTTGCAGTGTTCTAGGCAATGCGCTGACCCAAAGGAGACCACCCTCTGATGCCAGCCCACTAGCGGATCGTGTAGCGCCAGCCAGCTCATCCCCAAAATGATGGGCGCTCCTCCCAGGATGGCCACATTAAACGCTATCTGTTCGGTGTGCCTTGCCACCCTCATTATCATCGGGACAGTCTGTTGGCTAACTTCTCCCCCCAACAGCTCTCTGCCGTCAATCGTAGTCACCTGCAAGGGGTTACTTAAAGGGATGGTCTGTATCTGGTGCTCAGCTGCAAACTCCTTACTCATGAAATTACAGGAGCTGCCTGAATCCAAAAGCGCCTTGATCTTTAGTGGGTGTCCGTTTGGCAGTTCTAGTAACACCTCTATCACTAAAGCGGGTCTGGGAGGTTCCGGCATGGGCACTTTCACTGCTCTTTGGCCTGGCTGCTGTGCCCCGACGGTGGCAGCCAGGCGTTGGCTTTTACTTGCTCCTTGCCTTCCTCTTCCTTTCCCCCAACAGCTCCTGCCATCCCTTGCCATTCCTTTCTTTGTGGGCAGACTCTGGCAAAGTGCCCTGGCTGTTGGCAGAGATAACATCTCTTGGCGCTCCTTCCCTCCTTCTTCCGCCCTTCACTGGGATTTGAAACTGCGCGCGCCCGCGCTGTTCCAACTTCCATCGGCTCTGCCGGCGGGAAAGGTGGCTCTGGAATGTCTGGAATGCGGAACTCCCTCCAACGGTCTCCTTTCCCTTCCCGCTTTTCCAAAGCCCTCGCCTCCTGGCGCGCTCCTATGCACAGCGCAGATTTGGTTAACTGATCCATAGACTCCGCCCTGGGCCCCCGGGAAAGCTCATCTTTGACGGTTGAAGAAAGCCCCTCTTCGAAAAGCATTTGGATGGGCTCCGCCGATAGGTCCCACCCCAATTTATGAATCAGCATAGTAAACTCAGTCCAGTACTCACGGACAGATCTGCTTCCTTGCTGGCAAGCCATTAACTGCCTTCGCACCACCCCCTGCTCAATATCGCTGGAAAACATCAGGTCCATGGCACGAAAAAACTTCCTCGTGTCCTTTAGGATCTCATTATTCGCTGCCATCAGGGGTCTAACCCAATCCTTCGCCCCGGATTCGAGATGGCCAATCACAAAAGCCACTCGCGATTCCTCGTCGGGGAAGTCATCAAACTGCAAGTTTAGAGCGTATTGCATCTCTGTTCTAAAGGCATGATAGTTCCTGGGATCCCCCCCGAATTTCTGCACCAATCCTGGCACCTTTCTGGCGAGCGGGGTGGTTTTCTCCTTTCCCTTTTCTGCATCCTGAGCCCTCCTCTCCTCAAGCCTCGCCGTTTGCAGCGCCAACTGGATCTCCAACGCCCTGTACCTTTCTTCCAGGCTTGGACCCCCTCCAGCTGCTCCTGCTCCTCCGGTTCCGGCTGGGTTGCTCATGATGCTTCTCCCTGCACAAGCTGGCTTTCGGTGACTTTCGGATTGCTGTGATGGGACGATGAGCTGCTTGTGCGTAAAATGCAAGTCCCTCAGAGTTTGATCAGGTTTTCAAACCTCTGCCTGTGACGGAGCCCCTCCAGCATGGCTGCGTCAATCACTAGTAGAATCCGAAAGTGGCTGCTTTCGGAATCGTTTCCAACATAAAAGCTCTTTAACGGAAACACGTCGTCTGGCCTCTCGGCGTGACAGTTTCCGGCGAGGTGTGGGTGTCCCTATAGGAGGTCCTGAGACCTCCCCACTGTTTTCGCTGGAAGCGTCTCTGAGCCATCCCTCCGACTCACTTTCCCTTGGAGTTCTTGCTCGCCCTCTACTGGTTCCCTCTTCCGCTGCTACTCCTCTCTCAACCTCAGTGAGCCTTTGCGCCCCCGGCGCTTTAGATGGCAGTTCCCTGACACTGAGGAAATAGGGAGTTTGGGTGGCTGACCACGGGAAGAGATTTAGCTTCAGCTTTGCTCATCGGTGTACCCTTTTGAAATTAAAATCAAGGCACACCCCTATCCCTGCCCTGCATTATATGGGTTGTTGTTGTTTAGTCGTTTAGTCGTGTCCGACTCTTCATGACCCCATGGACCAGAGAACGCCAGGCACCTCTGTCCTCCACTGCCTCCCGCAGTTTGGTCAAAGCATTGTATGGGGCAGACACATAATTAAATGATCTTGCACTTGTCTATCCAAATGTAAGTCTCACAGAATTCATTGGAGGTTATTCCCCAGTAAATGGACGTAGGATTGCCGCCTAAATCTCTGGTTTAGTTTTTCCTTCATTGCTGCCTCTGTAAATCACCTTTCTGCCAAAAAGTTCGTGGTGGTATATGTGTATATTTCAAGTGCGGCTGCCACTGTTGTGTCTAGTTTGCCACTAACTCAGGAAATAGCAAAATGTTGATACTGTTCAACTGATGTAACTTGGATATGCAGTCCTCTCTGTTCCTACACCTACATTTCTCTGAACAACGCAGCTCATCACCAGCGGATTATCACAGTGTGAAGCAATCGTGTTCAGCATATGGAACAAAAGCAGTCAACACAGTTTACGGAATCGGAACGATAAATCACCTTGACAGTTAAGTTAATTTCAGTGGTCTCTTTTCTGTGCTCAGACTGCCACAGTAAAAAAAGAGAGAGGACCTGGTTTGGTAATATATTTGTCAGTATTTTCCATGAGTTACTGACCCTTCTCCTGAGGTCAGACTACATGTTAATGATAATTATCACTGGTCAGCAGCAGGGGTCAGGAGGGTTGGCGAGGTGCAGGACAGACAGAAACAGGATTTGGACTTTGACATGTCCGGAAGGAGAAGGGCGCTCTCTCTCACACACACTCACACACACACAAACAAACAAACAAACAAACACAAACACACACACTGTCTTCTTGCTCTAAGTCACTCCCTGAGAAACTGTTTGCCTCAAAGGTGCAGTTTGCTCTAAATAGCAGCATACAGAGAAAACAACCCAAATAGCAGCACACAGAGAAAACAATCAGGAAACTGGGAGCAGGAGGGAGAAGAGAACGTGTCAACTGTGTCATACTACAGTGGTACCTCGGGTTACAGACGCTTCAGGTTACATACACTTCAGGTTACAGATTCCATTAACCCAGAAATAGTACCTCGGGTTAAGAACTTTGCTTCGGGATGAGAACAGAAATCGTGCACTTCTTTGTGCACAATCGGGGCAGCGCCATTAGCTGACAAGGTGATTAATCCCGCTGTCAGAAGATTTGCATTGCAAAGTGGCTCTTTATTGAGGTTCGTTCCAATTGTCTGTTGACCTGGGGGGCTTGGCATTGATGAAGTATTAGAACCTCTGTTAGTGGAGCAGTGACCCCAATCCTATGGGGTTTTTCAGGGTGTGTGTGTCTTGTTTTCCTTAGGAAAACATCTCTAAAAAGTGTGTTTTCGGGTGAGGAAGGCACTGTGTCCAGACCCCACCTACCTCTAGTAATACTGTGTTTTTGTCTGTTTGATGATGTAGTTGAACAATATCAATACTAAGTGACTTTGGAGAACAGATTTGCCAGTGTAGTCAAGTCATTCAAATCAAAAGTGGGGTGATATAGTGTCTTTTCTTGTCTTGCGATGTCACACTAAGCTGTGGCAAACTCCATCTCTAGTGAGGGGACCTGGGTAATGTGACAGTGCCTAAAAGTGTCTTTAAAATCTATAACTCTTGCTGTTATCAGTGCAGAAAAGGTTTGGAATTAACTGACTGCAGTAGCATTTGTTTTTATCTTTATGTGTTTCTGTTTTTTATGTATTTAGATGCGGAACAGGAATGGAGAGCCCCTTTCTACTTCATTCAAGGAGCGGATCCTCAGTTTGGATTGATGAAAGCGTATTCAATTGGCGACTGCGACCATGGAGGCGACGAATGGGAAGAGGAGCTCAAACTAACACAGCAAGCAGTGCAAGCGATTAACCAGCTGAACCCCAAACCGAAATTCTTCGTACTCTGCGGAGATCTCATACATGGCATGCCAGGTAGGTTAGGTTTAAAAGAGATGGAAACTGTTCCTGCTGGCACATTCCTCCAGAATCTGCTGGACTGCTACAACTCCCATAATTCCAAATAGTTGCCCTTTTTTGGCAGGGGGCTGTCAGGAACTGCAAGAGTCCAGCAAGAACTCACTGCAAGCAGAGGTTGGGGAGGAATCATAGAATCATAGAGTTGGAAGAGACCACACGGGCCATCGAGTCCAACCCCCTGCCAAGCAGGAAACACCATCAGAGCACTCCTGACATATGGTTGTCAAGCCTCTGCTTAAAGACCTCCAAAGGAGGAGACTCCACCACACTCCTTGGCTGCAAATTCCACTGTCGAACAGCTCTTACTGTCAGGAAGTTCTTCCTAATGTTTAGGTGGAATCTTCTTTCTTGTAGTTTGGATCCATTGCTCCGTGTCCACTTCTCTGGAGCAGCAGAAAACAACCTTTCTCCCTCCTCTATGTGACATCCTTTTATATATTTGAACATGGCTATCATATCACCCCTTAACCTCCTCTTCTCCAGGAGTCACCCCTGCTTCTAAAAACTGTGTTTATTCAAACAGGCCTTTCAAAGCTGGGATTCTCTGCCAACCAGCTCCCCCTGATGTGCTTGATGGCCCAATGGTTGCCATCAATTTGATTCGAATTAATTTTATAATGAAATGATTTTAGAATGTTGTATTATTTTATTCTTGTTAGCCGCCCTGAGCCCGGCTTCTGCTGGGGAGGGCGGGATATAAATAAATATATTATTATTATTATTATTATTATTATTATTATTATTATTATTATTGATGCTTTTGTTGTAACAATGTTGTCAGGGTTTCTGGGAAAGAGGAGGAGATGACAGAGGAGACGGAGAGCGAGTGGGAGGAGGGGCAGAAGGATGAGGAAGAAGATGACGGAATTCTGAGGGAATCCACGAGTCTGAGCAGCGAGTCAGAGGATTCTCAAAAGGGGGTTACCTTAATCAAGCAAAAGGGAGGAGAAGGGAGAAGCGGAGAGGAGCCCAGTGGAAGACAGACGCAGCAAGAGGCGTCTCAGCCGGAACGGAGTAAAGGGGGTGGAGTCGTCAGCCTCTCGGAGGGAGCAGGATTAGGAGAGAACAGAGAAAGGGGGTTGGAGCAAGGTGTTCAGCCGGAAAGGGTGGAGAGCAGAACAAGGGGTGGTGTAGCGGTCGAAAGAAAGGTCAGCAGCAACGTACGCGCGCCAAGTTCAAACGTAGAGGCGCGCGGAAGTGGAGAGAGCTCAGGGGAGGAGCCCGGCCCTAAAGCCAGAAGGAGGGGGGAAGAGGCGGCAGAGGATTCAGCCTCAGGCGAGTCACGGAGAGAGGGAACCCAGGGGGGCAGGAAGACCCTGCGGAAAAGAAAGGAGAGGAAGAGGTGGTCTAGAGCCAGGCTATTAAGTTGGTGTGGAAGAGGGGAGGAGTCAGAGGGGACTTCAGCGGTCTAACGTGACAGACGTACGGCCACGATGCTGAACTGTACGAGAAGCAGAAATCTTCAATAAACTTTTCCTGTAAATAAACTGCAACGGAGTGAGGTCTCTTGTGAGCTGGGACCCGTCCTGGGTGGCCGTGACAGTAAGTCCCCTCTCTAAAAGCAAAAAATTTTTTTTGCGAAGCTCACGAACGGGAGCAGCCATGAGCGCTGAGGAGCAGCTGGTTGCACTGCGGGATCAGGTTACCGCTCTCACATCGGCAGTCATTGCTTCGCAGAAGAAGAATGACGACTTGGAGAAGACGTGCCAGGATTTGCAGGCAAGGTGGGAACACGCGGACAGGGCGGGGGCCCCAGGTTCCAGAGCGGAGGGCATTGCGCTTGGACGGAGGGGGGGTGCCCTGGTTCCGCATTTTAATGGCAACTTGCAAGACTATCCCAATTTCAGAGCGGACGTCGTATATGCACTGCATTTACTCCGTCACGATTTTAAAGATGAGGAGGAGAAAGTGGGGTTCATTGTTTCGCACCTGCATGGGGAGGCCAGGGCTTGGCTACGCAATCTGTGGCGCGAAGATGGACCGGCCCGTCGCAATTCAACTGCGTTCATCAAAGCGATGGATTCTTGTTTTCAATCCTCTGTGGATGTGGACATTGCGCGCCGTCAAATGCACGGGCTGAGGCAGGGGAAAGCGACTGTGCGCCAATACCACTCTAAATTTTTTGCATTGCTCACCGCCTTAGATTGGCCAAAGGACAGTAAGCCGGTCAGAGATCTTTTTTGGGAGGGATTGAGCCCCCCCATCAAGGATGAGATCGCTAGGGGGGACAGACCCCAGACCCTAGAAGACGTGGTGCAACGGGCTTTAGCTATTGGAATTCGACATGAGGGACGTCCGTGGCACGAGGAGGACGGGCCCCAAGCGCGTGCGCAAGCGAGGACTCTCCCTTTTGTGCACAGGGATTTCAGCCGTGCGCACCCCTCGCCAATGGGGAAGGACAGCGAGGAGCCAATGGAGATTGGTGGTGCTAGGGCTCAGAAGCCATCCCAGAGCCCTGTCCCTGGTGCAGCCAAAGCGAAGCCTCCTAGAGGAACCAGGAAGTGTTACATCTGTGACAGTGCGCACCATATGGCGAAAGAGTGCCCCCAGAGGCTCCAGAAGCACACTGCAGCACTGGCAACTGTGACAGCAGAGGTGCAACCAGGGGAGCAGCTTCAGGGAAACGACAGTGCCTGGCTGGAAGCAGAGCTACTGGGGCTCAGCCAGGCGGATCTGTAGACAAGCCCCCAGCATCACTGCAGAGCGTGGACCCTTTGCCTCCCAGACCGGCAGTTCTGCTCACAGCAACACTCCAGTTGCCTGATGGGAGACTCCTCGAGGTTCCAATAACGATCGATTCGGGAAGCAACGCCGACTTCGTGGGACTGCAGTTCGTTAAGCAGCACAACATGGCGCTCCTGCCTGCAACGACGCCTCTAAACGTGGTCACGGTAGACGGCAGGAAGTTGCTGGGGGGGCAAGTGGTGCAGCAAACCCCTCCCATGATGATGCAGATTGGCAACCATCGAGAACTTATTAGTTTCAATGTCACCCACTTATCGGACACACCCATCGTGTTAGGCATGAGTTGGCTGGAGAGGCACAGTCCCGCGGTTGCGTGGTACCAGCGGCAGATCACCTTTTGTTCATCGTATTGTGCTCAGCATTGCTTTCAGACCGATCAGGGAGGAGAAGCCGAGCAGCAGTTGCATCTGGGTATGGTGCAAACAGTGCCTCACAAGTACCAGGACTTCTTGGAGGTTTTCTGTGAGAAGGAAGCTGACAAGTTGCCGCCTCACAGACCTTACGACTGCGCGATTGATTTAGTGCCAGGGGCGCAACTGCCTGCTGCCAAGCTGTACTCCATGTCGGAAGACGAGATGCAAGAGCTTCGGGAGTTCATAGACCATAACCTCAAGCGAGGTTTCATCCAGGAATCTAAAGCAGCGGGTGGCAGCCCTGTGTTCTTTGTGAAGAAGAAAGACACGCCCCAAAAAAGGCTTATAGTGGATTACAGGTTCATAAACAGCTTGACTAAGCCCAAAGCTTTCCCCATGCTCAAGATTGACGACCTTTTAGCGACCGTCAGGAGGGGCAAGATTTTCACCAAGCTGGACCTACGTGGAGCTTACAATCTCATCCGCATCCGGAAAGGAGATGAGTGGAAGACCGCCATGTTCACCCCTCTGGGCACATACGAATACAGAGTCATGCCTTTCGGTCTCCAAAATGGCAGCCACGTTTTTCAAGCATTTATGCACCACGTGCTAGCAGGTCTCCTCTACAAGAAGTGTGTCTGCTTTCTCGACGATATCCTGATTTTCTCGGAATCGCCGGAGGATCACGATAAGGACGTGAGGGAGGTCCTGCAGAGGCTGAAGGACCACAGGCTGTACGCCAAGTTGGAGAAATGCCAGTTTGATGTCAGAGAGGTTGATTTCCTTGGCTACAAGTTGTCCGACGAGGGACTGGCCATGGACAGGGCTAAGGTTCAAGCGCTGTTGGACTGGAAAAGCCCTCGAAATCGGAAAGAGGTCCAGAGGTTCATCGGCTTTGCCAATTTTTACCGCAAGTTTATTAAAGGTTTTGCGAACGCGACGGCGGCTATCACTGACACCCTCAGTTCCAAGAAGAAGAAGTTCGTCTGGACCGAACAAGCGGAGCGGTCCTTCCGGACGCTTAAAGGTCTTTTCGCCTCCGAAGAGCAGCTGCTCCACGTGAATCCCGGCAGACCCATGCGGGTGGAGACCGATGCGTCAGACAGAGCGGTTGGGGCCGTTCTTTTGCAAGAGGATTCACAAGGCAACTGGAGACCGGGTGCGTTCTACTCCCGGAAGCTCAGCAAGACGGAGCGCAATTATACCATCTGGGACAGGGAGTTGTTGGCCATTCATGCAGCTTTCAAAGCGTGGCGACACTTCTTAATAGGAGCCAAGCACACGGTGCAAGTCCGCACGGATCACAAGAACTTAGAGTATTGGCGGACGGCTAAGTTACAGACCCAGCGACACATGCGCTGGGCGGAGTTCTTTGCGGATTTCGACTTCAAAATAGAATACATCCCAGGAGACTCCAATGTTATTGCAGACGCGCTGTCCCGAAAGCCGCAATACTTGGAGGAAGCAGCTCCAATCGCAGCAAAGCACATTTTCGCACCGCAGGCGTGGACGTGCGCTACCATCGCAGTCGACCTGGACGCGGTGCGACGCGCGTTGCAAAGGGATCAGTTTGCACAGTCCAAGATGGAGGAGCTACGCGGAGGGTCGCGAGACAACGATGAGTTCCAATTGCAAGATGGACTTTTGACTCGTAAGGGTGCCCTTTACGTGCCCACCGACGATCTTCGAGCCAAGGTTCTGCAACAATTGCATGACGCCCCTAGTGCAGGCCATTTCGGCAAAGAGAAGACGATGGAGTTGGTGGCTAGAGACTTTTGGTGGCCCCAGATGAGAGGAGAGGTGGCGGACTACGTCGCCAGGTGTGATATCTGCCAGAGGTCCAAACCAGTGCACCAGAAGCAGGCGGGATTGCTAGAACCGCTGGAGACACCGCAGCAACCGTGGGAGAGGGTAGCGTTGGACTTTGTTACGGACCTGCCCAGCTCCAGAGGTAAGACGGCGGTGTTAGTGGTGGTGGACTTGTTCACCAAGATGGCGCATTTCATCCCTTGTGCCAAGGTGGCGACGGCAGAACAGACCGCAAAGCTCTTCATCGATCACGTCTTCAAAGTGCATGGACTTCCGCAGTCCGTCTTGTCCGACAGGGGGCGCCAGTTTGTTTCCACTTTCTGGCGAAAGCTTCTGGGCATCTTGCACGTCAAAATCAACCTGACATCGGCGAGACATCCACAAACCAACGGTCAAGCGGAGAGGGTCAACGCGATCATGCAGCAGTACCTGCGGTGCTACGCCAACCAGCGACCTGCGGCGTGGGTGGACTATCTGCCGATGGCTGAATTCGCCTACAACAACACGAAACACGCATCCACCGGGGTGACGCCTTTCTTCGCGAACAATGGCCGTCATCCCAGAACCTTCCCGAGATTTGCGGCACCAGGAGGGGGGGGGCCTCAAGATGCCGACCAGTTTGCAGCGGAGTTGCAAGAGGTGCACGAGGAGCTGCGGAGACATTTGGAGCTGGCAAAACAGGCGTATAAGGTGCAGGCCGATAAGCACAGGAGGGCGGGAGAGGACATCCAGATTGGGGACTGGGTGTGGTTAGCAGCCCACGCGATGCCGGCCAGGTCATTGGCCAAGAAGAAGTTAGGACACAGGCAGCTAGGGCCATATCAAGTTGAGGCTAAGATCAATCCGGTGGCTTTTCGTCTAGCCCTTCCGGAGGGTTCCAGGGTGCACCCGGTCTTTCATAGGTCGGTGCTCACTCCCTACAAAACCCCACACAGGTTTCAAGAGTCAGGAGCACTCCCAGAGCCACGTAGGAGGGCGCCTGAGGGGGGGGAATCGCCAAGACCAGAACCTCTTAACGAGGTCACAGAGATACTGGACTCGAGATGGGGGGAGGAGGGAGTTGAATATTTTCTAGCCAGGGAAGGCACTCCGGCCTCTGCCAATAGCTGGGTGCCGGGTTACGCGTTGGACGAACCCCTGTTGAAGGAGGAGTTCCATGCACTTTTTCCGCACAAGCCCATGCCCGAGGAGTATTTTGATGATTGGCTTTTCACGCCCACTTTGTCAGACAGCACGTTCGAGGGTTTCTCCTCACCCGAGGGCCATACGCCCGAAACAAGCCCGACCAGGGATCCGAGACTGGGGGGGGAGGAGACAGGCCCTTGTTGGTGGGTGGATCAGCCAAGGGAGGCATGGAGTCAGAGATGGATGGTAGGTCCTTGGCAGGCAGCGCCAGG
The DNA here is from genome assembly GCF_964234715.1 of Podarcis melisellensis. Taxonomy (NCBI): domain Eukaryota; kingdom Metazoa; phylum Chordata; class Lepidosauria; order Squamata; family Lacertidae; genus Podarcis; species Podarcis melisellensis. Next base: position 15,124,496 of record NC_138546.1, on the reverse strand, counting down.
AGAAGCAGTGATGGAGGAAGAGACTGTGAGGTCTGTGGGTGGGGAACCCGAGTTCGAACACACATATACGGAGATGACAGAGGAGAACGTTGAAGTGGACAACTTGTATCCTGAAACGACCCCGGAAGAACCACGTTTTCCTCAACCTGCACCCGGCGAGCGGGAGGGGGGAAGGGGGGGCTTCGAGGGGGGGATGGATGTCAGGGTTTCTGGGAAAGAGGAGGAGATGACAGAGGAGACGGAGAGCGAGTGGGAGGAGGGGCAGAAGGATGAGGAAGAAGATGACGGAATTCTGAGGGAATCCACGAGTCTGAGCAGCGAGTCAGAGGATTCTCAAAAGGGGGTTACCTTAATCAAGCAAAAGGGAGGAGAAGGGAGAAGCGGAGAGGAGCCCAGTGGAAGACAGACGCAGCAAGAGGCGTCTCAGCCGGAACGGAGTAAAGGGGGTGGAGTCGTCAGCCTCTCGGAGGGAGCAGGATTAGGAGAGAACAGAGAAAGGGGGTTGGAGCAAGGTGTTCAGCCGGAAAGGGTGGAGAGCAGAACAAGGGGTGGTGTAGCGGTCGAAAGAAAGGTCAGCAGCAACGTACGCGCGCCAAGTTCAAACGTAGAGGCGCGCGGAAGTGGAGAGAGCTCAGGGGAGGAGCCCGGCCCTAAAGCCAGAAGGAGGGGGGAAGAGGCGGCAGAGGATTCAGCCTCAGGCGAGTCACGGAGAGAGGGAACCCAGGGGGGCAGGAAGACCCTGCGGAAAAGAAAGGAGAGGAAGAGGTGGTCTAGAGCCAGGCTATTAAGTTGGTGTGGAAGAGGGGAGGAGTCAGAGGGGACTTCAGCGGTCTAACGTGACAGACGTACGGCCACGATGCTGAACTGTACGAGAAGCAGAAATCTTCAATAAACTTTTCCTGTAAATAAACTGCAACGGAGTGAGGTCTCTTGTGAGCTGGGACCCGTCCTGGGTGGCCGTGACAAATGTGTTTTGGCTCGTGACATTTTGTATGGAAGTGTAATTTACATATAGTTTAAATAAACACAAGATCTGGAGGGCCACAGACTTCCCACCCCTGCTGTAGTCTAATGAAATGCAGGATGCTGCCTTATACTGAATCAGACCCATTGGTCCATAGCTTGCTCCATATTGTCTACACTGGCTATCAGCAGCTCTCCAGGATTGCAGGCAGGGGTTTCTCCCAGCCCTCCCTGGAGATGCTGGCGATGGAACCTGGGACCTCCTGCATGCAAAATGATCTGTAGTTGTTCCCTAAGAAAGGAAGCTCTTCCTTCTGAATGTCTTCTTGCACCGTGATGGGTAGCAGGTGGCCTGTGGGCTCTACCCGTCTTCCAACACCACATCTAGGTGAAGTAATCTTGTTAGCGAAATCAAAAGCCTGGCTTCCATTGAAAAATGAAATGCTAAGCTTCTCTCTCCCTCTCATGCTTATCGTAATAGATTTAGAAAGTATAACAATCAAAGACTAGCAACAAAGGCATTAGGTGAGAAGAAGCCTTGAATTTGTACTGGAGCAATGTTGGTTCTTGTATGGGGTTATATGGGGTTGCTCGTTCGTAAGTTGCCGCCACTCCTGGCTAGGTTGCCTGGTTAAACCTTTTTCTGGCTGGACAGCCCTTCACTTTGTGGCTGTTCAGTCGCTAGCAGAATCCGTCAGTGGGCGTTTCTTGAACCTCTTCCAGCAAAGAAGTTCTTTGACGCCAAGTCTACGCCTACTTTCACCGCGCGGAAGTCTTCTGCTCAGGGTGGGTGTGGGTAGCGGAGGACCCGTGCTCTCCCCGCTGGTCTCCGGCGAGGAGTCCTGGAGCCCCCTCGCTGATTCCCCCATCTGCCCCCTTTTATCCCTGGTGTTACGCTGATTTCCTACCCCAGCCGATGAGCTCCCTCTCTCCCTGCTGGGCCCTTCTCCAGCATCGCTTGGGAGCCTTGCCTCCACCTCTGGCTCCGATGTCAGTTCCCTGACAGTTCTGTTTCACAAGTACTTCTTTTTTCTGTTTAATGCCTCCCCCCTTCCTCGCCCCCCCCAACTCTTCAAAATATGCTGAGTGCTATTACCTCTGGTTTGGCACCTCTCAGATTTTTTATTTTTTTTAAATCTACACTTCTTTTTTAGTACTGGGAAATAATGATGACAAACCAGAGATCTGCAACCAATATATTTATTTCTGAGGTGTGTCTCTATACTGCTCTTTAACTTTTTAAAATATATATATATCTTTATTAATTTAAAATAAATACATTTATGAGAAAACAGACATACATACAAGTAAACAAACATACAATCAAACAAACAAATAAAAGAAAAATCAAACAAACCACCACACTATAAGATACAAGAAGATTAATATAAGTATCATCATATATACTCCTGATACTGAACACAATTATAAAATTTATAGAGAAGAAATTTAAAACTGACTTCCAGTTAATCTCACTGTACTTTATCTATCCATTACTTTATACCGCACAGTTACATATTTCTTATATAGAACTTATATTTCTACAATACTGCTCTTTAACTTATAAAAATTCAAAGCCCAGTTTCCCAGCATGCCTGCAACTGGCAGGCTATGCTTTGAAGGGAGGCCTCAAAGCAAGAGTGGAGAACCTGTGGGCTAGATGCCCCTTCAGGGCTGACCATTGGCCATGATAGTGGAGGCTGATGAGAACTGAAGTCCAACCACCTCTGGAAGGCTGCAGGTGCCCCTTCCCTCCCTTGTAACCAGGCCTCCTTCACTGAAGGGAGGCAGAACTGAGATGGTTTGGAGAAAGCATGCCTGTACATGGCTCATTCTAGGTCTGATAAACTATGGGTTCCTGGACCAAGATGGCCATGTCTGAACCAGCCCTTTTGTATCACCTTGTGGAAATATCTGTCTCTTGGCTTAAGGTCCTACCCTGGATGGTGTGGAGAGAGCTCCCTGGAGATGGGGGAGCAGGATAAAAACATGATGTGGAAATAGTCTTTTTCTCCAGTTACCTTGCCACTGGTCTTCCTTTTCCTTGACCTCCTTCCTTCCTTCCTTCCTTCCTTCCTTCCTTCCTTCCTTCCTTCCTTCCTTCCTTCCAACTTACCTTCCCATTGGGCTTCTCAGCTTTCTGGCTTACCCAACACCTCTTCTCTCTCTTACCTCTTTATTTCTTGACATCACCACTAAGTAATTTATTTCTCTGTCTCCAAACTGATCTTCCTCTTTCCCACAAGAGCTGCTCACCCACTCCCCCTTGGCGTCTGATATGCTCATGAACTTTCCATGACACGAGTAGCAGTTCAGCCCAGAGGCTTTGTCTCACAGGCGTTCGGCTGTCTCTGAGAACGGCAACCCTCGATTTTCACTTCGTCTCTCTCCCTGCTCCTTTCCATAATAATCTTCCATATGGCTCACCTGTTGCTTACAACGGGACATAAAAAACAACAACAACATATTAATATAATGATTCCTTGTAGCAAATGGTTCTTTTTCTATATGTGGGCAAATTGCCTTCACCTTCTCTGTCTTATTGAAACGTCACCTCAGCACCTTACAAATTGCTCATGTTCCGTGACGAGATCTACACAGAGATGCATCGTTATGAGTTTCCAAAGTGTCAGTTTCTTATTTCATCCAGAAAATAAGCAGTCGTCACTGTACGGAACTGGCATTAGGGGTGTGGGAGGTGTTCGATTCAGTTCACATTTAAAGGCGAGCTCAAATAATTTGCACTTTGAGACACGACGCAAACTGAAACGCAGCCTTCTTTGAAATTTGCATGTCTCTGAATTTTTCAGTGCGGTTCTGCAGCCAAGTAACGTGCACAGAAAATCATATATATATATTAGTGCAAATAACCTAGAAACATGCATTATATTGGAGAAAACTGCTTTGCAAAAATGTACATATGAGGGAAAACTGAACATAAAATGCAGTTAGGAGAATTTAGCACTAAAATGCTGATGAATTTCCACACTGGCTTTTTAAAAAATTACAATTGATGTGGAGAAGTGAATGTAAGAGTGAAAAAAATGAGAAACTGAAATGGATAGATTCTCCTATTCTTAAGTGACATGCATGGGGCGTATTTACACTAAGGCTTATCAGTCATCTCTTTTTCTTTCTCTGCATTCAAACTGAGGTCTCTTTTTCCCAGAGGAGCTCCTAACATGCTTCTCTCTAGCACCTGAACTATAGTTTAGTGTCAGGTGGTTAAGCCTTAGGCTTGTGAGTCCTCCCTCTTCTCTGTCACAGCCGCAAGAAGGAAATTGGAAACTACAATTCCCAGAGTTCCTTTGGAAGGAGGGTTTGATTGTTAAACCACTGGGAATTACAGGTCTGTGGAGGGAACAGGAGTCTCCTCACATCTCTCAGAATCCTTAAGAAACTACAGTTCCCAGGATTCATTGTGGGGAAGGCCATGCTTGTTTAAAATGGTCTGATGCAAGTGGGGGCATTTGACATTGCTCCTGTTGAACCAAGTTCTTCATTGTCAGAGGAAAAAACTTTCTGGATAAAATGGCGGAGGATGAGGAGGATTTTAGGCTGATCCAGCAGCGGCAATTATTATGTTCTTTCTAGCCATGGTGATTGAATAGAGCTTCCAGGTTTAGAGACAATGTACCTTAGGACAGTGTTTCCCAACCGGTGTTCCGCGGCACACTAGTGTGCCGCGAGACGTTGCCTGGTGTGCCGTGGGAGGGAGGCGGGCGAGTCGGGCGGCGAGAGGCGGGGCGGCGGCGGCATCTCCTGCTGGATGCAAATCCAAACATGGCAGGCGCCTCCCTCGCTCCTTTGTAGGCGGACCATCAAGAGAGAAAGAAAAGGAGGCGAAAGAGCGAGAGAAGGCGCCTGCGCGGAAAGAGGAGCGAGCAGTGCGCCTGCGCGCCGCGGCGCCCGAGTGCAGTGAAATTCCGTGAAGAGGGGAGCGGGGGCTGGAAAAGAGAGAAAGGAAAGATTTTTCATTTTTTTAAAAAAAAAAAAAGGAAGAGGGAAAGAAGAGAAAAAGCAGCAGAAGCTGAGGGGAAGGTTTCCGTGAGGGAGAGAGAGAAACGCAGGGCTGGCGGGACCCCTCCTCTTCCGCCACGCGTCGCCCGCCACCGCCTCAGAATCTCCTCAGGAGCGGCGGCGGCTGCTCCCCCTCGCCCCCTTCCTCCCCCCCAGCCCCCTCCCAACCCCCGGACGAGGGACGCGAGGCAGCGCCGCTGAGAGGACGGGAAGGCCCCCGGCGGCGGGGTCGGCTCGAGCAAGGAGGGGCGAGTGCTAGCCGGCTGGCTCTAGCCCGGCAAGAGGAGGAGGAGGAGGAGGAGGAGGAGCACGCCGTCGCTTCCACAGCGGCCGCCCCACACTCCCCTCCCCGGGCACCCCCACTTCATCTAGGCACTTTCAGCCCTTACTTAACCCACCCCAGCCTGCTTACTCTTCCTTCATTTGCTATAAAAACTAAATACAGAGAGAGACTGAGAGCTGTTGACGAAGAGCTACGTGTGTGTCTTTCTTCGATTCCAGCCAGAATATCAGCTTTGTGTTCAGCCAAACAGGCCCAGGTTGCGCACTGAATAAAGTATTTTATAATTTTTCATATTTCTGTTTACTTACTATTTCATAATAAAGTAATTATAAAATACTTTCTTTGTGTTTATTTGATTCCTATTAAAGAGAGTTACTTTATATATAGTCAATATAGGCACAGAGTTAATTTTTTTAACATTTTCTAATGGTGGTGTGCCTCGAGATTTTTTTCATGAAACAAGTGTGCCTTTGCCCAAAAAAGGTTGGGAAACACTGCCTTAGGATACCTTAGGAGAACAAACCTAGGAAAGAGGGTCACTTGTCTTTATGTCCTCGTTGTGGGCTTCCCAGAAGCAACTGGTGAGTTGTTGTGGGGAATGCAATGGTGGATCCGAGATGGACCTCTGTTACGGTACAGTAGGGCTCAATTAATGCTCTTAATGTTACCGTTTCCCAGCCTAACCTGCCTTACAGGGCTGTTATGGTGAAAATGGGAGCATGGGGATGATGTGTGCCACCTTAAGCTCCTTGGCGGAAAACTGGAATATGAATTTAATAACTTGAGGGATTGCCTTAGGATATGCCCTCTTGACCGCTTTGATCTGTGAGAATGGCACTGTTACAGGCGTCGCATAATATTCATTGGTTGTTTGTAAGAAATCGACCTTTTAGCATGGCAGCATCTACAGTTTTAGCATATTGTAGATTTGAATAATTACTCCCTTTTATTCTTGTTTATAACTGTGTCTTTATAACTTTAAATTTTCATTATCCACCACTTTTAATGAAAATAATAAGAAGCAAAATGTATAAGGAGATTAATATAACTAACAGTACAGTGGTACCTTGGGTTAAGAACTTAATTCGTTCTGTAGGTCCGTTCTTAACCTGAAACTGTTCTTAACCTGAAGCACTACTTTAGCTAATGGGGCCTCCCGCTGCCGCCGTCGCACAATTTCTGTTCTCATCCTGAAGCAAAGTTCTTAACCCAAGGTTACTATTTCAGGGTTAGCAGAGTCTGTAACCTGAAGCATCTTTAACCTGAAGCATATGTAACCTGAGGTAAACTGTAGTTGTAAATGAATACAGACAGACAACAAGAATTGTACAAACAGGAGGATTTATTTGTTTGTGGATATACTATGGAAAAATATGGAAAATGAATAACAATATACAAGATGGATGAAAATAATGCGATAAAATTATATGTGATATAAAAAACCAGAAGAAGGAAGGAGGGAAGTCAGCGCTTAGGAGCAAGTATAAATGTAAAATGCAAAACATTATGTGTATGTGGAGTATGCAACCGGAAAACTAATGAAGATTATTTGGATAACTTTAAATTTTGTTTTTGTAAACTGCTTGGAGGTTTTATTTATGACCAAGCAGCAAATAAGATGAGTCAAATGCTAAGTACATAGGTTAAGAGCATTTTGAAGGAGGAAGAATGTAAGGCAAGCTTCCTGGATCAGAACCTATCTAGTTCAGCATCCTCTTCTCACAGCGGCTGGTCAGTGGGAACCCTGCAAGGTGGACATGAGCACAACAGCACTCTGCCTACCTGCAGTTCCCTGCAGGTGGTAATCAGAGGCTTATGTCTCTGATAGTGGAGGTAGAACATAGCCGTAAGGCTAGTGGCTGTTGAAAGCCTTCTCTTCCGTACGAAGAGGCACTTAGGATGCTGGCTTAGATTCAGACGATGGGGCCATCCATCGCAGCACAGTGGTACCTCGGGTTACATATGCTTCAGGTTACATACGCTACAGGTTACAGACTCCGCTAACCCAGAAATATTACCTTGGGTTAAGAACTTTGCTTCAGGATGAGAACAGAAATTGTGCTCCGGCGGTGCAGCGGCAGCAGGAGACCCCATTAGCTAAAGTGGTGCTTCAGATTAAGAACAGTTTCAGGTTAAGAACAGACCTCCAGAATGAATTAAGTTCTTAACCCAAGGTACCACTGTACTGTCGACACAATACTATCTCCCAGCCCTACCCGGAGAAGCTGGGGATTGAACCCAGGAACTTCTGCTTGCAAGGCAGACATTCTACCGCTGAGCTATGACGACGCAATGCTTACAGAGAATGAGAATACAGTGTAATACTTCCCATAATATTTCAAAAGGGCTGCTCTCTCCTCTCCTCCGTCTCCCCTCGGTTTGCCAAATGTTACCAAATATACATTTTAGTCGCACAACTTATAAAACATTTAAACGGAACATATTGAACACAGCCAAGAGCGCTTCTGTGCCGCTTGCCGTGTTTGCTCTGGGCTTGTGTAAACATTGACAGCAGCCCCTGCGCTGTTTTCGAGCCCTAGCTAGGAAGCGAAAGAGCAGCCGCTTCTTCCTCTGGAGGTCTTTTCGCGCCTACTTCTTCAAACAGTCTTCTGTGCCATCCGGATTACTTTGGGGATAAATGGCTTTGCACACGGCCATGCATTATTAAGAAGTGTCTTTTTTAAAAAAGGAAAAGGGGGAAAAAAGGAAAACTAGCGCTAATGGCTAGCTAAGTTGTGTCCAAGGATGTGAAAACAAGTGGTTAAGTACAGAGTGTCTCAGTTGACTGCAAATGCCATCAGTTGTGGAGGATGACGCAAGACTCAACCCAAGTGGTGTGAATCCCCAGGATCTCAGCAAGGACTTATCAGGGACAGTGACTGGTTCCCTGCATAGGAACATAGGCAGCTGCCTTAACACTGAATTTGACAGATGCTCCATCTAGTTCAGCATTGTCTATGCCACGGTTTCCCAAACGTGGGTCTTCAGCTGTTTTTGGACTACAACTCCCATCATCCCTAGCTAGCAGGACCAGTGGACAGGGATGATGGGAACTGTAGTCCAAAAACAGCTGTAGTTTGGGGGACCCTGGTCTACACTGACATGCACCAACTCGCCAGGGTTTAAGGTGAGGGGTGTTGCCAACCCAACCTTGGAAATCAGACCTGAGACATTAACAGAGCTAGTCCTTCCCACTTCTGTAGAAGCCCTGCCCAGGGCTTGTTGTTGTTATTGTTGTTGCTGCTGTTGTTTAGTCGTGTCCAACTCTTCATGACCCCATGGACCAGAGCACGCCAGGCACTCCTGTCTTCCACTGCCTCCCACAGTTTGGTCAAACTCATGCTGGTAGCTTTGAGAACACTGTCCAACCATCTCGTCCTCTGTCGTCCCCTTCTCCTTGTGCCCTCCATCTTTCCCAACATCAGGGTCTTTTCCAGGGAGTCTTCTCTTCTCATGAGGTGGCCAAAGTATTGGAGCCTCAGCTTCACGATATATCCTTCCAGTGAGCACTCAGGGCTGATTTCCTTAAGAATTGATAGGTTTGATCTTCTTGCAGTCCATGGGACTCTCCAGCACCATAATTCAAAAGCATCAATTCTTCGGCGATCAGCCGTCTTTATGGTCCAGCTCTCACTTCCATACATCACGACTGGGAAAACCATAGCTTTAACTATACGGACCTTTGTTGGCAAGGTGATGTCTCTGCTTTTTAAGATGCTGTCTAGGTTTGTCATTGCTTTTCTGCCCAGGGCTTAGTGGGAAAATATTTGCTTGATCTTATCTCATTCATTCATTCATTCATTCATTTCCTATACCACCCTTCATCCAAAGATGACAGGGAGGTTTTCAATATGAAAACACAAAAAATGCATACTATAATAACAAACGGAAACACTAACCTCACATGCCCACAGTTTAAGAGGCTGTAGATTGTTTAATTAGCCAAAGGCCTGGGAGAATAGGAATAGTTTTGCCTGACACCTAAAGATGTGTAACGAAGGGGCCAGGCGAGCTTTCCTGGGGAGAGCATTCCACAAGTGGAGAGCCACTGCAGAAAAGGCCCGATCTCATTTTGCCACCACCCAGACCTCTCGTGGAGGAAGCACACAAAGAAGTGCCTCTAATGATGATTGCAGGGTCCGAGTCAGTTCATATTGGGAAAGGTGATCCTTGAAGTATTGCAGTCCTGAGCCATTTAAGGCTTTATATAGGTCAAATCAGCACTTTGAATAGGGCCCAGAAACTAATTGGCAGGCAAGTGCAGCCAGGCTGAGATTGGCATTACAGCAGTACCTTGGGTTAAGAATTTAATTTGTTCTGGAGGTCCGTTCTTAACCTGAGGTACCACTATAGCTAATGGGGGCCTCCTGCTGCTGCTGCGCCGCTGCCACCGCCGCATGATTTCTGTTCTCATCCTGAAGCAAAGTTCTTAACCTGAGGTACTATTTCTGGGATAGCAGAGTCTGTAACCTGAAGCGTATATAACCTGAAACGTATGTAACCCGAGGTACCACTGTATATACTCAAAGTGGCTTGCCCTGGTGAGCAACCTGGCCAATAAATTCTGCACCAGCTGAAGTTGCTGAGCTGTCTTCAGAGGCAGCCCTGTTTGCCTCCTTGCTACAAACAGTAGTGCCATGTATATGGGGAGTTAAGCTAACTCTACTCTCCCGCTTCCTAGTGGGTTAGATCAGAGTTTAGTATTTACACAACTGTGTGTGTGTGTGTGTGTGTCTTGGTTTAGAATCTCTAGCTTTTTAAAAAAATAAAATAAAAATATTTAGTATTATTTTAAAGTGTTCTTTGTTCAAGGGCTTCCAGAATTAGAACGAAGCAATGATGGGATGCAAAAATAATTCTGCTGCTGATTGCAATGAAGAAAATGACCTGATTAAGGAAATTGTCACAGGAAAGCGGGAATTAAGTCTGTTGTTCTTCTAAGGATTTGAATAAATCTTTTCTCCTGTTTCTTAATATAATATTTGAGGTTGTGGGGGGAAGGAGGAGAGACACTGACTTTTGGTAATCCTAAAACACAACCTGCCCCCGCACAATCAGTTTTACAAGATGCATCCAGTCGTGGTTTCTGGCTACAAAATTGATGGCCTCTGATCTGCAGGCGTTTTGCTTGCTGTCTCCTTGGAGCCAACGAATATACGAAACAAATTTATGTGGTGATAAATTCATGCAGCTACAAGACTCGTGCCCAGGTTGTTGGAGTTTGTTTGTTTTTAAAGAGAGATGGACTCATTTAGTGTTATTGTTTTTTAAATTGCTGTGGTTGTTTAGTGTGCCGAGTTGTTAAGTTCATAATACTAGAGCTCATGGAAATCCAACAGAGCTCAGTGTTGGAAAATTCAGGAGGACATATAAAAGAAAACACCGCATTTTTTGCTCTATAAGACTCACTTTTTCCCTCCTAAAAAGTAAGGGGAAATGTGTGTGCGTCTTATGGAGCGAATGCAGGCTGTGCAGCTTTCCCAGAAGCCAGAACAGCAAGAGGGATTGCTACTTTCACTGCGCAGTGATCCCTCTTGCTGTTCTGGCTTCTGAGATTCAGAATATTTTTTTTCTGGTTCTCCTCCTCCAAAAACTAGGTGCGTCTGGTGGTCTGGTGCGTCTTATAGAGTGAAAAATACGGTACCTCTTCACACAGTGCTTAGTTAAACTATGGAACTCTTTCACACGGGAGGCAGTAATGACCACCAACTTGGATGGCTTTAAAAAAGGGCTAGGCAAATTCATAGATGAAAAGGTTGTCAATGGCCACTAGCCATGATGGCTGTGCTCTGCCTTTACAGTCAAGAGGCAATATTTCTTCTGAATAGCATAGAATTATGGAGTTGGAAGGGACCCCCAAGAATCATCTAGTCCAACCCCTTGCAATGCAGGAATTTCAGCTACAGCACCCAAGACAGATGGCCATCCAACCTCTGCTTAAAAACCTCCAATGAAGGCAAACAAGGACACAAAAAAACCCAGGAATCAGAGACCCGTGTTGCTTCCAGAAACAGGAATGCTCAAGAGGGAGACCTTAAATACGGCAACCTCCTAGGCTACTGGTCTTCAACGGTTGGGTCGGGACCCACCAATGTGTCATTCCTTGCTCCAAAGTGGGTTGCAACAGGAGCACTTCCGGTATGCAAATATATGACCAAAGATTAAGAAACGGAGGGCCCAGTGTGTGCTAGGGCAAAAAAGGGGTACTGGGTATGAAAAGGTTGAAGGGGTTTGTCCGAGACCACACCCCAACTCTGGCTGCTGGTAGTAAAGGAATTTCAGGGGTTGCTTACTCACAAACAGCCTGACAATTCTGGGTCTGTAGACTAATAATAATAATAATTTATTATTTATACCCAGCCCATCTGGCTGGGCTTCCAACAAAATATTAAAATACAGTGATACCTCAGGTTACATACACTTCAGGTTACATACGCTTCAGGTTACAGACTCCGCTAATCCAGAAATAGTGCTTCAGGTTAAGAACTTTGCTTCAGGATGAGAACAGAAATCGGGCTCCGGCGGCGCTGCAGCAACAGGAGGCCCCATTAGCTAAAGTGGTGCTTCAGGTTAAGAACAGTTTCAGGTTAAGTACAGACTTCCGGAATGAATTAAGTACATAACCTGAGGTACCACTGTGCAGTAATCTATCAAACATTAAAAGCTCCCCTAAACAGGGCTACCTTCAGGTGTCTTCTAAAAGTCTGGTAGTTATTGTTCTCTTTGACATCTGGTGGGACGGCGTTCCACAGGGCAGGTGCCACTACCAAGAAGGCCCTCTGCCTGGTTCCCTGTAACTTGGCTTCTCGCAGTGAGGGAACCGCCAGAAGCTCCTCAGCTCTGGACCTCAGTTGAACCCATGCTATGATGTTGCTCTTTGGCCTGATCCTGGACCTTTTGGCACCTTTGTCTTTGCCCTGTAGAATGTCTGGTCTACTCTTTGAGGACTCAGTGCCTGGTTCACCCTTCAAGGCCTCTGGCCCCAGAGATTGCCAGGGGTTGAGCCAGAGACTTTTTGTATTCAAAGCATGTGGCCTGCCTCTGAGGAGTGGTGCCTCCTCTTTGGAAAAGAATGGCCAAAGCACAGCTGCTGTTGAGCTGATCTGGTGTTGAGGCCTAGGCACATGGCGACTTCCTAGGATTCCAAGAGCCCGGGGGCAATAAATAGCATCCTTATCAGCTAAACTAGGACGCAATCAAGCAGAACACTTGGGAGCGCATTATGAGCCATTAAAAGGAAGTAAGTAATCAGTGGCAATGTCTTCAGTTATGTAGAGGGTGATTAAAATTGGTTTGTACTTGGGATCATTATTAGTAGTAGTGTGAGAAGCTTTCTTTTTTATTGTGTGACCATGTATAGCGCTACCAAGAACTGTGGAGTTTAATCATGCATTTCATCAGATAGATATTTGCAGTCTAGAGACTTTGCCAGAAATACTGAGGTGCATGTGTCACCCCCACCCCAGAAAATTATAGTTTTGTTGTTAGGAGGCCATGCTGCTGTTCTGTATCAAATGGACTGTGTTACATCAGCAGAAGACACGATTGCCATGTACATAATTTCAACGGGTCAGTCTGCTGAAAATGCATTTGCTGCATTTTGGATACAGGTGCCATCTTTTTTCTCCTCCTCTCTGCCCCGCAGGGAACTCGGGGGGGGGGGGACATTTTCCTCCAGTTTTCAGAAGCCAGGTTAGCACAGCACAGATTAGGCAGCTCTTTTGTCAGTCACAGTGTCGCATCCCCTTCCTCAAGGCCAGCAAACTTTTTCAGCAGGGGGCCGGTCCACTGTCCCTCAGGGCCGAACTATGTTTTGAAGGAAAAAAATGAACGAATTCCTATGCCCCACAAATAACCCAAAAATGCATTTCAAATAAATGCACACATTCTACTCATGTAAAAACACCAGGCAGGCTCCACAAATAACCCAGAGATGCATTTTAAATAAAAGCACACACTCTACTTGTGTGTATTGGCTTAGACACTGGATGAAACAGCAATATCAGATTCCATCCCGCACAGCCGGGAGTCATATCAGGGTTAACAACCAATGGGAGGAGCTTGTTGATGCAAATACAACTGGAAGCTTCCCCATGATGTCTCCGGGGGTCGTGCCGTGGCCCTAGCCACTAGCAGGGCATCGAACAGGATCCATGGCCGCCGGATTCCTTTAACGGAATACCCAAAAGAGGAGAGGTAGATGATGGTGCATACCCAATCCTCCAACACAGCACACCTCCAATGATGCCTAACCGCCAATACCAGAAAGTTGTGACAAATTGCTACGAGGTAGGCGAAAAAACCAAGAGGCTGGTGCCAATTTGTCAAACGGATAAAAAAGTTCTACCAGGCCCCTTGGGCAACCAAGGCAACCAACCAAAGTCCATAGCAAGGTCAATACGCAAAAGAAGCTGACCTAAGAGGGAGGAAGGGCAGGAGAAAGCAGGAACAGACTGGGAGCAGAGCACTGGCACAGCTGTTTAAATATGGCTAGCCCTGCCCACCAGCCAGCCCTATTGGTCAGCTGAAAGGCTTGGCCACGGCAGCAGAAGCAATCAGGGGCAAGGAGCCGAGCACGCCTCTCTGCCCCAGCGGGAAGCTGCTCCCGCTCACAACCCCTACCCTCTGGGAGGAGGAGAGGCCTTTCCAAAAAAAAGGAGAACAGAGCTTCACTCTTCTCCGTATCTATGGGAGAGTTATCTCTCTTGCAGTTTACTGGTGCTGTGAAAGTCTGACTAGCTTTCGGATCGCTAGTTTTATAAACCATTAGATCGAAACCATTTTTTTTAAAAAAAAATGTCTGCATGAACAGGTTTGCAAAACATGATTAAAATATTGTACTGGCCTCCTCCTGGAGCATTAGAAAACAAGCTTATACCACCTTCCATGTGACAGCCCTTCAGATATTTGAAGATGGGCTATCATATCACCACTTAGTCTTCTCCAGGCTAACATACCCAACTCCCTCAACCATTCCTCATAAGACTTGGTTTCCAGACCCTTTTGTTGTGTAGATTGCTGGTATCTGCATGCCTTCCAGCTTGTCAATATACTTCTTAAACTATGGTGCCCAGATGTGGACACAGTATTCCGGGTGAAGTCTGTTGACAGATTATGAAATGGTGGTACATAAGTACTTGAAGAAGAAGAGTTTGGATTTAATATCCCGCTTTATCACTACCCGAAGGAGTCTCAAAGCGGCTAATATTCTCCTTTCCCTTCCTCCCCCACAACAAACACTCTGTGAGGTGAGTGGGGCTGAGAGACTTCAGAGAAGTGTGAGTGGCCCAAGGTCACCCAGCAGCTGCATGTGGAGGAGCGGGGACGCGAACCCGGTTCACCAGATTACGAGTCCACTGCTCTTAACCACTACACCATACTGACAACAGAGGACCTTGCGGTAAGCAGTAGGGGGGCCTTAACACAGAGGTTGTTGCCCTGGCACTGACTGACATGGCAGCACTTTCTGTGGCTTGCTGTGTACCACTTAGTGGGCAGAAAGGCAGATTAGGAATATTTAAAATGCCCAAGCTTTCCCCCAGAGAGCCCACTACAAGGCATGCTGCATGGGGCAGATAACTAAATTACCTTCCACAAGTTGCTCCAAGTGTTGACAGATTTTTAAGTAGGTGCTACAAGTGCACGCCACAACCTCCTTCAAGCTTCATTTATTGCCCGGTGAACTATGCTGTAGCCATTAATGACCAGGCAAAGTGGTTTTGCCCGCAATTTTTTTAAAAAAATGTCCAGCAGACAGAACCACACTGAACTTGATATGTACCTGATATGAGAATGTATGGGTGAGGCCAAGGCCTGCATCGCTTAACAGTTCCTTTTAGACACAGGCCTCTGGAGCTCATCATCAGCAAATGTTAAAGGCGCCCTGTTGGCATAATCACAGCGCATTATTGATTGTGTTGCCGTTGAAGTGTTGGAGGGTACGAGGAATGCAAGGCTTGTGAACGCCTGAGGAGATGTTAGCACCACATTGCCACCTGCTTTGGGAACACCCATTGTTTTAATTATTGGAACTCAGTCAGAGCCGGTATGGTGTACGGTAGTAGTAGATAACGTTGCATTGGGTTATTTTAAAAAAATATGTTTTGGATAGCAATTTATGTTATGGAAATAGTGTTTGTATCAGGACCAGAATTCACATCTCTTGTCAGCCAAGATGTTTGGTGGGTTCTGGAGTTAGTGTCAGCTTTTTTGGCCTGACCTCCCTCAGAGGGTTGTTGTGAGGAGTTTTGTATGGAGCCTCAAGTAGCTTGGAGCAAGGGCAGGATAAACATGTCTCATGGACAGTCATACCTCGGGTTACAAACACTTCAGGTTGCGTTTTTTCGGGTTGCGGACCGCTGAAACCCGGAAATACCAGAATGGGTTACTTCCGGGTTTCTACGGTCGCACATGCGCAGAAGCGCCGAATCGCAACATGCGCAGACACGGGTTGCGAACGCTGCGGATTGCGAACATGCATCCCGCACAGATCACATTCGCAACCCGAGCGTCCACTGTACTACTTCTCTACATAACCCTTTCTCCTGTTCATTCCCCCCCCCGGCACGTTTTTTCCACGTGTGCACAAGAACTGTTCTTGGAGCAGCCCCCCGCAAATGGAGACAATAGGTCATTTAAGCCTGTTCTAGACAATGGGAGCAGGAGAGCACTGTTAACGTACCACAGTAAGGGAACTGGGGGAATCTTGAGCATGAGACTCAATCTCATGAAGATGGGGAGTCAGGTCATTTAAAAACACACTTAAAACAAATTGAAGGGGTGGGGGCAAAGTACAGCCCAGTCTAATACTCCCTAGTACAGTGGTACCTTGGTTCTCGAACAGCTTAGTTGTCGAACAAATTGACTCCCAAACGCCACAAACCCGGAAGTGAGTGTTCCGGATTGCGAATGTTTTTCGGAATCCGAACATCCGACGTGGCTTCTGCTGAGTGCAGGAAGCTCCTGCAGCCAATAGGAAGCCGCACCTTGGTTTTCGAATGGTTTTGGGAGTTGAACGGACTCCCAGACCAGGTTAAGTTCGAGAACCAATGTACCACTGTAGTAGGAACTAGAGACATGCTCTTGCTTCCCACATCTAGCATGGCTAGAAGTTTAATTATATAAGCATCTGATGAGAAACAATAAGCCTTTATCCTTGGAAGTTGCATATAATTTACAGTATATCAGGAGTAGGGCGACTTTTTCATCCTGGGCTATTTTCTGAGGGCACATGTCAGTCATGGAGGTGGCCAGAGGCAAAGGGAGCAGAGCAACATATGCACATTTTACCCCTGTACAGTAGACTACTTTCTACACACACTTACACACCCATCTTTGTCACCTGTCCAGGCAAGCAGGAAGTATTATCAGTTCGATAAGCGTCCAAGGAGGGTACAAAGCAGGGCTGGTGAGGGATATGGCTTGCAGAGGGGGCCAGGTTGAGAGGCCTGGGCCTGAGGTTCCCCATCCTGGATTTAGATTGTAATTTATAGGCAGTGAGTGTCGTATCAGTTCATGTTTCCTGATCATTCCTCCCCTGGCGCATGAATGTTTATGTTGGGGTGCATGCACACAAGTCCCCTTCAACTCTGCGGGGCTTTCTTCTGGGTGGACGTGTGTTGTGTTGTCTAGAATTGCTCTGATAGAAAAAGAAGAAAAGGATGTAATTCATCTTCTGCAGGTGTATGTAGTATAGTTCTGGCACTTGCTTGACTTCCATCTCCACTAGTGATTGGAGGGGCGGGGAACTGCCGTTTCTGAAAATGCATTGTTTCATAAAATATTAGTGACATAATAAAATGGATACAATACCTGTCAAAATTGTAAGGTTTAAAGCTTGTAATTAATTCCCCCCACTCACCCACTCTCCTTTGGGTGGCCATCCTTGGGAAGCATGCATGTCAGTGTAATAAATATACATTTGCAGTTCTCTAGGTTGGCTAAAATTAGCATTTTTCAGCACCTTCATTCCCACCTTCCCTTTCAAAGCTTAAAACAAAATGTTAAGGGAAATGTATTTGAAGTGTGTACACACACACACACACACACAAAAATAAATATTTCAGTAAAAAATGATTTACAAATAAACTGAGTTGATTGGAATGTAACTTTTAAGCCGCCTTTAAGCACACACACATATGTGTCAACTCGGGTGTCAGTCCCATTGAATTCAATGGCACTTACTCCCATGTTGGGTATACAGTGGTACCTCAGGTTACATATGCTTCAGGTTACATAAGCTTCAGGTTACAGACTCCGCTAACCCAGAAATAGTGCTTCAGGTTAAGAACTTTGCTTCAGAATGAGAACAGAAATCGTGCTCCAGCGGCACGGCAGCAGCACAAGGCCCCATTAGCTAAAGTGGTGCTTCAGGTTAAGCACAGTTTCAGGTTAAGTACGGACCTCCGTACTTAAATACTTAAGCCGAGGTACCACTGTTTGGTTGCAGCCTAAGTGTGCCTTGATTGAATTTCTTTTACTTTCAATGCGTGTTTTAGTTCAAATACTTCTGGCTTCTAGACTGAGATGTTTTATTGTGGTTTTATAATTCTTGGAAGCCATCCAGAGTGGTTGGGGCAACCCAGTCAGATAGGCGGAACAACAACAATTGCTGCACACTAATATTAAAACTGCATACCCCATATCTGCATTAAGTATTCATATTGATTTTAATAATATGTTATTGCTTCTTTTATTCCTTATATTGTATCTTATGGTTCTACAATTTGAATTCTATGGAATGCAAATAGTAGTAGAATAAAACAAAATACAAGGAACAGAATAAGCAGTAAAAATTCAGTTGAAATTGTACAGCATCTAGCACAACACATTAGAATTTCTACAACAGACAGAAAATTCAACCAGTGATCTGACAAGACCCTCAGTAATTTCCAAGTGGTCTGGGAGGGGGGATGGAGTTTAGAAACCGCTGGTTTAGGGCATTGTGTTTTTCCACCCAGGAAATGCCCTCCGAACCCCAGCCCTGTATCCTATATTTCAGCTCCTTTGGGAGGCCATCGCTCAGGGTTAGAGCACATATTGTGATACAGAAGGTCCCAAGGTTTGAGACCTCCTGCCTGAGAGATAGCTTTCCACCATAAAATGAGAAATAAGTGGCTACCAATTATCCACAGATGTGAAATGACCTGACAGAATTAAGTGTGGGATCCATTCTCTTTATTTCAGGATTGAAAGGTCAAAAGGATGGATGGATCAAAAGCCAATAATCCATGCTAATATAATTCATTCATTCATTGCCCTTTGCTTAATACCAGTCATAATATTAAAGCAGGCAATCAAGAACACAAAGAGAATAATGATTTTGTCCCTCTTCTCATCTCAGTCTCTTTTATCATCCCATCTCTGTCCCCTGCTCTTTGACTTGTAATCCTGGTTACTATCACAGTTCCACTATCAGGAACTCAAGTTTGCTTAGCGAGATCGAGTTTCACCACTGTATAAAGGACAAATCTCAAAGCAGTTTACAACGCATTAAAACATCAAATCAAACTATGTCATATCCTTCTCTAAGTGACATTTTGCTTTCCCCAGTCACCAACCTGGCATCCAAAATGGTCGCAATTGGACCCAAGCCAGTTGCAAAATGCACCTGGCGCCTGGCTAATTTCTAACACTGGCTAGTAGTGGTTCTCCTCTGGATAGGTGCCATTTTAATTTCTCATAATGCTACAGACTGGTGCAAAGTTAGGAACATTGTATGGGAATTAAAATGGCAGCTGCCCTGCTTTAAAAAAAAAAGTGACCCAGTACATTGTGTATTTTATTATTGTAAGCTGTTTCAGGACGTATCTGATGAAGAGCAGGATATGAATTGTTAAAGATATAAAGATTTGTCTGCAGTGTTGACAGATCTGCTTGCTGAGCGTATGTAAGTCACCCAAGAAGTCTTGTTATCAATAGGCACATTACAATTTACGCCTTTATCAAGGCGTGGCAGATTCCTGCGCGGTTAGATTTTGCACGGCTCCCATTGTCCACGTGCTAAGAGCAAAGAAAATACCTTTTTAATTATGATTGCCACATTCCTTTAGCAAAGTTGACTCTCTGCGGAAAACACACATTTGTTGAAATCGGTTGCCACCGAGCGTTGCTCTGTCCGCGTCTTCCACTTACAAAACCTGCCAAGATA
The DNA here is from genome assembly GCF_964234715.1 of Podarcis melisellensis. Lineage (NCBI taxonomy): Eukaryota > Metazoa > Chordata > Lepidosauria > Squamata > Lacertidae > Podarcis > Podarcis melisellensis. Next base: position 15,105,081 of record NC_138546.1, on the reverse strand, counting down.
ACTTTCAAGTCCTTAATTTGCTAACTATAATGAGTATGATACGGCTCGGTGGAAATGACACAAATTGATATTTTTTAAGACATAAAAACTAGTTAAAGGAACAGAAGGCAGACGGAGGGAATTATGCCGGAGCTGTCAGATTTAAACAAAGCTGCCCGGCCCTGGACAGTCTCGTAACGGAAAACATGAGCGATTGTTATCGAGCATGACACATTATTAGAGCTTCCACGGGTGGGATGCAGCTCTCCGTTCGGAGGAGCAACGGGCGCTTTTCAGCTAACTTGAATGTTACAACCAAATAGTCTTTTTTCTTCTAATTTTTTTTTTCAGTGCTACAATTGTATATAATTTTTATTAGTTTTTTAACATATCATTTTCAACAATAATTAAACATACTTTTACATCCGGTTCACCAGAAGCGGCTTAGTCATGCTGGCCACATGACCCGGAAGCTGTACGCCAGCTCCCTCGGCCAATAAAGCGAGATGAGCGCCACAACCCCAGAATCAGCCACAACTGGACCTAATGGTCAGGGGTCCCTTTACCTTTTCAGCCCCAGTATATCCATATTTCCCATCTCCCCACCACCACCAATCCTTTGTTGTCTCTCTTGCTGAATTTTAGATTGTAAGCTCACTGGGGCAAAAATCTCTTATAATGCAGAATGCACCACAGGTAGTGATAGTACTATATAAACAACGGGGGGGGGGGGCGTTGCCTGATAGGTAGGATATATGTAACACAACTGCATCACCACTCTTCTGTTTATAAATTCATAAACTGAATAATGCATAGAGCATTTATAGTGTTGTTTTATACATTTAAATGACCCACTTGCTTGATAGATTAAACGCTGCACTCCTGGGGGTCGTTTCCACTTCACCTTGTAAATTGTCAGCACCCGTCTCCCACCAAATTATCCCCGTTGGGGCTATTACCATTTGTTAATCTTGTATTATTAAAGCAAAACAGTGTTTTCTGAAAAATGCAGGCTGCGGAATTTTTTGCAACTCAAAGGGGAGCTGGATGACCAAAGGTCAGACTTAATAGAGAGGAATTTTCTTCTTGAATAATCCCAAGAGTTGAACTGTTTCTCTTTCAATCCCCATAGCACACTCACACACACACACAAAAACTTTTTTAAAAGGAAGGCTTTCCCTGTAATAATTGCCTGTCATTTGATGCACTGTGACTGCTCCCCTCCCCTTCCTGGGGTTGTAGACAGTTCTAGCCCTACTCAGAGTAGACCCACTGAAGGTACTGGACATGACTAGCTGAGACTTGTTCATCTCAGTGGGTCTGCTTTGAACACAACTTAGCTGGGTGCAGTCCTTCTGTCTCCAGCGTCGATTTGCTTAGCTTACTCACATCAACATGCTTGCTTTAGCTTTAAAAGGTTTTATTGCTCTGCGCACATCACATCCACAGAGGATCCAGCTGCACTTGATTCTGCCTCCTGCATCTTCAGCACAATTGCCAGCTAAATTGAGATCCCCGGATCTTCCTGTGTGATGGTTTGTGATGGAGCGCTGTATTGGAAGAGCACAGCATGGCTTCTCTCCCTTCCCCACCCCATTCCCCAGCAAAAAAAGAAGTTACGGCAGATATTTTCCGCTCTATACGACACACCAGACCATAAGACGCACCTAGTTTTTGGAGGAGGAAAACAAGAAAAAATATATTCTGAATCTCAGAAGCCAGAACAGCAAGAGGGATTGCTGTGCAGCGAAAGCAGCGATCCCTCTTGCTGTTCTGGCTTCTGGGATAGATGCACAGCCTGCATTTGCTCCATAAAACGCACACACACATTTCCCCTTACTTTTTAGGAGGGGAAAAGTGAGTCTTAAAGAGCAAAAAAATACAGTATTTTCGTTCAGGTGTTTTTAAGCTGATCAAATCTTTACACACAAGTTACTGGGGACAAAGTATCATGTGATTATTCTAGGCTAAGCAACTGATTCTGGGTGGCTTCTGTTTATAAAAGTTTAGAGACATTTCTGAACTGTTTAACGTTTATAAATCTGGGCATTATTAGTGACCCCGCTTGCTGAAGATTGAGTGAGAGAGGCCCCATAATAGTAAGACTCTCAGAGGCTACTAGCTACGCTGGTTGTGCTTTGCCTCCACAGGCATCAATGCTTCTGAATACCAGTTGCTGGAAATTGCAGGAGGGGAGAGGACTCTTGTTTTCGAGTCCTGCATGCGGGTTTCCCACAGCTATCTGGGTGGCCACTGTGGGACTGGATGCCCAACTGGCCTGATCCAACAGTCTCTTTTTATGTTCTCAGATGCTTAAGGATGCCACCTGAAGTGTATGCAAAGGGGCCGAGAAGTCCGCTTTTGATTTATGAGGGAGGTAGTTGAATGGCCTTCTCGGCCACAAGTTACAGGGAACCAGGCAGAGGGCCTTCTCGGTGGTGGCACCTGCCCTGTGGAACACACTCCCACCAGATGTCAAAGAGAACAACAAGTACCGGACTTCTAGAAGACATCTGAAGACAGCCCTGTTTAGGGAAGCTTTTAATGTTTGATGCATGACTGTATTTTAATATTTTGTTGGAAACCACCCAGAGTGGCTGGGGAAGCCCAGCCAGATGGGTGGGGTCTAAATAAATTATTATTATTATTATTATTATTATTATTATTATTATTATTATTATTTTATTTTAATGTCCTGACTTGCTGTAAAGGAAGCTTCCTCCATTTCTGTTGAGGTCCGCATGGCTGGGAGCCAGTGCTATGCAAGTTTACTCATGAGGAATTGCACTGGCCTAAGTCAGAGTTGTCTGCTCCATCTGGGCTTCGTCAAAGGGACTTGTCTCTCAAGCGGTTTGCAAGCTTCCATATGCAAACAGATTCCACCTGCAATAAGCAGCTGGCAGACGGAAGTAAAATATTTAGTATTTTGCATATTGGTTAGATGTCTTGCAGGCTATACCACAAAAAGGCAACAGAGACTTATTTCATTTACCGTATTTTTCGCCCCATAGGACGCACTTTTCCCCCTCCAAAAATGAAGGGGAAATGTGTGTGCGTCCTATGGGGCGAATGCAGGCTTTCGCTGAAGCCTGGAGAGCGAGAGGCATCGGTGCGCACTGACCCCTCTCGCTCTCCAGGCTTCAGGAAGCTATCCGCAAGCCTTGCAAGCCCGGCAGGAGGTCCCGCCGAGCGCGCGAGGCTTGGGGCAACAGCCTGCCGCCCGAAGCACGGGGCACCCTCCGGAGGGCTCCCCGTGCTTCGGGCGAGTGTCTGCAAGCCTTACGCGCCGGCGGGAGGTCCTACCCGGGCGCGCGAGGCTTGGGGCGGCAGCCTGCAGCCTGAAGCACGCAGAGCCCTCCGGAGGGTGCCCCGTGCTTCGGGCAGGCATGTGCAAGGCTTGGGGCTGCAGCCGCGGCTGGGGGGGGGGAATAATTTTTTTTTATTCATTTCCCCTCCCTAAAAAACGAGGTGCGTCCTATGGGCCAGTGCGCCCTATAGGACGAAAAATACGGTATTTTTCTCACATTTATCTCCCTGCTTTTTGTTTGTTTGTTTGTGGAACCCAATGTGATCTGCCATGAAACTGTGGTAGATCAGTCCATTAATTTGGCTTTTAGGTATTTACATTCCTGCTATTTATTTGTTGCCTGATTAATTCAAGATCTTCCCAAATTCAGTCTCTTTTCTCTCGATCCATTTCATTTGCCATCAGAATCCTCCCCAGATCCATAGGTTGTCTCCAACAGACCTCTACTCAGAGTAGACCCATTTAAATTAATGAACCTAAGTTGTCCATGTCCATTATTTAATGGGTTTACTCTGAGTAGGACTAGAATAGAAGAGAACCCCAGCTCTCTTCAGTTGACACTCCCCCATTTTATTTATACCTGTCCAAATCATCCCCCCAATTAATTGCACCAAATGAGACTCCTATAGAGTGGCAACCCTTATAATCACGTTGCTTTCATTACCTAACAGAAATTGCTATTTTGTTTTATTTTCCACTTATGGCTAGTATTTTGATTCGTAAGAGTACAGAATGGCCACTGCCAAGAACCTTTAGAAATCTTCCCACATAGCAGGCTCATCTCACGCAGCCTTCTATCAGAACATCCTGTGTTTTTCAGCCTCATTTATGCGATAAACCACAAACTCTCCACCTCTGACTCTGTCCAACATCGAAGCTCCATGTTAGCAGTGAAAGTAGATTGTTGGGTTGTTACTTTGTGCTTTACAGTGTGTAACATACGCACTTTGCTCTCATCTCAGTGGCATTTTGTTACTACTATGTGCCCCCCTGCAATTATAGTCTTAACTACAGATGCAGTTATTGATTGATATATGGCTATGTTATAAGCCGTGGCTTTTTTTCTAGGAGGTACTCAACAATACGCAGTACGGGCCTCTCTCTCTCTTTTTGTTAAAAAGTGTGGCGCTTACTGTAACAATTTCATGGTGAATACCGACACCTTTTTTTCTAGAAAAAGAAGCACTGGTTATAAGTGAGCAGTAAACTATTTGGCCAATTTCCAGTTATAAATCTGGGGGGGCAGAGGAACTGCAGAACTATCCAACAATCCCTGTTGGTGGTAGAAATGACATTTCTAGGCTTTTATATTATTCATTTCACTTACACTTTTTGCAAAGCCTCCCAAAGAGATTTCCCAACAGGCACACATGAAAACAATTTCAAATCTACTCCAGATAACGGACCGGGATTAAAGAACTCCACTTCGAAGGCTGGTTGAAAAAGGCAAGTCTTCAACAAATGCTGAAAACACAAGAGAGACGGTGTCTGTCTGATATGTAATGGGGAGGGAGTTCCACAGTCTAGGTGCCGCCACACTAAAGACCAGCTTTTGACGTTGTGTGGAATGGACCCCCTGAAGAGATCATTTCTGCGGGAGGCCCTCACCTGCGGAGCGCGGTGATCGTTTCGGAATACAAGAGATGAAACTCTCTTTTAGGTGTCTACATGGACACATACTCTGGGAGCCAGGATCGCCTGCACTCACTTGCTCAGGTTGCTGCTGCAAGGGAGAATAATTGCTGGCTTGGGCGAAGCAGCACACTCCATCTTTCCCAACTGCAAGTAGGCAGCCAGGCGAGCACGTCCTCTGAGCCTGACCCAACACAAACCTAGGCATGAACTGAAACCTAATGGGACAATGGCGGCTGCTCTTTTGCAATTCTCTGCTCCATCACTAGCTGCTCCTCCCGTGCCTTTTCGTCTCCTGGCCATCTCCAGTGACGGGTAACTAGTTCTGCCACTTTCATTAACACCAGCAGGTAGGAAGCACCAGCACAGCAGTCAGGCATCGTTCTCCCACCGCCACATACACAATCCGAAAGAGCAAAAGCTACCCCACTGTGACAGATTATGGGCTTTGCTCACCTCTAGACTGTTGCAATTTTGCAGGAGGGATTCAGGCACATGCAGGAAGTTTAGGTTTCCTCTGTTAAAGTGGATTAAAGCACCCTGGACACGACAAATCCACGTCTTCTATCTTAAAAAAAAACCCACCCAGATTCTTTGCAGTTAGGAAGACGACAGGAAAATGCAGTAAAACGTGTTGGATAATGAAAGATTGACGGGAAGTCGCATAAACAAACAATTCAAGATGAATGTTCATAAAATAGCGGATTTTTTTGCAGGCAGGACAAAATCGCAACCCATATATTTGGGCATTCTGGTCTCATGCAAGGGAAGGATGCAAGTTGTAGTGTATCTTAGTGAGGTGTTGGCCAGTGTGGCAGAGCCATGTCTGTCAAGGTCATGTTTCAGTAGGTAACACGAAGCTAAGGTTGGACAAAGTGAAATCTCCATCGGCAACCTCCAGAGCCAGCAAGTAGCAGAGCAGGAATAGGTTAAACTAGGCAGAGTGATCAGGACCTCGGACAGCTCACTGCTGAAGGAAGACCTGTTGTTTCAGCAAGACGCAAAGCCTTTCTGAGACTTGGGGAAATTGGCCAGGCAGTTAAGTGTTACAGTGGTACCTCCGATTGGGGATGGATCCATTCTGGAGCTCCAGTTGGATCCCGGGGTTTCCGCAACCAGAGGGACCGCTTCTGCGCATGCGTGCACAGTAGCAGACCACTTGTGCACAGCGCAGTAGAGTGCTTCTGTGCATGCGCGCGCAGCAAAACACTTCCGGGTTTGCTGCTTTTGCAACCCGAAGTTTATGTTACCCAAGGGTAACATAAGCAGAGGTGCTACTGTGTTGACTCGGTCCCTGCTAGGGTGGTACTTGGGATTTTAAAGGTCCATTGTCTTATTCTTTTTATTTTTTGCATTTTGTAATGTTTTTAAATGTTGTGAGCTGCCTGGGAGAAAGGTGGGATATAGATACATTAAAGAATAATAAGTACAGTCATACCTTGGATATCAAAAGCCTTGTGACTTGAACATTTTGGCTCCCCAACGCCGCAGACCCGGAAGTGAGTGTTTCGTTTGTGAACATTCTTTGGAACCCGAATGTCCGACGTGGTTTCCGTGGTTTCCTGTTGAGTGCAAGAAGCTCCTGCAGCCAATCAGAAGCCGTGCCTTGGTTGTCAAACGTTTTCGGAAGTCGAACGGACTTCCGGAACCGATTCCTTTCGACAACCAAGGTGCGACTGTAATCATAATTGAAATAGAGCTAATAATGATCAGAAGAAAGCAATATGTTCTGGTCAGGGTCATCTTCTGAGCTGTTTTTGGGCTGTGGGGGTTTCAGAGCTTCCATAAATGTGGAATGGGCTCAGAACCATGCATAACACTTTGTGCACCTTGATTTTCTTTTTTAGAAAAATTAATAAATACCAAGCCCAGTTGGCTCTTTAGTGGTACATTTTGAAATCATGTTATTGTAACTTTTGTGTAATTATCGTAGCAATCTCCTCTTGATTTCCCCATGAAAGCAACCAGGCTAAAGTGCTAGCTGTGATGGACTGCAATTGATAAAGTCAGCCACAAATGGGCTGAGGTCCCAATATCAGTTGGAAGAGCTGAGCTGTGCTTAAATGAAGCATGGTGATTATTTTCACAGCGGTGGGTAGAAGAATAATCTTTGCGGGGGGGCGGGGAAGGTAGTTAAGTGGAATCCTATGTCATTGCTGTCTAAGGAGATGGACTAAATTCACAATTGCTCCTGTGATATAGTAGATTGAAATTCTGGGAATAGTTAAACTGCTCAAAGGTCAGCATGCCAAAAAATAAATGGACTGTTGGTGAAGTTCACAGTCACTTAAGAATTTTAGCATAAGAATTTGTTGCTGCTTACCTTTTGTAGTTGTATTTCCACGGTGTTTACCTCACTGTGAAAAGATTTGAGCGAGGCAAGCTGATACAATTAATTTGTGGGTCAGCTGTGTTTCCATGCTGCAAAATGCTTTTAAAATAAGGGTTCTTGTACATTTGCCTAATTTGATCTAATCTGCTATTGTTACTGTACACAGTATATATAGAAGGGGGGCGGGAATATGAGTATGTGTTTTTTTTTAAAGGTGCTAGGAAGCTGCGTTCTTTTAGAAGGGGGGGAAATATGAGTTTGGTTTTTTAAAAGGTGCTAGGAAGCAGCATCTTAAAATGCAGAGACATCACCTTGCCAACAAAGGTCCGTATAGTTAAAGCTATGGTTTTCCCAGTAGTGATGTATGGAAGTGAGAGCTGGACCATAAAGAAGGCTGATCACCGAAGAATTGATGCTTTTGAATTATGGTGCTGGAGGAGACTCTTGAGAGTCCCATGGAGTGCAAGAAGATCAAACCTCTCCATTCTGAAGGAAATCAGCCCTGAGGGCTCACTGGAAGGACATATCGTGAAGCTGAGGCTCCAATACTTTGGCCACCTCGTGAGAAGAGAAGACTCCCTGGAGAAGACCCTGATGTTGGGAAAGATGGAGGGCACAAGAAGAAGGGGACGACAGAGGACGAGATGGTTGGACAGTGTTCTCGAAACTACCAGCATGAGTTTGACTAAACTGCGGGAGGCAGTGGAAGACAGGAGTGCCTGGCGTGCCCTGGTCCGTGGGGTCACGAAGAGTCGGACATGACTAAACGACTAAATAACAACAACAAGGAAGCTGCGTTATACTGACTGAGACCGTTAGTTCATCAGTATTATCTGCATTGGCTCACCTTGTTTTGCTTATTGCACTCATAGCTTATTGTACTCAGCTATGGACTTTGCCTATGTGAGTGGTGCCCAGGAACAGTTCACTGTGGGAGCACCAACACATTTCATGTATTCACAGGTGACTCCCCACTTTTCGGGGTTACATTCTGGGCCCCCATGCGCTTAAGTGCAATCGCGTAAAGTGGCGAGCACCCTCTAAACACCCTTTAAACGCCCTCTCTGTTGCTTTGCCTTTAATGCATACTAAAAATAGTGTATCCAAAAATGTCCACAACTAGAATTGAAGCTCTGGGCCTGGCAGGAGGCTGGAGGATGCTCAGGAAAGCAACAGCAGCTACCCCGCATGACAGCTGTTAGGTGGAGACGCTGAGCAGCACAAACAAATCCCACTCCAGTCTCTTTGGTTTGGGCTCTGGGGAGGGTTTCCTCACGAGCCACAAGGACTCTCCAGCTCTCTCCCACCATTTCCAGGTTTGAACTGAATTATCTAATTATTTTCCGGTGCCTCACATATACGTGGATGTGCACAAGTAGAACAAGTGTAAACGGGGGGTGCCTGTATTTATTTTGATCTGTATCTGGCATTTTGATCAAGAAAAGATTGCCCCACAGAAACACACATATACACCAGGAGGCTTTTTTTTTTGCTTTTTTTTTAAAAATAAAAAAATCTTTATTTTATTTTTTGACAAAGTAATACTCATAAATAAATAAGAATAAAAATCTGCACCCCCACCACCGAGACCATTCCATTGTAACTATCAAACCTCCCATAATTTCAACACCTCTTGCAATGGTTTGACCCCTTTTCATTTTAACAGTACAAATTCTACAGACACCCTCCATATCTCCTCAGAATCATTTCTCCTGCATATTCCCTGTTTTACCTTAATGGCACACGTTAATTTATTGTTACTAGCTATATCCCACACCTCTTTATACCGTTCTTCCATTTTATATTCTGCTTGCCCCTTCCACTTCCCAGCTATAATAATTCATGCAGCTGTCAATAAATTTGTGAGCAAGTCCTTCATAGCCTATGAACCTTGCTACCTCTGGACTTTTAGTCAGCTTTAACCCAGTGACCAGGAGGCTTTTGGAAAAACGAAACGAAAAGTCAAGTGAGTCCTTCAACAAAATGTTGCAGCATGAAGTGCTCTTGTTCAGTGTGTCCTCTTCTGGGCCCTGAACAATAGCCCTCCACACTGCAACATTTTGTATACAGTGGACGCTCAGGTTGCGAACACAATCCGTGTGGGAGTCACGTTCGCAACACACAGGTCGCAATTTGGTGCTTTTGCTCATGCGCAAAGTGCGATTTAGCGCTTCTGTGCATGTGCGAGCGCCAAAACACAGAAGTAACCTGTTCTGGTACTTCTGGGTTCGGCGCAGTGCGAAACCCGAAAACACGCAACCTGAAGCGTGTGTAACCCGAGGTATGACTGTATTCTAAAACTGACGTGTGAATTTTCTCCACTGCTTCTCGTCTTTTCCCTTTTCTAGAAGGACATTTTTATCCCACTTCAAGCATAAGAAACCTCCCTTGATACCATTTTTTTGTTCTAGGATATCCCCTCTTGTTTCACATCTCACAGTGATAAATCAGCTTGTTGAAAGCAACAACTTCATATTATACTGCAGCTTGGCACAGCCTAATCATTTGCCTGTATGGGAGTCGGGCAGCCACTTCACCTAGTTTTCTCTGCTCAGGAAATGCTGAAGGCAGGGAAGCACTCCATCAGGCGGCCCACTGACACACCACCTGCAGTCTGAAGGGAGGCAGCTGAGGCACAGGTATACTCACCTCCGGGAAAAGTAGGTCAAAGTCAGACGAAAAACAAAGCACCACTGGCTATCTCCTTCTAGGCCAGAGGTGGGGAACCTGTGGCCCTCCAGATGTTTCTGAACTACCACTTCCCATCAGCCCCAGCAAGGATGGCCAAGGGGCAAGGATGACGGACGTCATCATTCAGCAATAGCTGGAGGGCTGAAGCTTCCCCAACTGACAAGGGAAAAGGCCGTGGAGGCTCACAAATTTGTAGTGTAGGTAACATCCACACTGCCATGGCAGTGTGATCTGGTCCAGGGGTGAAGGAGGTGGATTGGATGCTACTGATAGGCTTACAGTAAGAACATAAGAAGAGATCATCCAAAAACTCATCTTGTCCAGCATCCTGTTCTCACAGCCAGGTACCAATGCAAGCAGGATCCAAGCACAACAACATTATCTCCTCTAGCGATTCCCAATGACTGGTATTCTTAGGCCTGCTGCCTCCAGAAATGGAGGCAGAGCATAACAATTGTGGCTAGTAGTCATTGATAGCCTTCATTGCGTGGCGAGTTCCCCTTTCCCCCCACTGGATAATAAAGACACCTGACACCATGATTTTAGGTTAATGGGCGAAAATTGGCCACAACTTTATTGGTTACAGAAATGAGCAGTATTGGCTTAGGCATTGATCCTATTGACTATCTGGCTTCAGCCCCATTGCATGAAGACCGGAAAGGGTTAACCGTCAGAAGGGGGAGTCCTGCTGATGCACATCAACTAGGAGCTCCCCCGGGGTCACCGCTCGGGGGCGTGTCTTAGGCCCACACCTCCATAGGCTTCGGACAGGGCAACCCCCCCCCCCGAATCCTTTACCGGACTACCCTTGGTGTGGGGGAAGGCGATCGCGCTTCCTCCCCCCCTCATCTACATAACAATACCCTTACCAATGCCTAACCTCCACTTGAGCAAGAGCTCGCCGCCAATACCCTCGGACCTGCAACCAATCCCTAATCCCCAAAAATGTGTCGCGCAACCAAATATCGTTTCCAGCATCCAAAAGATGCACGCCATCATTTCAGTAGAGGGCAAATTTCTGCACTTAGCATGTGCTCAGATAGATACTTATTCTTAATGGGAAGCCACCCACCTGAGCCAATAACTTCCACCAGTCACTGGATCTCAGGGTCCCAGTTCAAACAAACAAATAAACAGCGTAGCTCCCGTAAGTCTCAGCACCCCTCATGTAGTATTTGACCAGGGAGACCTGGTTTGGAATTCCCACTCAGCCATATGAAGCACAGCTGGGTGAACTTGGGCAAGCATTTATCTCCCTGTGTGATCCGCCTTATAGGGTTGTTGTGAGGATAAAACGCAGGGAGCCATGTGCCTTGCCTTGAGCTCCTTGCAGAAAAGGGAGGGTATAACTGAAATATATATTGTTTTAATTGATAGTCCGCCTCACATCTAGAGAACATTGAGTGGCATGCATGGTTTGCACATGTGGCATTTAACTGCAAGATAGGGCAGGCTGATGACTGGCCTGAGGTCACCCAGTGAGCATTGCAGCTGATGCAGAGAATTGAACTTCAGTCTGTCCCTCTCCAGCAGCTACATCAGGGAGTAGGAACCTAAGGCCCTCCAGATGTTGTGGAACTCCAGCTCCTGTCAGCCACAGCCAGCATGCCTAGTGGTCAGGGTTGATCTAAGCTGCATTCCAAGAGTTTCTGCAGAGGGCTAAGGGCTCCCCACCCCTACGGTGCACCGTGCTGGCTCCTTGACAGCTTTGCTTCTCTCTTAGAATGATCTGTGGGAAACAAGTTTGCAGTGGTTTCTTCCCCCCAGAGATGAGAGGATACTTGTCCATTCAGGACCAGTTCCACTTGGCCAAAACTCTAGCTAATACCTACCTGCCCCCACCGAGACTAGCAGAGCTGCAGGAGGGATCTGTCAACTGATGCATTATAAATGGCTCCTCTTTCTGTACTTGTGTCCTCTGCAGCAGGCACGGCCAAGGTCAGTTAAACACTGGATTTATTAGCAAATGGATTAGCACTTTGAGAGAATAGTCTGCCAATGTCGCCTCTGCTGACCACAGCAAGCTGGGGTGAAGGCAGCCTGGCTCCTCTCCTAGTGTGGAAGCAGGATCTTCAGCAGGAGACGGGGATTTTGTTTAAAAAGGCCCTCTGTGTTCCTGGCCACTTTATAAAGAAGGGGAGGAGAGTTTTCTGCCCCAAAGGCTGGTTCGTTAAGGCAAATGGAGAACTGCTCAATCTGCCCTCAGCCAGCTCCTCTTCTCCCCACCTTCCAAGAAGTCTGGGGACTGACACTGCCTATGAGTACCTTAGTCTCCGAGTAGAACTCAGCAAGGAGGAGGAGGGACTTAGAAGTGACTGGTTCTGCCTGTCATTGGCTCTGGCTGTTAATCGACTCCCTGCCTTCTCCCCTACCAGTCCCAATGGGCACCGGCCGGCACTCCCTAGTGGGTTTGCCATCTAAGAAGAGATGCTCTGTAGACAGCAGAGGAAGGGAAATGGAAATGAAGGCAGGGTTAAAAATTATTAGTTGCATTATTACTTGGCACAGTGGTTACAGTGCTGGATTAGGACGTGGGAGACCAGGGTTCAAATCCCCATTGAGCCACAAAGCCCCCTGAGTGACTTAGGGGCAGTCACTGTCTCTCAACTTAACCTACCTGTGAGGTTAAAATGGAGAGGGAGAGGAGTGTGTACACCACCTTGCGCTCTTTGGAGAAAAAAGGTGGGATGCAGATGTAGTTTATAGAATTGTAGAGTTGGAAGGCACCCTGAGGATCATCTAGTCCAAACCCCTGTAATGCAGGAACGTTCAGAATAATAATAATAATAATAATAATAATAATAATAATAATAATAATAATAATTTATTAATACCCCACCGTCCATCTGGCTGGGTTTCCCAAGCTACTCTGGACGGCTTCCAACACAATATTAAAATACAGTAGTCCATCAAACATTAAAAGCTTCCCTAAACAGATGTCTTCAGATGTCTTCTAAAAGTCTGGTAGTTGTTGTTCTCTTTGACATCTGGTGGGACGGCTTCCACAGGGCAGGTGCCACCACCAAGAAGGCCCTCTGCCTGGTTCCCTGTAACTTGGCTTCTCGCAGCGAGGGAACTGCCAGAAGGCCCTCGGCGCTGGACCTCAGTGTCCGGGCAGAACGATGGGGGTGGAGACGCTCCTTCAGCACCATGCTCTAACCAACAAAGCTATATGCAATAATAGATATCATCATCATCATCATCATCATCATCATCATTGTTACTTTTTTAATTTGTTAGTTGCTTTCCTTACAAAGTAACTCAAAGCAACTTACATTAGAGCACATTGAAATTAACAATAAAAGCCTTAAAGTGCAGCAATACAAGTGAAGGGCTTAAAGCTAAACAAATGGAAGGCTAAAAACACAGATAACAAAAAAAAGGGGGCAGGACTACAGGTCTTCCCCACTAAAAGAGGTCACAGTGCCAGCCTTCAAATTAAGGGTTAAAAGCCCAGGAAATAAGAAAAATCTGCCTGGCGCTTAAAGCAAAAAACAAGGGTTGCATTGAACCGAGTTCCACTCAGTTAAATAACTACTAAGTCGTGTTATTTAATTTCATTGGGTCTGCTCTGAGTATGACTAACATGTGGTTTACGCATACTTAGGCTTAGTTAGAGCAGCATCACTAGCAGATTGTTCTCAGAAGATCTGAGAAGATTTGCAGCCAGCATTGCGAGCCAACAGGCACCGTAAGGTATCCTTGTCCATGCCAGCTATTCCTTCCCTGTGGTCTCCCACCACTTCCTTACCAAAGGAGATGGCCCTGCATTATCCTTCAGTCTGTGACTGCAGAAATATGTGCTACATCCCCTTCAGATGTGGCTGAACTCCACCTTCCATCATCCCTGGCTGGGGTTGATGGGCCTTGGAGTCCAACATATAGAGAGGGTCACAGGCTCTGCACATCCTGATATACTGCAAAACAATACACCTCTCCAGCTTAGACTCTCTTCTAAGAGAGAGAGGGAATACTGAGTTTTCTCATTCTATAAAGCCTGTGGTTTAGTGTTGTGTGCTTTTCCTCCAACACACCTGCAAGGAGGAACTCGGAGGCTTTCGTTTTCATTTTCAACTAACTGTGGTTTGTTGTTATGTCCGAACCAGGTTAGTCTTCAAATGCTTTCGAGAAGCAAGCTAGCTTTGAATTGTGATTTTTGATACTGTCTTATGACCCGCATGTGGGTCCCAGCCCATGAACTGAAGACCGACAGGTTTTCGTGCAAATGCCATTACATATTTATGGAACCTTTCCTGAGTTACTCCTGCCAAGCCTGGGCATGTCAAATAAAATAATCTCTCTTTTTTTGAAAATGGCAGATCAAATGCTCCGATGGTTTGCTCAGCTTTTCACGGTTTGTTGCAGTGTACCTTTCCAGATTATTGTATTTTTTAATTGGTATTTTTTGGGGGGTTGGGCTTTTGATAATCAAGTTCTTTGCATAATGAGAGTGGCAGATGTCGAAAGGTTAGGAGGGAGCCAGAACTGGTAGAAATCCGGCAGAAATAACATCTCATCTTTCTGGTTTGTAGGGACACCCTGGCGGGAGGCACAAATACAAGACTTGAAAAGCACCCTGAAGAGTGTCAGCAGTGACATCCCCCTGGTCTTCGTCAGTGGCAACCACGACCTTGGGAACACGCCAACTCCTGAAACAATTGAAGATTATTGCCAAAAGTGGGGTGACGATTACTTCAGCTTCTGGGTCGGAGGGGTCTTCTTCCTCGTGCTGAACTCTCAGCTGTACTTTGATGCTTCCAAGTGCTTGGAATTAAAGCAGGCCCAGGATGAGTGGCTCCAGCAGCAGCTTGCAATGGCCGAAGCGAGAAAGTGCCGCCACGCTGTCGTCTTCCAGCACATCCCTCTGTTTCTGAGAGAACCCGATGAAGACCACGACTACTTCAACCTGGAGAAGTCCATTCGGCACGAGCTCTTGGAGAAGTTCCGCAAAGCAGGTATGGGGTTCCTTCATAGATCAGAGAGAGGCCTGGTCTGCGGCGAGGCAGTAGGTCAGACCAGTTCTGGGCTTAGAGGACCACTTCAGTCTGCAGGGGGAAGATGGGGGTGGGCCAATATGCAGCTGCAGCTGATGGGGTGGCAGCGCTTACCTCCCATCAACAGCATCGCTGCAGTTTACCAGGAGGTGTGAGGTTGGTGTGGTGCAAACACACCAGCAGAACCAATCTGGTTGCAGCAGAACCCTTCTTGTAAGCTGCAGTGATACCAATGACAGAAGCTCAGATAAACATCAGTACTCTGCCCCAGCACTCTGCCCTACTTTGTTAGAAAAGTTGCTAACATGTTTGCTGTTGCTGCTGCTGCTGCAGCTCCTATTATTTACCGTATTTTTCGCTCTATAAGATGCACTTCCCCCTCCTAAAAAGTAAGGGGAAATGTGTGTGTGTCATATGGAGCAAATGCAGGCTTCGTGGGCTATCCCAGAAGCCAGAACAGTGAGAGGGAGCGCTGTGCTGTTCTAGCTTCTAGCTCAGCCGCACGAAGCCTCTGCAGGGGAGCCTTCATCCCACTGCCCTGCGGAGGCTTCACGCAGCTATCCCTGGATCTTGTGGGAGGTCGGGGGAAAGCCAGGAGGCTTGCTTTCACTGAAGCCTGGAGACCAAGTGGGATCATTGCGCACTGATCCCGCTTGCTCTCCTGGCTTCAGGGATAGCCCCGCAAAGCCTCCTGAGCAAAGAGGGAGGAGCGCTCCCTCTTCGCTCAGGAGGCTTCTTATTTCTTGTTTTCCTCCCCTAAAAACTATGTGCGTCTTATGGTTAGGTGCGTCTTATAGAGCGAAAAATACGGTGAACCCCTATCTCCATTTCCATTCCCCTTCCTCTGCCATCTCCCATGCACCTATTCTTAGTTTGATCATAACCTCCTTGGGCAGTGGTGACTGGTGTGGCAGAAGGCAGGGAGCCCATTAGTGGGTGGAGCCAGAGCCAATGACACTGCCTGCTGGGATCACTGGGGCGGGGCTTAGGTGTGCGCCCACTTAACCCCCCTCCACACAGAATGCAGACATGCATTATTCTGAACACCTGAAAAGGGCTTCACTTGGTCTACATACGACCCCATCTGCATGCATGTAATAACATTTGTAAACAGGACTGCTTGGTACAGAACAAATAGCTAGCTGAATAGGATATCTCTTTCCCATTCAGTTAAGTATTCTTATTAATTAAGCCGAACAGAGAGAGGGCTGCTAGGCAGCTCATCGTACAATAGCGTAACTAAGTTTGCTATGAAATAATCCCTGATTCAGAAACTGTGAGCTCTGCATAGCTCAGTTTCCTTAGTAACAGAGCTGTTCTGTTTCCTTAAAAAAAACAACTTGAAGAACCTTTTTTGCAGGATGTTGTCAGTCAAGTATAATACACTCTTTCTTTCTTTCTTTCTTTCTTTCTTTCTTTCTTTCTTTCTTTCTTTCTTTCTCTCTCTCTCTCTCTCTCTCTCTCTCTCTCTCTCTCTCCTCCACCACCCTCTCATCTCATACTTTGCCCACAAATAATCAATTTGAACACATCCTTCATTATGATAGTCAGATGATAAATAATGAAATCAGCCTGTTCTTGCATGTTTTGTATTAATCATCATCATCATCACGTTTGGCTTTTGCAGTCTAAGAAGGTTAACCTTCTAATCACTTAATATTAATTCCAATTTTTCATATCCAAACTGAAGAAAATTAGACTGGTTATTTTATTTTTAAAAATGAAACATTCTTCTTTCCCCTCCTATTTGCTTTTTTCTGTCTTCTCCCCTGCAGTACAAGGGCATTTGGAATTATTGGTGGGGGAGGGGTGGCGTGGAACACAACCCTCTGCTACAACAATAATTTTAGTAAGGGTTGGCAAGGCATCTTGTATTTGGACAAGCAGCTATTTTTTTGTCAACACTGAATTTCTGCAACTCCATTAAAGCCCATATAGTGACAAAGCAAAATTATGCCTTTTTTAAACCAATAAGTAATTGAAAATATTTCAGCTAAGTAATCCCATTCAACATATTTCAAACAAAGATGTTGTTAGGCCTAGATCTTCGGAGCAAAACTTACTTTGTTCTTCACAAACACAAAATAAGAGCCTATCTTAATTTTGGAAAAGCTCGTTGCTTGTAGCAAGTGCTGAATTCAAAAGTCCTTGAGTCCTTGGAGAGATCAAGAGAGCCAGGGTTCTGTAGTACAGTGGTACCTCAGGTTACATACGCTTCAGGTTACAGACTCCGCTAACCCAGAAATAGTGCTTCAGGTTAAGAACTTTGCTTCAGGATGAGAACAGAAATCGTGCTTCGGCGGTGCGGCAGCAGCAGGAGGCCCCATTATCTAAAGTGGTGCTTCAGGTTAAGAACAGTTTCAGGTTAAGTACGGACCTCTGGAACGAACTAAGTACTTAACCTGAGGTACCACTGTACCTGAAGTGTCAAACTAAGATCTGGGAATTCAAATAACACCAGGAAGTCCATTGGGTGATCTTGGGCCACCTCTCACCCTAACCTACCTCCACAGAGTTGTTTTGGGGATTAAAGGGGGGGGGATTGTGTATGCCATCTTGAGCTCCTTTCGGGGGGGGGAGGTGATATATAAATGCAATAAATAAATAAAGTCTTGTTTCTGCAAGTTCTTGCTGTATAGAATGCCTTTAGAAGACAAACAGTCATTTCCAGGTAAGCTGATCTGTTCAGATGCTTCCTCTACATACACACACACACACACACACACACACACACACACACTAAACAGTTATTCCCAGCTGAAGGCAGCATAATTTTGTTTTGCTTGGCTCAAGATCCTTACTCCTGTCCATGATGAAAAATGTTCAACCTCTCATTATTACATTTCTAGGATGACAAACACCTGCTTGCTTTATATGTTCCAACTCTTCTCTGTTCATCAGGAACAGTCACTATTTTCTGTTTCTTGTCCCTGTATTTTGCCTTTTGGAGAGAAACAGGATTCCAGTTCCTAAAAGATGATTAGTCTCTCGTCATCTCCTCAGAGCAGGGTCTCACGCTGTCTTGTCCTTCTTCTATAAAAGCACTGCCCACATTAACATCACTGTGGAAATGAGAGGTTTGTGTTAGGGAATGGCTAGGTTCTTTGGTGCCCCACCTCAGAAGCCTACACAGAGCGAGGGTGTTCGACATGATGGCCTCCCATGCCCCTTCCAATATTGTGGGCAGGATTCTCAGTCCTTGAGTGATTTTCCCTGGCTGGAGTACGTCCTTGAACTCTGATTGTTGTTGTTTAGTCGTTTAGTGGTTTCCGACTCTTCGTGACCCCATGGACCAGAGCACGCCAGGCACTCCTGTCTTCCACTGCCTCCCGCAGTTTGGTCAAACTCATGCTGGTAGCTTCGAGAACACTGTCCAACCAACTTCTCCTTGTGCCTTCCATCTTTCCCAACATCAGGGTCTTTTCCAGGGAGTCTTCCCTTCTCATGAGGTGGCCAAAGTATTGGAGCCTCAGCTTCAGGATCTGTCCTTCCAGTGAGCACTCCAGGCTGATTTCCTTCAGAATGGATAGGTTTGATCTTCTTGCAGTCCATGGGACTCTCAAGAGTCTCCTCCAGCACCATAATTCAAAAGCATCAATTCTTCGGCGATCAGCCTTCTTTATGGTCCAGCTTTCACTTCCAAGCCAATAGGAGAGCCAATTTGTAGCTGAACAAATCAATAATCCAGTGTTGCTTCCTTCCATTGCATTGTCATACCTTTCCTGAAATACAGTGGTACCTTGGTTCAAGAACAGCTTAGTTTATGAACAACTTGAATTAAGAATGCTGCAAACCCAGAAGTAGGTGTTTTGGTTTGTGAACTTTGCCTTGGAAGCAGAACATGTTCCGCTTCCTCTTGAGTGTGTTCCATTTGTAAATTGAGTCCTCCGCTGCTATGGGAAAGCACGCCTTGGTTTAAGAACACTTTGGTTTAAGAATGGACTTCCGGAACGGATTAAGTTCATAAACCAAGGTACCACTGTACTACATAACTCAGAAGATGATACCTCTTCCTTTCTGATCCAGAAACCATTGTGTATTACATCAGCCTTTTTATTCTTTCATTTGCATTTGGAAACTTTCTTTTCCATTCCCCCCTCCCTTAAGATTTGTTTGGTGTTACTCTGTTTTAGCAGTTCCATGTGAGCAACATGTGCGTTGTTTGTTTTGATTTGATTTCGGTATTCCGCTCATTGTAAGCCATCGAGCTAAAACTCGAGCCCCAGAAGCTGCATCTGGTGTTAAGCGCTGAATTCAATTTCTCACTTCAGAAGTGTCCTTAACAGTTGGGCTAATTAAAGATAAAATGGTGTCCTTATCATAAATATTTATGAATTGAAAATCTGGCACTTTTTTAATTTCACCAAGTTAAGCCATGACGATAAGCTTGCGATACCAAATGAAAATGTCAACTTCATTGTAGTTTTACGAGCAGGGTGGATGAAATCTGTTGAAGAAGCCGGTCCCCTTTGTTGTTTTGATTCAGGTGCTTTTCAGAGCAGAACTAGGCCGTGTGTTTAAATCATATCTAACACATAAAGCTCACGACTTCCCTCAAAGAATCCTGAGAACTCTAGTTTGTTAAGAGTGCTGGGAACTGTAGCTCTAGGTGGGGGAACTATGGTTCCCAGGATTCTTGGGGGGGGGGTGTTGTGTACCTTAAATGTGCATTGGATGTGGACCTGCCAACATGGAAACCCTAAGATCAGGGGCTGAGAACCTCTTTTTTGTGTCAAGGGCCACTTTAGCTCATGGGCAGTCTGTTAAGGGCCACATGCCAGCATGGGGTGGATGATGGAGAGATCCAGAGACTAGGGGTCGGATCCAGCTCTGGTCAAGCAGCGTTCTGCTTGTTCAACAGGACTTACCCTTCCTTTCCTCTCCCTGTGGACCCCCAAATCAGGCAGAAGTGCCAAAGTATCACCCGAATCCCCGGAGCAGATTAAGGGGGCAAGAGAGGAAGGAAGTATGTTGTCCCATGGCAGCATGGGATACAGCCCAAAGTTTTTTATGTTTAATGCTGTATTGTGTTTTTAATACAGTGGTACCTCAGGTTAAGTACTTAATTCGTTCCGGAGGTCCATTCTTAACCTGAAACTGTTCTTAACCTGAAGCACCACTTTAGCTAAGGGGGCTTCCTGCTGCCGCTGCACCGCCGGAGCACGATTTCTGTTCTTATCCTGAAGCACTATTTCTAGGTTAGCGGAGTCTGTAGCCTGAAGTGTATTTAACCTGAAGTGTATGTAACCTGAGATACCACTGTATTTGGTTGGGAGCCGCCCAGAGTGGCTGGGGAAACCCAGCCAGATGGGCGTGGTATAAATAAATTATTATTATTATTATTATTATTATTATTATTATTATTATTATTATTTGCTGTTGTTGTTGTTTGAAGCAATTAAACCGTGGTTTAGGTTGTTGCCTGAATTGAGCTTTTGCCTTTGAAATGCATCTACAGCGGGCAGAATTTATAGCTTTAGCCTTCAAGTAAGCGATCTCACTTAGTACCCTTGAATGCCAAAGCGAGAGCCAAACGGACATCAGTCTCTTATCTCGCAGCAGATGTAGTTCTGCACTGCAAAAGCCACCTGGGCTGTATGGCCAGTGGTTTCAGATTATGCCCCCAGGTTGTCCTTGAGGCTCTGTTTAGTTGCAAAACAATGCTTTTAATCATCATAGCAACCAGGCGAAATGCATCCTTTTATCCGGGAAACATGAATCTCTATGAGGATAACTTCAGTGAAACCCTTGGTTTATATTGGTGGTTTTGAAATGGATGGCTTAAATTGCCACCATTTAAATCGAACCACTACATGACTATAACTATTCACCCTGGTGTGGTAAATAAGTGGTGTCAGGGGCAGTGTGATTGCTATTTGCCATCAATAGGCCCATGGCCCTTTCCTGTATGAGGTAAGGTTGCAACAGTTAGGTCTTTTCGCATTAGTAATAGAGGCATGGCAGAGGTGTCTAAGATTATGCATGCTGTAGAGGAAGTGTATAGAGAGGCAACATTTTTCTCCCCTCTGTCGTAGTAACTAGAACTCGGAGCCACCCAGTGAAGCGGAATGTGAAAAATTCACATTCCAAGGCGGAAGAAAACAGTTTTCCATGCAGTGCATAGTTCATCTTTCAAACTCGCTCCCACATGAGGCAGTGATAGCCCTGAACATGGATGCATTGAAAACAGATTAGACAAAGTTGTGCATGATAAGACTATGGAAGACTATGTTTCCCTCCATTGTTGGAGGCAGCATGTCTCTGAATATGTGGGAACCACACGTAGAGAGAGCGGTGTTGCGCTCAGGTGCTGCTAGCAGGCTTCCCGTGCCTCTTGGCTGCTTAGAGGGAGGGTAGAATCATAGAAACTAGCCTACTGTGAAAGGTAAACTTTTACCTACGGTGAAAGGTAAAAATTTCATTTGTTGTTTCACCTGCTTTGGCCTGGGACCCTGCCTGCCACTGGCATGTGGCCCCCAGAAGTTTTTGCAGATGGAAATGTGGACCTCAGTCTGGGAAGAAAATGTTCCTTCTGATGTCTGCCACATCAAAATGGATGGGGTATGGATGGATGCATCTAGACAAAAGCATGATGTTGGTCTCTGAGCATGTGAAGGCCGAGGGCCTTCTGGCGGTTCCCTCATTGCGAGAAGCAAAGCTACAGGGAACCAAGCAGAGGGCCTTCTCGGTAGTGGCCCCGCCCTGTGGAATGTCCTCCCAGCAGATGTCAAAGAGATAAACAACTACCTAACATTTAGAACACATCTGAAGGCAGCCCTGTTCAGGGACGTTTTTAATGTGTGACATTCTAATGTATTTTTAATCTTTGCTGGAAGCCGCCCAGAGTGGCTGGGGAAACCCAGCCAGATGTGCGGGGTACAAATAAATTATTATTGTTGTTGTTGTTGTTATCCTCTTCTGTCAGAACACTGCCCTGACTCTCCCACCTGCCACCCAAAAAAGTCTGCACTGTGCTCGTTTTCCCCTCACGCAGCTACCTTTTTACATCTGCCTCTCGTTGCCTCAGCGCAGGCTTAGCAGATTGCTGGTTTGGGCCCTGCAGGGAGGGAGGCAAAGTGTTTTCACTTCTCACTGGCAATGAGAGAGAAATCAATTTCGTTCCACAGAAGGTAGAATATGGAGGGCCAGATCTGCGCAGCGCCATCGGTTGCCCCACTGCTCTGAAATAGCAGCAGAGAATCACAGCAGGCTGTTGCTGTGGACTTTCCTGGATAAACCCTGAAAAAAGGGGGGGGGGTTTCCTGCCTGCCAGTGGAACGTTCTGAGCTGGTGCGATATTTATCTATGTGAGATTCCGCCTCCCATCAGAGCTGTTTTGTTCCTGAATTTCCATTCCATTTAGAAAGGTAAGCATCAATAGATTCTGTAGGCACAATCAAGCCAGTTCATTTATTATTGTTATTTCAAAGTATATCCCACTCTCCCTCCCAAAGGAGCCCAGGGCAACAAACACATCAGTAATAAAGCAGGCTTTTATTTTAAGTCGTCTCCCCTACCCCTCATTATCTTTATTAATCTTTCTCAAAAATACAGATTAAAAAAAAATCATACAAAACAGATGCAAAGGGTAAATTATTAACACAACAGGCTTAAGGTATCTCAATAACTACATATAAAACGTTTCGCTTTATGGGACTAGCAAAGATCTACATTGGCTCCTAGTCCACAATTCAAAGTGTTGGTGCTGACCTTTAAAGCCCTAAACGTTCCCCCCCCTCTTTTTTTAAAAAAATAATATTTATTAAAAGTTTAAAGATTACAGAAAAAAGCAAAAGAATTTAACAAAACAATACAATACAAAAACAAAGACACTACACAACAGTAACACTAAAACATTGAATTAACAAAACAAAACAAAAACAATTTAAAACACATCCAATAGTTTCAATATCTTAGCTTCGGCCCAGTATATCTGAAGGAGCGTCTCCATCCCCATCGTTCAGCCCAGACACTGAGGTCCAGCGCCAAGGGCCTTCTGGGGGTTCCCTCAATGCGGGAAGTGAAGCTACAAGGAATCAGGCAGAGGGCCTTCTCGGTAGTGGCACCCATCCTGTAGAATTCCCTTCCGTCGGATGTCAAGGAAGTAAACAACTCGACCTTCTGTAGACATCTGAAGGCAGCCCTGTATTGGGAAGTTTTTAATGTTTTGACATTTTAGTGTGTTTGATGTCTTATTTTGTTGGGAGCCACCCAGAGTGGCTGGGGCAAACCAGGCATATGGGTAGCATAGTTGAATGAATGAATGACATTACTGAATGCAACCTTATGTATTCTGTACATCCTCCCCACGACACACACAAACATACTGAAGAGAGCAGGTGGATTCGGTCCTGTAGGGTTTCTTCCCCTTCCCTAGCAGACCACAGGTTTGAAATCTCCCATCAGCTGGTGATCAGGGCATTCAGTCCTGCAGGGTGCTGCTTATAAGTGCCTTCCCTGCAGGGAGTGTGTTTGTGGAGGAACATCATGCTGGGCCTTCCAGCCTTCGCATCCCCTGATAACCTGGATAACTCTAGGCAACCCGGTCTATGGTGATCTGAGTCTATCTCAGCCCAAGTGCAGGTGCCCCCAATTCAAAACTGGCCTGATTCAGATCAAGATCTGGGCTTCCCCTAAATCCGGTGCACAGCACTAGTCCCAAGCTCCTTAAGAAGGAGGGATAGCTACATATAACAGAAATTATAATCGGATACAGTTTCCTGTGCATTTTTGCCATTATAACCTTGGTTACTATGCTGAAAAGCGTTGCTCTAACTTGGATCCAAGCTTTGAACCAATTCCCATTTTAATTGCTGCCCTGCCAAAGCACAGATCTCTGCTGCATCTAAGCCAGGAGTGGGGGGGAGGGGGAGCTTGAAACAAGAACCCGAGAGATTTCAATCTGTCCGTCTGAAGATAACCTCAAAAGGGAATGGAGGCTGTGAGGAACCAGGTCATCCAGGACTGCTATATCTGCCTGTCTTGATAGAGGATCTCGTTTTTCAAACTCCAAGTCTCCATCTTCAATTACTTCTTTAATCAGCCTTTCAAGATAGCGCTTGCCAATGTATTTTGCATGCTGGTTTTGAGCCATTGGGCTCCTTTTCCTGTCACAACCATTTAGGTTTCCTCTGAGAATTTGCTTTTGCTTAATGACGCCTTTATTAATTTATGCTAAAGAAAAGAGTCATTGATGTTTGATTCGTAATTCGATCTATAGTTGGAGGGGTTTTTTTATTAATTAAGGCAGAAATGAGATATCTACCAAGAGTGGGAGGAGAGACTAGCATAAAAGGAACACTCTGAGATGGGGCAGCAGCTCTGGATGGTTGATTTTCCCCCCAAAAAACCCTTTGGAGTTGGGCTTCAGAGGATTGTGTCATGGCCTCCATATCCAGCAGTCATTGAGACCACTTTTCCCTATGATGAACTACTGTGAGTAAGAATAATAACAATGAATAATGAACGACTAAGTCAATGAAATTTATATGCCACTTAATTGCCAAGGTGACTTATAAACAGTTTACAAGCATAAAACCAATTACAAAACGCACACACACATGATTAAAATACACCACAGAATTCCATTTAAACATTAAAATAAACACCCCACGATTAAAATGTGTAATAAACCAGGCCCGTTAAAACAGCACAACACCCCCTCCTTTGGTAATCCTCACAGAAATCTAGCCCAATGGTTGCCATTAATTTGATATTGAATTGATTTTAAAATGAATTGATTTTAGAGTGCTTTGTTACTTTTAGTGTTGTTAGCCACTCTGAGCCCGGCTTCGGCTGGGGAGGACGAGATATAAATAAATACAAACTATTATTATTTATTAACAATTAAAACAGTTAAGGGCCTACAGGGAGCTCTGCTGGTCAGGTTGATGGTCCATCTACTCTGCCATTTTGTTCTCACAGTGACCAACCAGATGCCTATGGGAAGCCCACGAACAGGGCCTGAACACAAGAGGCCTCTCCCTTCCTATGGTCCCCATCATCTGGTATGACGAGGTCAAGGGCACATTCCAGCAAGGCAAAAACATTTTGGGTGCAAAGCAGGGCCAGTAAAGGAGGTGGGCTCAGAGGAGGGGGAGTGTGGGAAGACACCCAAGGGCCAGATAGTGCAGCCGGGGGGGGGGGCAGGGACAGCATTTGACCTCTGGACCTGAAGTTTCCCCTCCCCAGAGATCTGCATCTCCTCCAGCAGAATCTCCCTTCCCTAACCCCAGCTTTGGGAAACAGTTCACGACGATAACACTAAAACAATTTAAATGGCCTTCACGTTCTTAAAAGCAATGAGGCCTTTCCGAAATTATTTATCCTGGGGCCAATCATATTTACTCAGGAACAATCCCTGCTAATTTCAGGGGCGCTTAAATCCAAGGGTTTATCGTTTCCAGCACGTGCATTTGATAAGTGTGTTTGAAATGAACTGCCGGCATGGTGCGCTTTAATAAATAAATAAATAAACGAGGCATTTTTTTGAGCCAAGAGAGTCTTGCTTTGACTTTCTGATGCCACATAGCTATTCACTCCGCCAGATTCTCTCTAACCTCCTTCAATGTATCTGTCAGAACTGCCAACAGATCTAAAGCAACTTTTGCATATTAAGTAGAACCCACGATAATTCACTAGCGGGTTTGATTCTGCAGTCACACGTCCGTATCGATACTTGGAGATGCATTCCTTTCCTTTTCTCTTCCTTTTCTTCTTCTGTTGCCTATTGAATGGAGGTGTCACAAGATAGAGCTGTTGATAAGGCAGGGGTGGACAACTGGTGTCCGTAGATTAACTGCAGAGCCATAGATTGCCCAGCCCTATTATGAGTCCCCCCCCCCCCTTTTTCAGCCATCCAGAGAGACCAAGTGAGATTCAGGAGAGACAGAAGGAAGTACCTCTTAATGCAAAAACTATGGACAATAAGAGGGACATGGGTGGCGCTGTGGGTTAAACCACAGAGCCTAGGACTTGCCAATCAGAAGGTCGGCGGTTTGAATCCCCACGACGGGGTGAGCTCCCGTTGCTCGGTCCCTGCTCCTGCCAACCTAGCAGTTCAAAAGCACATCAAAGTTCAAGTAGATAAATAGGTACTGCTCCGGCGGAAAGGTAAATGGCATTTCCATGCGCTGCTCTGGTTCGCCAGAAGCAGCTTAGTCATGCTGGCCACATGATCTGGAAAGCTGCACGCCAGCTCCCTCAGCTAATAAAGCGAGATGAGTGCCACAACCCCAGAGTCGGCCACGACTGGACCTAATGGTGAGGGGTCCCTTTACCTTTATGGACAATAAGATGTGATGGCCACCAACTAGTATGGCTTTAAAAGGGGTTTAGATAACTCTGTGAACCATAGATAAGACTGGTTGTGAGAACAGGATGCTGGACTAGACAGGCCTTTGGCCTGATCCAGCAGGGCTCTTCATAACACTATTGCCTTCTCACATATTTTATATCCAGATTTAATGTCTCATAGATTTAATGTCATGAGAGGAGGCAAGGGTCCTCCTCTAATGACACTACGACTTGTGTGGGGTGGGTGCTACCTTGAAATTATTAGTAGTGGGGCTAATGGTCACACAAAAACTCATAATTCACATGCTATTTACATCCCAGCTTCAGAATTGTGACTGTACTCTAGATAAGAGTTTTCCCAAACTGGCCGCTGGTCCTGCTATCTAGGAACAATGAGAGTTGTAGTCCAAGAACAGCTGGAGACCCAAGTTTGGGAAACCTTGCTCTAGATGGAATTGCAGTTCATCACACTCCAGTGAGGAAGGTTCTATGGCCAGTTGATCTGTGTGACAGCCCAGACTGCTGCCCAGGTACTCACTGCTGGTGGGCAAGTTCAAAGTCTCTTCACTCTCTTTTTATGGTTCATAGATGGTATTAATCGAATCCTAGAGTAGGAAGGGACCATGAGGGCCATTTTGTCCAACTCACTGCAATGCAGGTATCTTTTACCCAGCGTGGGGCATGAACCCACAACCCTGAGATCAAATGTCTCATGCTCTACCCACTGAGCTATCCCTTTAAACCTGGCATGGACCAGTAGACCTTCAAATAGACCTTGAGTAAGTGTCGTTCTCAACAGCAAGGTAGCATGGAGGTACACCCCTTCCCACAGGTCCAAAAACATGAGCCAGTTTAGGGTCCATCAAGAACTGCTTTTCTATTAGCGAGAATGAGAGGAGGGAGACCCAATTGCACAGCTTTTTGGACTGTTGTTTGGCTCTGAGCATACATTAGAACAGGGCTGGGAAACCTCTGGCCCATGGGCAAATACTGCCCCACAACTTCCATTTTCTACAACCACATACCTGTCATTCAACTGGGTGACATCAGCAGAAGGACAGGATCCAACCGTTGTTGGGTGCTGCTTTGCCAACACATTCCCTGAGTGTGAAGCTGGTGTGAAGCAAGCCCCTGCAGAGATCAGGATTGAACCCTTCACTCAGCAGCTGATGAATGAGAAGCTCAGTGCTGTTTCACCGGTGTGTTTCCCTCCTCCCATCCTCACAGGTCAATTTTGACAGGTGGGCAGGACTGACCGCCTACCAGTCACTTGATGCCATCGTGACACCAGGTGATTGGCAGGTGGGGCGGGGAGATAAAGATCTGGCCCACTTAGCCAAAAGGCTTCCCCACCCCTGCAACAAAAGTCGAGGGGGAAAGGCAGCTTGAGAGGGCTTTCTGAAATCATAATTTGGCAGCACTACCTGGGGAGAACATTTCTAAGTGAATAAATTGCATCTGAGTGCACGGCACATTTTTATGAGATTCTTTTTATGTCTGGGATAAAAAAAGGGGGGAGAAAAAAGAGAAAAATCTAGACCAAAGTAAATTGCTAGCTTGTCATCTTTGCATTATTGCACTGATTGGATCGTGTTGACTTTCTTTTTCTTTCTTTTTTTATGGTAATGAACAAAATAAGTTGAGTAAATAACTGAGGTGGCAGGCCAGAAAGGAGAAGCCTGTGTTTATTATGTTAGCAAAGCTAGCTGCATCTTCTGTTAGATGTAGCCGCGACCTGCTTCCCTCTCTGTTGCGCAACAAGCATTAACGGTGGCCCCTGTGAGTTTTCAGAGACAATGTAAAATAATCAGCCTACATTTTCAGATGCCAGCAGCCTGCAGCCGACATCTGAATATGTTGGTTTCTCCGCAAAGTTGTTTCCATATCAACGTGCGTAAGGCTGGGGTTGTTAGGCCAAGAACACAACCCAGTGGGGACTCTGAGCACGCATGCACAGGCTGCAAACATAAATAAATGGATGTGGGAAGCGGAATCGAGAAAATACTGGTATTACACAGGTGCAGGTGTTGGCAGAGTAGGACCCCAGTTGCAAACTTGAGTGTGGTGGTGCGGAGTGGCCTTCAGCTTGGAAAATCCTGGCCTGGTATTCCTTAAACCTTTTTCTGTCAGGTAGATCTCACAGAGCATGGGAAAGTGTTCATGAATATGTGTGTCCCCAAGGAAGAAGGCGAGTAGAAGAAGAGTTTGGATTTGATATCCCGCTTTATCACTACCCTAAGGGGTCTCAAAGCGGCTAACATTCTCCTTTCCCTTCCTCCCCCCACAACAAACACTCTGTGAGGTGAGTGGCGCTGGGAGACTTCAGAGAAGTGTGACTAGCCCAAGGTCACCCAGCAGCTGCATGTGGAGGAGCGGAGATGCGAACCCGGTTCACCAGATTACGAGTCCATCACTCTTAACCACTACACAACACTGGTTCTACAGCACACTGGAAGATGCAAATACACTTCAAAAGAGGATTAGACAGAGTCATGGAGTCATGTGACTATTGGCGGCTGCTCCACTGCTAGAGGTATTATGACTGATTACCAATTGCTGGAAATCACAAATGGCAGAGTGTTGTTGCACTCGTGTCCAGCTTGTAGACTTCTGGTCAGCCACCATGAGAACAGGATGGTGGACTAGATGGGCCATTGGTCTCATCCAGCAGGGCTCCTTTTAGGTTCCTATTGGTCAGAGTACAAAGCCATTTGGAGAGCCACAGGTCCCCCAACCCTTGCACGATACACACTGAATTTGTGTATTTGGGAATGAGCTCTTCCTGGTGCTAAATTCTGTGCTATTATCAGCTTTCATTCAGGAACCCCCGAACCTTCTGCAAGTCAGTCGTTAACATTGCCAGATGTTCCGTGCATTTTGAAGCACAGCTACCTCAGAGAACACAAGCAGAGGAATGTGGCTTCCAGGGGAGGGGGTTTAAAGTCACTTTTATGGCATTTTTCATCGCAAATAAAACATTTGTGTCTTTTGTATATACAGTAACAGAACCATGAGGCAATGAGCAGTGTAGAAAGTCGGTTGCAAATATATATGTATATATATATATCTCTGCAAGAAGACCCAGGAGGCAGAGGATTATTCGATGAGAAAGAAACAAATTCAAAGAAAATGCTTTCTGTTATAGGAGGGACTCTCACCCAGTAAAAGCTGTTCCCTCCACCACTTCGTCTCTCGGGCCCAAGCTTGTCATGTAGGGAAATTGTTCTTTATAGCTGGCTGAGACAAGACTAATGTTGCCTGTCAGACCACTTCTCCTTGCACTAGTTATGCAGCTTTTATATATTCTGTCCCTGTGTCTTGCAATTACAAAAGCACGGCAACATGAGCCTCTCTCCTGAATCCAGTGGACTTTTCTACGGCTTTTCAAAGCCGTCAGTTTGCTGGCGGCACCAAGATGTCAAGGAACGCCAGAGGTGTGCCCTCGGCAGGAGAATTTTCCACTGAGCAAGGTGTGCAGTGGGAATGATACAGTTGGAAGGGATCCCAAGAGTCATTGAGTCCTCTGTAATACAGGAACCTATATTGGCCATTGGGAAGGAAGATGTCTAGAATAACCTCCTCTTTCATTTGAGCCTTCCTGAAGCAGCAAGGTCTTACTGTGCTCTGGCATGTTCCTATGTCCTTGGTTATCAATTGATCTTGACTCTGCCTCCTAGTTCACTCTATGATCCACACTTGCTCTTTAGACCTGGTCACTGGTGAGTGCTGTGTTTCCTGGTTCCTGCTTCTTCTTCACCCCAGATTGCTATCCTTGGCCCACCCTTGGCACAGCCAATCAGGGGCCAGGAGGTCAAGACCAGGGGTCAGCAAACTTTTCCAGCATGGGGCTGGTCCACTGTCCCTCAGGCTTGTGGGGGGGCCAGACCATATTTGGGAGCGGGGAGTGAACGAATTCCTATGTCCCACAAATAACCTAGAGATACATTTTAAATAAAAGGACACATTCTACTCATGTAAAAACACACTGATTCCCAGACCATCCGCAGGCCAGATTTAAAAGGCGATTGGGCCAGATCCGGCCCCCGGGCCTTAGTTTGCCTACCCATGGTCAAGACCCATGACACACAACTAACAAAAGGCAAGATACCACACTGCTGCCTGCCTGTCACTGTCATCCAGTTTGCCTGGCAGCATTAAAGGGCCAATTCACAGATTAAAGACCCAAGGCGCTGGTTTCCAAGCTTAAAAAATAGTTGTGCATCTTTTTTTTCTCAGTTAATTGTGGAGGAAACTCAATTTACTGAGCTGAATATTATTCCACAAGAGAAGCATTCACTTTTCACCAGGCAACCATAAAAACATCTTGGGTTGTAGTTGTATTCAGAGTAAACTCATTAACAGTCACTGCTAACTTAGACCTATGGATTTCTGGGGGGAAGTTAGTTGGATGCAATCCTTTACCAGTTATCGTAGCTACTTTCAACTTTTCAGTGTGTTTTCTTCATTAGGACCTACTTTTATATTTGCTGGAATATAATTTTAAAATATTCTGAACGTTCCTGCCAAAGATTTTGACTTTCCTGCTCAACTTGGAAGCGCAGCACTGAGTCACTTTTTGAAGTTTATTACACTGAATTATAGATGCAACTTTCATCCCAGGTAGGCAAAGTTTGAGGAGCTATACTAAATAAAGAATATTTCATTTTGATCAGGAAGCAAAATAGGGCAAGCCGCTTCAGCAGCAAGGACTCCACCGGAGTTTGAAAATCAAGCGGATCTTTCGCTCACGGCTTCAGCTGATTGTCTTTTCCCCCCTTTCTTTTCTGCTGCTTTGTGCTTCCTCTGTTTGAATCAATGGCAGTGTCTCCTTTTTTGCCCAGGCAAGCCTGAAAAACATGCCACAGAGTAGGGAAATGAAAAATAGGTCATGTGTCATGTGTCTGGAAAAAAAACCCAAGTGGCACTTGAGTTCCCTTGGGATATATAAGAAAATGAGACTTCCCTGTACATGCCAGCAAAAGTGAAGGGGGAGACTACCAATAATCAATATAAATTTATTATTTGTCGTCATTGAATTTACATCCCGCCCTTCATCCCCAAGGAGCCCAGGGAAGCAAACACATTCACAACACATTTTGGAAATAGTTACCGTTGGCTATGGAACTTACCTGGGAAACCTTTGTATCTCATTGAGATTAAGAATGATGCAGAGCAGTTAGCCCTTTTTATTGCCCTCCAAGGTGATCAGACACAAGCCTGGCCTTAGCATTTGCTTATAGTTGCAATAGTGTGGGCTTGAGTCCTGAAAGGGTTAACTATGTTGAACTCAGCACTTACTATGGGAATGCATAGTACAGTGGGACCTCGGGTTAAGAACTTAATTCATTTTGGAGGTGCGTTCTTAACCTAAGGTACCACTTTAACTAATGGGGCCTCCCGCTGCCACCACGCTGCCACCGCGTGATTTCTGTTCTCATCCTGAAGCAAAGTTCTTAACCCAAGGTACTATTTCTGGGTTAGTGGAGTCTGTAACCTGAAGAGTCTGTAACCTGAAGCGTCTGTAACACGTGGTACCACTATAGACTCCTGGTTAACAGGTGGTTATCTTATAGACACCAGCTGAGTGACATCTCACGCTGTGACCTTGAGATACAGAGTCAAAGAGACCTGCCACTGCAGTTTCATGATTCGTCCCTTTGGTTGCTATGGGAGGGTTCTGGGGACTAGGGATGGGTGATATAGCAATACATCATCCAAAACCAGATTGAAGTCCACCATTGTGGTAATGGAAGTATATTAATAGCGAAGTACAATTGAGAAGAGGTATATTAATAGTGAAATAATTATTAAGCTCTAACTGTATGTAGGTTTTATTTTACTGTGGTACCTCGGGTTAAGTACTTAATTCGTTCCGGAGGTCCGTTCTTAACCTGAAACTCTTCTTAACCTGAAGCACCACTTTAGCTAATGGGGCCGACTGCTGCTGCTGCACTGCCGGAGCAAGATTTTTGTTCTCATCCTGAAGCAAAGTTCTTAACCCGACCTACTATTTCTGGGTTAGCGTAGTCTGTAACCTGAAGCGTATGTAACCTGAAGCGTATGTAACCCGAGGTACCACTGTATTTGTTTTTTATCTTATATTTTGGAAATGTACATCCAGTTGTTTTTTTCCTTCAATTTTTTGGGGGGCCCTCAAGAGAGTGGGGCCCTAAGCTATAGCTTGTCCGGCTTATATGTAAATCCAGCACTGTGTAACATACATGGACATGAGCAATACGCCAGTAAGCTGACTCGGCAGGATACAGGCTATAAATATGGGCAATGGAGACACTGTCAGGCAGAACTCAAAATAGACAAGGAGATCTCAAGAGGATGCTCTGCATCAGTCAGCTCCCAGAAGGATCATTTGCTGTCATGTCTAAGGGTTCTCTGAAAGAAGCAGTCACCCCACGCAGCAGGCTGAGGTCAGCTGAGAGGGGGAGCAGATGCAGCTCTGAGGAGGTGTGTGCCGCTCACTGGATCCTGCTCTTGTAATAACAACAACAACATGCCCAGCCCATCTGGCTGGGTTTCCCCAGCCACTCTGGGCAGCTTCCAACAGAATATTAAAATACAATAACCTATTAAACATTAAAAGCTTCCCTAAACAGTGCTGCCTTCAGATGTCTTCTAAAAGTCTGGTAGTTGTTGTTCTCTTTGACATCTGGTGGGAGGGCGTTCCACAGGGCGGGTGCCACTACCAAGAAGGCCCTCTGCCTGGTTCCCTGTAACTTGGCTTCTCGCAGCGAGGGAACCGCCAGAAGGCCCCCGGCGCTGGACCTCAGTGTCCGGGCAGAACGATGGAGGTGGAGATGCTCCTTCAGGTATACTGGACTGAGGCCATTTAGGGCTTTAAAGTTCAGCACCAACACTTTGAATTGTGCTCGGAAACGTACTGGGAGCCAGTGTAGGTCTTTCAAGACCTGTGTTATATGTTCTCGGCAGCCGCTCCCAGTCACCAGTCTAGCTGCCACATTCTGGATTAGTTGTAGTTTCTGGATCACCTTCAAAGGTAGCCCCACATAGAGCGCATTGCAGTAGTCCAAGCAGGAGATAACTAGAGCATGCACCACTCTGGCGAGACAGTCCGCGGGCAGGTAGGGTCTCAGCCTGCGTACCAGATGGAGCTGATAAACAGCTGCCCTGGACACAGAATTGACCTGCGCCTCCATGGACAGCTGTGAGTCCAGAATGACTCCCAGGCTGCGCACCTGGTCCTTCAGGGGCACAGTTACCCCATTCAGGACCAGCTTTGCCTCTGTCGTCCTGTTCCCTCTCCAGCCTCCTTTTCTCTAACCCACTGCTTTCAGTGCACCAGGGTTTCCCTGGCCTCTAGTTGCCTCAGGTGGAACAGCAGGCGGAGGCAGTTTTTGCCTCAAATGGTAAAATGGCCTTGGCCAGCTCTGCTCCAACAGCAAATGGAACATAAGATTGAAGCAGTCTGGAATGGGTTTCATTCTAGTTGGGTGCAAGGATAAGTAGTTTGCTTTGTCTAGTCTAAGTAGAGTGTGTGTGTGTGTGTGTGTGTGTGTGTGTGTGTGTGTGATGCATGTCAATGTCTAATGCTTGCTGTGTAACCAACGAAACCCACAGCCTTCACCCATAAGTGTTCTTATTGCTCTCTAATCCAAGAGAACCGCTGCCTTTGGCAAACAAAACCTTTGGCAGAACACCATTAAGACATTCTGAAAATGGTTTGAAATATGCTCTCATTCACCATTCCCAGGGTTGCCCTGTTCTACGGCCATGAAATGCCTGAGTAAACAGGAATGTTTTCAAAAATTTCTCCCGAAAATCAGTTAATGATGGAGGCAGACGCACCTCACGGTGAATAAGTTATTGTGCTCTGAAGAATGCTCTGCAAGCTCCTTTCCTCTTAAGTGGAGGGCACTGACAACAATGACCAGTGCTGCACTTTTGTAATTTTACACTCAAACGGGGGTCATCATCCTGGCACCCACATGTGTCAATATGCCTACCAGTACCTCCTAAGTCACCCAGAAAAGGTCTCAGTAAATATCCCCTTGAAAATCCACATTAGATTGTTTGTTGTCCTTGCTGAGTTTCTGTTTGCACTGACTTGGCCTCTCTTACATTGAATGCCCTCCCCCTTAAAGCATGCAGACGTTTCGTTGGATGCCAGGATTGGACACCCATCCTCCCATTGTGAACAGAGGAGAGGTACACAGAGATTCTCCCTGTGAGCAAGTGGAGGTGTCTGATTCAGGTGCCTTTTTTCCATTGATGGAGGGCATGCCAGCACCATTTTGTGATCCTGTCATTTTTAGATATGGCAGCCATTTTGTTTTATACCTCACGCTCATGGCAGCAATTTTATGATTGGCATCCACAGACGCTTTCTGAAAATTACAGATGTACAGGCTGGCAACACCCACTCAAGACTTAATGGTCTTTTTGTGGGGAGGGGGAGCAGTATTTCAACATGTAATAAGTCAGACTTTTCCTGACCCGTAAGACTGAACCCTGTTATTACTAGATTTCTGTTTTTCTCTCTGCTTTTTTGCTACCATTTTACCCTGTTAATGTTTGTTGTTCCATTCGCTGCCAGGATATTTAAATGTTAAGCAGTTTGGAAATGCTTTTAAATAAATAAATTGGAGGGGAAGTCACTTTGATGTCGGGATGTGAACGTTCGGTTGTCTGGCAGTCATTCTGTCTTTCTCTCACACACACAATTAAACCATCAGGAAATGAAAATGATTCTCCACACACACACACACACACACACACACACACACACACACCTCTCTTTTGTCAAACGGCATCATTATGAGTGGCCTGTCTCGCTCAGTCTTCAGTAAGTGGAGTCACTAATAATTAAGAAGCCGTCGCAATAAAAGCGAGCTCGTTAGGGGAGTTGACAGTGTTATTGGGAACCTGAAGGAAATGTGGCATTTGGCAAAAATTGAATTGGACGTTAGATTGGCAGCAAGCAAAGTGTTGACTGAGATCAGCTTTATGGCGAATATGAGTCCAGTGGTGGTCTTTTTAGCTGCAATGGCTTCAGTTCAAAGAGCCCGTTACTACCTATAAGCCCTAAATTAGGGTTGCCATATTAAGGCAAAATTGGAGCTTTTTAAAAAATAATAATTTTTATTAGTTTTCAATTAGAATCCAATAATAGCCTCTATATAACAATACCAATTTATAATACAATTAATAATACCAAGCCTTCAAATACTGAATTATATAATTTAGGTGGCCCTCCGCATCCTAGAATTAATGGTTTGATGGTTTTCTTTATTTCTGCATTCCAAAATATGGTAGTATTCATTTCAGTTACATTCCAGTCATCATCATAATCTCTTATACAACAACTGCAATATTAATAACTTCACCAAAATCTACACTACTGACCAGGGTTGCAATGCATCCGGATTTTCCCAGACATTTCAGCGATTTTTGTCCAGACACCAGTTCCTGGAAAATTCCTACCTAAATGGCAACCCTACCTAAATGACTTGGATTAGGCAGGAGTGCCTCCCTTCATTAATCCCAGTCTTAAACCAAGGCTCCATCTGCACCATACATTTAAAGTACTGTTGTCCCACTTTAAATCGTGTGGCTTCACCCAAAAAAATCCTGGGAATTGTAATATGTTGAGGCTGCTGAGGCCCCTACTCCCCTCCACAGAGTTCACTGGTTTAACCCCTCTGGGAATTATAGCTCTGTGAGGGGAATAGAGGTGTCTTTTAGCAACTCTCCTACTTTTGATTGGTGGTGGCTCTCCAGGGCAAGAATCTGTCCCCATCATAGCTGTGCTCCAAGGTGTGTCCTTGGGGTTGGGGCTTTTGGTCCAAAGAGGTGAAAGCCTTTTGCTGAAACATTTCATCTAGAACAGGCATAGGCAAACTCCGGCCCTCCAGATGTTTGGGACTACAATTCCCATCATCCCTGACCACTGGTCCTGTTAGCTAGGGATGATGGGAATTGTAGTCCCAAACATCTGGAGGGCCGGAGTTTGCCTATGCCTGATCTAGAAAGCCAGGTTCAAAGCTCAGCATAGTCCAAGCAAGCCAAGGTCAAGCTTGGGGAGCAAGGAGGGGAACTAGAGGAAGCAGAGACCTGTGTTGTTTTTATCAACTGGAAGCCTCAAGAGGGAGACATCATATATTGTGTGGCTTGCTAGCTGCTGGTAGTAAAGGAGTTCTGGGGATTGCTTGCTCATGAGTTGCCTGATAGGTCTGTAGACTCATGCTAATGGAAGCCCATTGCACTGCACAGTGGCCAATCCATTGTGCAACAATGTCACACAAATGCTTCTTACGTATTTTTATTCATTCATTTGTTCATTCATTATTATTATTTTGTATACCGCTTTTCCGCACACACACAAAATGCTCAAAGCAGAGAACAGGACTACGTTCCGAAAAAACAGTAAAAAAAACCATTCCATAATAACTTAGCAAAACAATAGCAGATATAATAACCTGCAAAAGAAACTCACATCAATACTGTGAATATAATAAGATTACTTAAGCAACATTCAGCATCCAATAGCAAAAATAACAAGGGAGCCTCACAGTTTCACCTTGGTCCTAGAAACACCATTCCCATGGTGTATGTAAATTATTATGAACCATGTTATGATGTAGCTCACTGCCCATATCTCCCTTTTGTAGAAAAGCCACTCTGTGTATTGTGATTTTTGGGGCTGAGGATGATGAATAGTGGCATACAACAGCTCTCCAATACAAGCTTCAAGAGCTATTGCCTTATTTGGTTTTTATTGATGAAATACAATATTGGGGGCAGATCTCCACGCATAATTCTTGTGGAACGGCATTCCTTTGGCACAAAACATTTTGCAAGTGGAGCAGGTATGCCACTAAGAGACTGGAACTTAGGTCTGTATTGGATAGGACCCTCAATAATAACAAAAACAAGAAGAACGACCTTGCTGAACATCTGATAAAGGTAGCGCTGCCTTCCAGCCTCATGGAAGAGCATAGGATTGAAATCGAGGCCAAGGAAATTTGTTACAGCCTTGCAGCCAAAAGCTTTTGTTTCAGGAGCTCAGCCTGTTTATGAGATGCTGCTGTTTTTTCCCCTTAATTCCCCATCAAAATGGCAATGCATCCCAAGCAATTTCTATTAAACCGAAATCAGTTTGCATTAGTAACAATTAACTGTAAAAAAAAAAAAGAGTGTATTCATGCTTAAATTACATGCCGTTTTTATTGGCACTCGTAAACAAAGCCGTAAGGATATTGCCTAAATTGGCATAATGCATATTATCTTGTGCAACACTTCGCTCTGAATTAACGTATTCTTTTCAACCTTCCTTTGGTCAACAAATGAAATTAAGGGAATAATCTTACGTGTAAAAAAAATTTAAAAGGCCTTAAAGTAAAGCCCTAAATCAGGGGTTGCCAGTTCAGCGCCTGCGGAAGCCAGCATAAATGCCAGTGACGCCTATGGTGCTCTCGAAAGGTTTCAGTAAATATCCCCTCAGAAATCTGCAATACATCAGAGACTGTTTCCTCTTCCTGCCCAGTTTCTGGTTTCACTGCATATTGCCTCCTTAAGTATGACCATATTTCCTGCCAGGATTTGATGCCCACAAAGGAGACTTTGTGGGACTGAATACAGCGGCCTTTTCCTCCATTGATATGGGGCAGGCCTGTACTATTTTGTGGTCCCATCCCTTTTCCTGCTTTTTAAGATGTAGCAGCCATTCTGCCATGTCCCCACAGCAGCTCTTTTTCGTTAGGCCATGCCCCCAGGGAAGCCATTTTGTGACTGGCACCCACATCACTTTCTCAGCATTGCAAATGTGCCCACCGACCCAGTAAGGCATAAGTCAGCTGCCCTAAATGGGATTTTTTGGGGGGAGGTATCATAAGATAACATCTCATTTGTGAATCTGCCCGATTATTAAGATTATCTGTGGAGGCCCATCCCTTCAGAAACTTTACATGGAAAAGGAGGCTTTATAGTGGTTGCTTTGATACTGATTTTTTTGTAAGATCTAAACTCAAAACTTTGGAACTCCCTGACTCTTGATAACACGCACACACCTTCACTGCACTTCTTTTGGCGCCTGCTAAAAACATTTTTGTTTAGACACGCCTACCTAGATGTTTAGAAAGTTGATGTGAGGTTAGATCTGTTTTTAGTCTATTGTTGTTTTAACCTTTTGAGAAAGTCTTCAGTTGTTATTAATTCTTCTTATCAATGATTTTATTGTTTCATCTTTGAGTAAACTGCTTTGATTTTTTCTCTTTACAATAAAGCAGTGTATATATATATATTTTAATGAGATAAATAAGTAAATAAATAAATACAACTTCTTATATTTTACTTAATATTTTTTCTTGTGCTTTCCTCTATAATTGATGTTTCGAATTCTGTTGGTTCGTTGTTGTTGTTTACTGGTTTTTTCCTCCCCCCTTTTAAACAGGTGTCAAAGCAGTGTTTTCCGGGCACTACCACCGAAATGCTGGCGGCTCCTACAAAAATATCGAAATGGTTATTTCGTCTGCCATAGGGTGCCAGCTAGGAGAAGACACCCATGGGCTAAGGGTGGTGGCTGTCACCCCCGAGAAGATTGTTCACAAATACTACAGTTTGAAGGAACTGAGCAATCGAGAGGTCGAGAAAGACATCGCGGCTTTGCTTAACCAAAACTAGCCATTTCTTTCCTCTGCCACAATATTTGGGGGGGGCCCTCTCCAGCCCAGGGCGAGGTATCAGAACTGTGCATTGTGTGATTTCCTTTGTTGTTGTTTTTTTTAAAAAGTTGGCCATGGCAAAGATTTCTCATCATAATCAGAAAGCACCTGAACATCGCAAAGTCAAACAGGCAGTCAGAGGGATTATATTCACTTGTCAAGGGTGCGTATAAATTTAACTTGTGCTATAAAAGTAGTGACAGCGCTATTGATTTTGTAATTAAGGAGATATTCTGAGAATGCACTGTTCTTAGAATAAACCACTTTTATAGCAGCGCTTAAATGCACTCACGAACAAACACACGGCACAACCGTCTACATGACAGCCCAATAAACAACAGGAGGCTGCAGGGAACCCAAATGCCACGTTAATGGAAGAATGAAAGGGGTTTGCCCTCAGTTCAAAGCAAATACTAGGTACACGTATGCAATTACAGGGCAGCTGTAAGAAGCTGGGAAATATTCTATACCTGTTTCTAATAAGGAAAGACACCTCTGACATGTGCAATTTGCCACAGGTCTATCATGCCTCACAGAGGCTCCATCTCTCCTGTACGTTTATAGCAGCATCAGGCCACTTAGCAGTCATGGCTTGCCCCAAAGAATCCTGGGAGCTGTAGTTTGTTCAGGGTGCTGGGAGTTGTCAGGAGACACCCCCCAGTTCCTCTAACAGAGCTACGGTTCCCAGAGTTCCCTGGGAAGAGGGATTGGTTGTTAAACCACTCTGAGAATTATATCTCCCTGCTAGGGAGGGGGTGTCTCCTCTAAGCACCCTTAACAAACTACAGTTCCCAGGAATCTTTGGGGGGAGCCATGACTGTTTAAAGTGGAATGGAGAACAGGGTTGTCTCCGGGTCTGGAGGGGTTCCTGACGTAGGGTCCCTTGGGTGGCTTTTTTTTACATCAGTGGGCTCGCCCTGGTGGTTATAGCAGCAGCAGCTTCCCACACTTCCCCAGTGTACCATCACAGCAGTGGATTGTGGGCAATATAAAATGGTGGCTTGCCCAGGTGAGCTGCACCTGGGTGCTGTGTTCTGACCCCCAGGACCTTACAAGAGAGGGCATTTCCAGGATCCAGGGAATCACGTCTCAAGAGACAACGCTCCACAGCCTTCCATTTAAATGCTCACTTTATGGCATTTTTGTGTTGATCGCTTGAGTAGGCCCTGCACGTGTGTGCACTGCGCAACTGTAGGCACGATTTGACACTGATTCACCACTCATGAATCAATCCTCTGAAAGTAAATCATTTAGAGCTTCCCATTTCCACCTCACTACAAACAAACCTAAATCAGCGGTGAGCTAATTTAACTGTTTGCAGCTTCAGCCAAGAAATTCCAGGAATTGTCGTTTGGTGAGAGTACTTAGAATTCCATTAGAGAGCCCTAAGTCATTTTCAGAAATACAATTCATGGCGCTCTGCCCTTTAAACCAACGGAACAATCGGTTTAAACCATTTTTTTAAAATTATTTTTTGCTGGTTTCTCCTCTTCTTACACATTTTGATTTCTTAAAAGAATGAAATTGAACTCACTCTGGGCTGGGGGAGTATTTACTCAATCAAGTAATGGGGTTAATTGAGGTCTTTTGAGTCCAGAGTTATTTGTAGATGACTTAATACAAAACTGGGGTATGTGGTTGTGTGGTTTTTTTCCCGCTTTTATGGTTTAATAGGTTTCTCGTGTTCCTTTGTGGGACCAGTCCACATTTTAAAGGATGGGTATATTCCTTATTAAGGAATATAATGTGTTGTGTCAGCACCAACCATGTGTCTTTTGGGGCTCCCAGGCTTTCCAAATATGTGTATGTAGGGAATTCACAGGAAAATGTTGCTACAAATTGGTGTGAAATCACTTTTCAATGAATAACAAATCACCTTCCTGTGCTTTATAACAGCCTACATTTGGTGTGTGGTTATATAAGTGTGGTTATAAACCTGGGTGATATGTTATCAAGTGAAATGGCAACATTAAAAAAAGAAGAAGACATATTTTTGAAATGTATACACGGCTACTTCAAGTGATCATTCCAAACTAATTGTTCGGTTTTAAATTGAATCCCTCAGAACACAAATTGAATAAATGGAATCACTAGCTCCGCCCAGATGTTAAAGGCTTCCTAAATTGAAGGGAGAGTGGGATCTCTTCCTACAATCCTGTCACCAAGACTGGGTGTTCTCCATGGCAAAGATCTGCAGAAGGAGTTTTGAAATGCACAGGGAAGCAATTCTCGCTGCAGACCTTATCCACTGTGGAGCAGAGACAGAGGACTTGGGGGCCTTCCAGAGGTTGTTGGACTCTTATTCCCATCAGCCCCAGCCAGCTTGGCCAACAGTGAGGGATGATGAGAGTTGGAGTTCAATGATGCCTGGAGGGCCCAAGGTTTTTCCTCCATGCTTGGTGGTCTTCAACTGGTGGGTTAGGACTCCATATTGGTTTGGGTCCTGATGGAAGGATGGGTTGAAACAGCCGCATGATCAAGCTAAAAATAGCGATGGGGAGGAGAGAGAATGGGGGGGATAAATGGTCCCCAAATACATATTTGGATTAAAAGTGTGTCCCAGGTCTGAAAAGTTTGAAGATCACTGATATAGAGGGGATTGGGATGTGGCAGAGGGGGTGGTATAACCCAGCAAACCCTTCCTCTCCCCACAGATATTTCTAACACACAAGAGAGTTTTAGCCACTCAAGTGGGGTACTGTTTGATCTTTTCTTAATGTGAATGATAAGAAATGTTCTTGTTTCTTTAGTTTCTTTCCCCTTTTCAGGGGGATTTAGAATGGTTGTGATTATTTGCCTGTTGGCCTTAAACCTGTTTGACCCCCTGAATGGAAAACCAATTAAAAAAAAATGAGGTGAGAAATCTCCTGACTGATCTTTTTTTATACAGGCACTCATAAAGTAATAAAAATCTCCATTTGCAATATATGTGGTCTAGTCGGTATGATAAAAGTGCAAAGGCATAATGAGCGCTCTTGATTTACGAAGAGGGAATGTGTAAAAATTCTTTTGTAGTAAAAGGCGCCACACCCCTGGTGCATGAAAAACTACCAGGTCTTACCAAAGGTCTTTTAGGATCCCAAATCACACCTAGCAGCTTCTAGAAAGTTCACGATGCTACTGCCACCCACCGCCACGCTCAAATAGAATCATAGAATCGGAAGGTACCCTAAGGGTCATCTAGTCCAACCCTCTGCAGGAATTGCAACATGTGGTCCCCCATCCAATTGGATACCATATTGAGCCCTGCTTAGCTTTGCAAATGTGCTAGCTGTTTTATTGCTGCACCATGGAGCTACGTTAGACACTTGTTTTCAGAGGGATACTATCTACATGTCTGGGACGTGGGTGGCGCTGTGGGTTAAACCACAGAGCCTAGGACTTGCCAATCAGAGGGTCGGCGGTTCGAATCCCCATGATGGGGTGAGCTCCCGTTGCTCGGTCCCTGCTCCTGCCAACCTAGCAGTTGGAAAGCACGTCAGAGTGCAAGTAGATAAATAGGTACCGCTCGGGCGGGAAGGTAAACAGTGTTTCCGTGCACAGCTCTGGTTCGCCAGAAGCAGCTTAGTCATGCTGGCCACATGACCGGGAAGCTGTATGCCGGCTCCCTTGGCCTATAGAGCGAGATGAGCGCCGCAACCCCAGAGTCGGCCACAACTGCACCAGGGGTCCCTTTACCTTTTATCTACAAGTCTGGAGGTTCTATTATTTCAAATGTCATTTATTTTAAAACACTATTGTCCGAATTAAGATGACTGCTGGCACTACTCCTGTGGAGACTGGCTCCTCAGGATGAACTGGACACTGCCCCCAACAACCTCCATCTGCTCTCAGCCAGTCTCCTCCCCCCCCCTTACCTCCCCTATTTCTTTGTTGCAGCCCATACAGGGCATGGCACAGGCTGTCATTTTCCTCCTCCATCTCTGTGTTTCGCTTGCAGAACTCAGCAGGGGGGACATAATTGGCATTAGTTGGTTCTGCCTGTCATAGGCTCTGGCGCCACCTACTGTTGGACTCCCTGCCTTGATGCCCTACCAATGCCCATAATCAACAGCCGCGGCTGTTGGACTGGTTCACTGGCAAGAGTGCTGATAACCTTTGTTGATGGGCAAGTCCACTAGGCTCTTTCCCACTGCTTCTTGAACTTGATGGCATAAATCGGAGCAGAACTGGGGCTTTGCTGGATCAGGCCAAAGGTCCGTCTAATCCAGCATCCTTTTACCATAGACGCCAACCAGAAGTGTGTTTCTTCCTTTTAAAGGTATCATTGTGAACATGATAGGCAGAGCC
The DNA here is from genome assembly GCF_964234715.1 of Podarcis melisellensis. Taxonomy (NCBI): domain Eukaryota; kingdom Metazoa; phylum Chordata; class Lepidosauria; order Squamata; family Lacertidae; genus Podarcis; species Podarcis melisellensis. The sequence continues at coordinate 15,061,866 of NC_138546.1, read as the reverse complement.
CAGCCTCTCATACACAAAAGGTCACCTTGGCTTACGCATAAAATTTTTAATATATATATATATTTTCCATGTTCCCAGAGCATTCATCACAGTTGTAACCTTTTAAGGCCCTTTAAGAGCAGTGAAAAAAGTCCCCATTGGGGAGAGTGAGCAAGCACTTTACTCATTTGTCACTCATTGACAGTCCTAATAACTGCTAGGTTGTTTGGGAGGTGGAGGGCTGAGGGAGGGTGAAGTTCCAACTGATTTTATGAAAAATGAGCAAATTCTCATTCGAAAAAAGGAAGCTTTGAGCTCTCAGGAGCCTCTAAACGAGATGCTGAGGTGTTACGATAAGATAATCTTTATTGTCATTGTCCCATACAGAACAACGAAATTGAAAAAATCTACACCAGACATTCAAAAACCAACAAGCCTGCTATCCCACCCCTACACACCTTTTCCCTCTCTCCCTTTGCATATATACACATTTGTTTTCCCTTTCCTCCTTTTTAAAATACAGAGGAATTTTAAATTTAAAAACAGAGGAATAAGAGCTGATTCGCAGGCAACAGGAACTGAAAGTTGCACCAGGACATGGGAAACAAGGGACAAAGACATAAGGAGGGATCAAAGATGCAACCAAAGGACGAGGCAGCAGACAGGAGGAGGAGTAAACCAAAACTCAGAAGGTCAAAGCTTGGAGGCAGGACTGAAAAGCAAGCAAGAAGTCAGGACTGAAGGTCAACCGAAATACAAAAGTAGCACACCAAGGCTTGTTGCTTAGGCAGGGTTAAATTTAACAGGAAGCGCTGTTATAGTATGTTGTGTACAAGAGGCGCCAATGCCCTGCCTAGAGGACTGAGTTCAGCCTGGGGCCTAAGGATACCATGCTGCCCAGTTAACCACAACCCACAATTCTGTGGCTCCATGCACAAACCAATTACACCTAAATTTTAGGGACTCTTCACCAGAGCCACAGCATTAAGCTAGACATGCAAGTCATCAGACCCAGTGTAAGACCACTTCTTTGTGCTTAGCCATAATTTCTGCTGTTTGCCTGGTACATTGAGAACAACAACAACAAACCTCTTTGTATGTTGGGGAAAAGGCTATGGGCTTGCACTCAATGGGAGTGACAGTTCCTTAACCCTAGTCACAGCTGCGGACACCTTTCCAACCCCCAAACTCTGTTTCCATCAGCCCAAGTCAAAACAAAGAAGTTTGGTTGGCTCCATTTACTTTGCCGGGCATAATTAGCTAACGTGGAATTAATACTGATGCCTCAACTAATCAGAAGTGGCAGAGGCCCTTGTGGTCACACAGGACCTCTTCGCGTTTGTTTATGTAGAACAAAATCGCTCATGCTGAGTTAAGTTAGGAAACAGACCACCCACAGAGATGCTCTAATTATCATCTAAGGAAACGAGCCTTTGATGTTGTGGAGATGATATTTCCACCGTTCCAACAGGGCCCATAATTGTAACTACCTCTTAATGTATGAAAGGCGCTTTCTCTCTTTTTTTGCTTTTGCTTTTTAGTACTTTGGGGAAAACAAATAAGGAAGTCCTTAAGAGGGGTCATATCTGCCAGCCATGCCCCCCACCCACCCACAGAATGCTGATATTCCCACCAACCATCCCTCCACCCAGTAACCCAGGCTTGACATTTCTGAAAAAGAGGCGTGACCCAATTATGGTTCCATCCTGGAACTGTAGCCAATCAGGAATCCACAGAGTCATTAGGGGACTCCCTATTCCAGGGGTCAGCAAACTTTTTCAGCAGGGGGCCGGTCCACTGTCCCTCAGACCTTGTGAGGGGGTGGACTATATCTTTTTGGGGGGGCATTGAATGAATTCCTATGAACCACAAATGATGCATTTTAAATAAAAGCACACAGTCTACTCATGCAAAAACACCAGGCAGGCCCCACAAATAACCCAGAGATGCATTTTAAATAAGAGGACACATTCTACTCATGTAAAAACATGCTGATTCCCAGACCGTCCACAGGCCGAATTTAGAAGGCGAATGGGCCAGATCCGGTCCCCGGGCCTTAGTTTGCCTACCCCTGCCCTATTCCCTTCCTAGAGCTGCAACACCCAGAGCAGTTTAATGATCAATCCTTCTTCATGGAGCTGGGAATTGTAGCTCTGGAAAGGAAATAACAACTCTCAGTGCCTTTAACAAATTCTTTGGGGAAAGCCATTATGGTTTAAAGTAATACTGTGGACTTGCAATGTATGGTGTGAATGTGGCCTTTGAAACAGGCCTCATTTGCCGATGATCATGATCGATCGACATAGCTGTGCACGACACTTATACAAGTTGCAGGAATAGGGATGGGGAAAAGCAAGATTCAGTTTGTATTTAAAGGTGAACCTTCCTATTTTATATTAAATTCGCGAACTGAAACAGTGAAATTCACACTTTTCTGAATTTTGCGATTCAGATCTCCAGTCAATTAATGTGCACGGAAATGCACACATTAGTGAAAATAACACAGAGTGCATTAAATTAGTGGAAAGTGCTTCACAAAATGTGTATATCAGGAGAAATCTACACCCAAATGCTGGTGAATTGTCAGAACTTTTTTTCCTTTTAAGCCGATGGATGTAGCAATGTGCTGAACTGAACTGAAAATTGGAAAAACGGGGAAGTGAAGGAACCAAAATTGACAGATTCAGCCATCCCTACACAGGAGGACAGGTCACTTGCAATCCAATATTTGACATGGGAGGCAACAGAGGAAGAGAAACAGAGGCAGGTGCAACCAGGGGAAGAGTATGCATTTAATTCCATTACATGGCTTAATTTCCGTGGCTTGGTGGTAGAGCATCTGCTTTGCACACAGAAGGTCCCAGGTTCAATCCCAGAGGAACCCATTCCTGAAACACTGGGGAGCTGCTGCCAGTCAGTGAAAACAATGCTAAATGGATCAATGGTATACGATGGCCATTTCCTGCATTTCTTTACAAAGGGGTCTGGGGAATACGCCCTGTTGGGCAAATCAAGGGTTGTATCCATTTATGTCTGAGTAGATCTGCTGAAATTAATGAACCTAAGTTAGTCAAGTCCATTGATTTCAGTGGGCCTACTCTGAGTAGGACTAAGTAGGAGCATCCATACAATCCTAGCAGGGGGTGCACCGAGGCTGCTCAGCTTGGCTGCGTGAATCCCATCGACAGTGACAAGATTTCAGCAGCCTATTTTGGCACAGGGCGGTAGCCCAGAGCTAATTGCTCCCTTCCGGCAGCGGCATGCATCTTTCGCTCTGATCAGCCGCCTTCCCTTGTTGGCTGTTTTGCAACAGACCTTGTCCCTTTGGGGTCCCTAATTTTAAAGCTACGCTCAAGCAGCTGCCTTTATCAAACCAAGAGCAGGCGACGCCGGGTGCCCCTAAACGCAAGCTGATGTAACTCACCGCAGAAACAGCAAAGGCTGTTTCCTGTAGGGACCTTTCAATCTGTATGTTTTCCTTTTGTCTGAGCCACTGAAGGGGAGACAGGCTTTGTTTCAGGCGGGGGGGAAGCATGAACACAATCAATAAGCTGCTTTGGATAACACCGGCACTAAGCTGGCTTTGCATTTGCTGCTTGAATGCTGTAATGCAATATTAGGAGTGTCTCTTTTTCAAGAGGGCCAGGGTGGTAATTATGACTGCCGAGCGCTCCTGCCGCATGCAAGGTGGAAAGGAGCTTGAAAAATACACGCATTCAATTACGCGTTGTTGACAAAGCCTCCAGACTGTGCTGTTTATGGAGCCTTCGGGATCAGTTGGGGGAACTTGCATCAATAAATAGCAATTAAAATAGTGCAGGGCGTGGCCGGGGGCAAAATGCTGGCTGCGATGGTGGTGAGGGCGGGGAATGCAAAAACGGAGCAGGTTGCAATGGAGTATCCAGGGAGGAAGGGATGCAGGTGGCGCTGTGGGTTAAACCACAGAGCCTAGGACTTGCCAATCAGAAGGTCGGCGGTTCGAATCCCCGTGACGGGGTGAGCTCCCATTGCTCGGTCCCAGCTCCTGCCAACCTAGCAGTTGAAAAGCACATCAAAGTGCAAGTAGATAAATAGGTACCGCTCCGGCGGGAAGGTGAACGGCATTTCCGTGCGCTGCTCTGGTTTGCCAGAAGCGGCTTAGTCATGCTGGCCACATGACCCAGAAGCTGTACGCCAGCTCCCTCGGCCAATAAAGCGAGATGAGCACCGCAACCCCAGAGTTGGTCACGACTGGACCTAATGGTCAGGGGTCCCTTTACCTTTATCCAGGGAGGAGGCACAAGTGGAACTCTGAACAAGCACACTCCACGCTGCAGCAAATTGTTGCAGGCCCCACTGCTTGAATAGAACTAAAGCAAGGAACTGAGGCAGGCACCAGCATATGCTGAGCACACTATGACTCCACTCAACACCCACCTTGTCTGCACACCAAGTGTTTCTCTTCAGTTGATCCTTAGCTTAGCACAGACTCCCGTGCCTGAGCCATTCATCTGAAAGGGGAGGGAGGTCTTTTTCTCTAGATCTTCCCTAATAGGAGCTGATAGGTATCAACTGCATCCTGTGGGTACATTTGTTCCTCAGCAGGAAACTGCGGTGGCATTTCTTCTGCCTCTTACATAGATCCTGCACTCATTACTTTAAAGTTCTCAATGAAATATCGGTTGCTGCATTCCCACTCAGCGGGAGCTTAAAAGCACATCCCCCAACTGAGTTTCCCTCCTGCCCCAGCCTTCCTTCAAGCAGAGTGTGGCACAATGGCAATTCAGTGATGCTCCTCCCTGACGAATTGTCCCACGGGGTGCACAACTGGTTCAAGAAAAGTGCGTCAAAGGAACAATGAATGGAAGCGGAACTCCTTAGGATTCATACTATACAGATATTCTTAGGGAAGGCAAAGCAGGGAGAAAAACTGGTGCAATTCTAAGCTACACCAACAGAGGTATAGTGTCCTGATCAAGGGAAGTTATAGTACCCCTCTATTCTGCCTTGGTCAAACCACACTTGGAATACTGTTTCCAGTTCTGGGCACCAGAATTGAAGAAGGATATTGACCAGCTGAAACGTGTGCAGGCGAGGGTGACCAAGATGATAAAGGGCCCAGAAACTGAGCCTTATGAGGAACGGTTGATGGAGTTGGGTATGTTTAGTCTGGAGAAGAGAAGAATGGAGAGGTGATATGAGAGCCATCTTCAAATATCTGGAGGGCTATCAGGCTTGTTCTCTGCTGCTCTAGACGGTAGGACCCAAACCAGTGAGTTCAAATTTGGCGTTTTGTATGAATGCAATCTGTATATTGTTGACTCCAAGCTACAGTTTCTCTAATCCATGTATCAGAAAAGTTGTGGCCCTCTAGATGCTGTGGTAGCTGGCACCCATTGGGACTGGTGGGGTGAAGGCAGGGAGCCCAACCATAGGTGGAGCCAGAGCCAACGAGAAGTAGAGCCAACTCATTCTGTTTTTGTCCCCATCCTCTTTCTCCCACTTCAGTTTCCCAAGGGCAACACCAAGACTAAAGGAGAAACTAACAGCCAGTGCCACCCCATGGACTGGTTTTATGTAAGAAAGCGGGCATGTGGGGGCTGACTGAGGTTGGTGGGGCAGTGCCCCATTTGCCCGAATGGACCAGCCTCCTAAGACAAAGTCAACAACAGTATTGGAGCCTTTGTCCCTTTGGGACAATGACCCAGTTATTTGGGGGTTCAGTAAGACTCAAATGACCTCACCAGCCTGCCTTCTTACTTACAACCAGCTCAGGAGTGGCGCTGGCTATCAGCTCCCTCCTCCTTAGCCTCAGAGTTGCCCTTGCAGGGAGGATGCGAAGGGGAGGGGGTACTAGCATTCATTGGCTCTGTCTGACATTGGCTCTAGCGCCACCTACTGCTGGGCTCCCTGCCTTCCACTCTACCAGTCTTAATCAGCTCCAACCACCCCGGTGGCTCATTTGATTTGATGAGCTTTATTCTTTCTTCAGTGCAATGCACATTTTCCTGGCCTTGCAATGACCCTGCACAGACAGGATTCCTCACTGAAGTCCTGAACAACGCCAGCTGCCTACCAACCATCTTACGTCATGGTTTCCCCCCTTAGCGAATCCTTCCTTTTCTTGTTTTCTGCATGCCGTTTCCACGCCACGTTAAGAATAAGGTCCCCCGACAGGTGTGCTTCACAATGATTACCGCACTCCTTGCGTGTGTTCTGGCTTCCTAGCATCACCAGAGGCATAATCACTTCCTATTGCCTGTCTCCTCTTGCTGCTTGGTGGGGACAAACACAAGTACACGCTGGGTGCGATGTTGCTCAGAAACATTTTGTCGTTGAACATGACAGAATGCGAGGGCTGGAGGAGGTTTTTTGGATGGAAAAGTCTGAACCGTTTTTAAAAGCCAGCTTGCTTGTTTTGCGGGGGGGGCGGGGAGTGTCACTGAATTTAAGCTGCTTTTTCACTTCAGCATCAACAAGAAGGAAATAGTAGAGCCATTCATTTAGAATAGGGATATCATGCAGCCAAATGCAGTCTTTCTATCAAGCCCACAGAACTCTCACCAGGACACACACCCTCCCAAGCCACACCCTCCCTCTCCAGGCCACACCCCTCCCAGGCCACACCTTTTCCCTCTAAGCCACACCCCTCCCAGGACACACCTTCCCTCTCCAAGCCACACCCTTCTCTTGCCCTGCTTTGCCCCACCCCTTTGGGTGTTTTTGCCTGGTAGGAATGTGTCTGTGTACTCTGATAATGCCTCTGGCTTGCCTGGATGGAGTATGTGAGAAACTAGCCCCCTACTGTAAGGTAAAGGTAAAGGGACCCCTGACCATGAGGTCCAGTCGTGACCGACTCTGGGGTTGAGGCGCTCATCTCGCTTTATTGGCCGAGGGAGTGTGGCCAGCATGACTAAGCTGCTTCTGGCGAACCAGAGCAGCACACAGAAATGCAGTTTACCTTCCTGCCAGAGCGGTACCTATTTATCTACTTGCACTTTGACGTGCTTTCGAACTGCTAGAGCTGGGACCAAACAACGGGAGCTCGCCCTGTCGCAGGGATTTGAACCACTGACCTTCTGATCAGCAAGTCCTAGGTTCTGTTGTTTAACCCACAGCGCCACCCGCGTCTCTAGCCCCCTACTGTACAATGGTAGATTTTGCAGCTGCTTCTCTGCCCACTTTTGTTTCTGGCCCTGCCTGCCACTGGGTTGCAGCCCCTGGACAGTTGCTCAGAAAGGAGTGGGGCTCTCAGTCTGAAAAAGGTCTCTCAGCCTGGGTGAGGGCTTCCGAAACAGCCAGTAATTTCTCTCTCTTAAGTGTCTGCCTCATTGTGAAATCTCCTTTCATTACATGCGGCTGAATTTCTCTTTGACACAAGATGAGCCAGGCATCAAAATTTAATTCCCCAATGAGAGCGCAATGAATCTAAACCTCCTTCCATCTCATCTCTCCCAAGTAGCCCCGTCTGATATATTGCCTTTGTGGATGATCTAATGGACTCCCTCTTTTGTTACAACGATAGCAAAGCCATGATCAAAAGTTCTGTTCTGAGAAGAACAAGAAAGCGTTTCTGCAATTCTCCCTTGCAGAGCGTGACAATTCTAGGAAGCCAATTCCAGGGTTCTTTTTCTAGATATAAGCTACCAATGCATTTGTCACAATGACAGATGTGGAGAAGCCATCTTTTGTTAGGCTGATGGCTTGCTAGTAGACTGGGACAATCAACTGATGTTGGAATCAACCAATGAGAAATAGCTAGATGGGGAACCAGTGGTCCTTCAGATGTTGCTGGACTACAAATCCCATAATTCCTGGTGCTTGGCCATGCTGGCTGAAGCTGATGGAAGTTGGAGTCCAACAATGTCAGTAAAGCCACAGGTTCTCCATCCCTAGTTGAGAATATAACACCTATCAAATTTGGGGAACAGGATGCTCTCCAGCTAGGGTGAGGGGGCAGAGAAACAGCCATCTATTTCTCCCAAGACTGTTGTGAGCAAGGCAGCGTCATTGTTCCCTGGTGGTTTTGTGCCCGTTTTCAAAACAGAACCACTTTTTTGATTATATGGGGGAACAATATAATAGCAATACAGTGGTACCTCGGGTTAAGAACTTAATTCATTCCGGAGGTCCGTTCTTAACCTGAAGTACCACTTTAGCTAATGGGGCCTCCTGCTGCCGCCACATGATTTCTGTTCTCATCCTGAGGCAAAGTTCTTAACCCGAAGTACTATTTCTGGGTTAGCGGAGTCTGTAACCTGAAGCGTCTGTAACTGGAGATACCGCTGTAATAAATGGCCACCCTATGCTTGAGGAATCCTACAAAAGATTGAGAATCGTACAGTAGGGTGCACCCATTAAAATATTATTATTCTTTCTTTGTTATTATTTATTGCATGGATATGCCACCTTTTCCTCTCAGGAACTCATGGTTGTGTACATGGTTTTTCTCCTTCCCATCTGATCCTCACAACAACCCTGTGAGGTAGGTTAGGCTGAGAGATGGTAACTGGCCCAAGGTCATCCTGTGAGCTTCATGGCTGAGTGGGGGATTCGAACCCCTAGCCTACCTCAAAGAATAAAATGAGGGAGGAAGACAACTAGGTACACCACTTTGAGCTCGTTGTGGGAAAGGTGAGCTATAACTGTAAAGTTGAATAGATAGAACATTATTTATTTATCTGTCTGTTGGATACCTCACATAATTCCTTTATTTTTACAATCAGAAACACCACTCAGTTTCTCCTGTTTTATTTTCGTTGACTAGATGTTTCCTACACATTGATTGAATTTTCTCTCATTGCCTACAACATGCTTAATTTGTTTTGGATCTGGCAGAGGGGAGACGTGGTTCTTCCACCTACTTGCATCCCATTTGTCACGGCTAATGTCTCAGATGGCTGGAAAGATTCATCCTTTTTTTCACTCTTTTATTTTGCCAAGACGCTTCCCAAGATGTCAACACTGCAGTGACAGGTTTTTCTCATGAAAACATAACAGATGAACGCTGCAGGCTGCAGGGAAGGGGACAGCAAAGAAGAGGAAAAGATGAGCTTGAGAAAGTGTGATGATCAGGAGCCCTGGGTCGGATTATCGCTCCCTCCTGATCCAGCAGCTGGCTGCCTGCACTTGCGAAATTGAAGAGTCTGTGTTCTTAATTCATCATGAAATGTTTCATGGAAGAGAAAAATTGTGCCTGATCATCGGAACCCCTTTATCCTCCACTTCAGGGTGTCTGCGGTGGGTTAGGGCGGATGACATACCTGCGCAATTCCCACAAATAAAAAATAGGGGAGAAAATTAACTTTGGTTTGCATTGCCAGATCTTTACCTCTTGAATTAACCCATGAACCAAAATTTGCATTACCTGATATAGACTTCTCAGAACAATGCATGAACCAAAACATAGCTATCCTTCTAAATTCTCACTTCTCCAGTATACAAAAATATGTATACTGTGCATTCAAATGCACGCATTTCCTTAAAATAACATACAGGAATGCATTATATTGAGGAAAATTGCTTGCAGTCATGTGTATATATTAGAAGAAATGGCAGATTTGCCATTCCCTACTCACAAATGCATTACACTCACAGTTTGCATGTGTGACGAACGCCTTGGGATCCTAGTAGACCACAAGCTTAGCATGAAACAACAGTGTGAGGCAGCAGCCGGGGGCAGGGGAGCTCAGGCCATTCTAGGCTGTTTCAACAGAAGTATAGTGTCCAGATGAAAGGAATAGTATCTCTCTACCCTACCTTTGTCAGGACCTGGAGTTCTGTGTCCGGTTCTGGGCACCACAATTTAAGAAGGCTATTGACAGGATGGAGTGTGCTGTGTGTGTGCAAACAGCAAGACAGGGCTATTGCTATTGTCATGTTCTTGCGAGCTTCTGGTGGAAACAGAAGGATGGTCTTAGCCACCAGGGCTCTCTTAGCCACCAGGAAGAAAAGTTTGGCTCCTAAGCCATGATGGCTACATGCAGTTTTCTTGTGGGCTTCCTAAAGGCAGCAAGAAGGATGCTAGACATCAGAGGCGCCATCTTCTCAAGCTGATTGAGGGGGTCCTGACGTCATGCATGTGATGTTGCCAAGAGCCAGGGGCAAAGCCAAATGCCCTCTGAACATTGAGGGGGACTGGCCCACTCAAGAAAAACATGGGGGGGCTGCCGGGTGAAACCCTCTTTTCCTATATGTCTGTTGAGATTGCAAACTATGATTGTATGTATATAAAAGAACAAACTGCCTTGAGAGCTTAGTCTAAAAGGTGGGATATAAACGTAGCCTCTGGCGCTCTCTCAACCAGAGATGACGAAACTCATAATTACAGGGCACCTAATAATATTCCGATGCACTCTGAATGTTATGAAGAGCAATCTGAACTCCACTGTCGGAAGCGGCATACCTCTGAATGCCAGTTGCTGCAAATCACAAGGGGGGGAGTGCTGTCATACTCAGGTCATGTTTGTGGGCTCCCGGAGGCCACTGTGAGAACAGGAAGCCAGACTAGATGGGCCTTTGGCCTGATCCTCTTACATTCTTAGGTAGGGTTACGACTGCAGCCTTAGCAGAGCATATTTCCATGGTGTGAGCTGCAGATTTGTATGTTTGTTCTTCTATTATCATTCATATATTCTTGGAGACAATGTTTTTGAAACTTTTTCTGTTCTAGCATGCTTATTATGTGGAACGCCTTCCCATCAGATGTCAAGGAGATGAGTAACTATATAACCTTTAGAAGACATCTGAAGGCAGCCCTGTATCAGGAAGTTTTTAGCATTTGATGTTTCGTTATGTTTCTGTATATGCTGGAAGCCTCCCAGAGTGGCTGGGGCAACCCAGTCAGATGGGTGGGCTACAAATATTATTATTATTATTATTATTATTATTATTATTATTATGGCTGTGGCACTATGGCTAAAGTTAACTTAGAAGTATTTAATGCCATCCTAACGTCTGATCGCGGGTGGCGCTGTGGGTTAAACCACAGAGCCTAGGGCTTGCTGATAAGAAGGTTGGCGGTTCAAATCCCCGCGACGGGGTGAGCTCCTATTGCTCGGTCCCTGCTCCTGCCAACCTAGCAGTTCGAAAGCACGTCAAAGTGCAAGTAGATAAATAGGTACCGCTCCGGCGGGAAGGTAAACGGCGTTTCCATGCGCTGCTCTGGTTCTCCAGAAGCGGCTTAGTCATGCTGGCCACATGACCCAGAAGCCGTACTCTGGCTCCCTCGGCCAATAAAGTGAGATGAGCGCCGCAGCCCCAGAGTAGGCCACGACTGGACCTAATGGTCAGGGGTCCCTTTATCTTTAACGCCTGCTCACACGCAAAAAACCACAATTGAGTCCAGCGGATTGCAGCATTTGCATTAGTATTTTTATTCCATTGTTACTCCATAGCAGCTGGCAGGGCAGAGCAAGGTGGCGTATCTTACTTGGCTTCCCCATTCAGAGGTAACTGAGAAGAGGGAGAGGCAAGGTGACAGGGAGGCTGGTGTGGTGTAGGCACAGCAGCGGAACCAATCCAACACTTCTGATGCTGCATGTACCACCACCTCCCTCCACTCCCTCTCAAGTAACCAGAGGGGATCTCTGCTTTGGGAAATCGAGTAAGCAGTACCACTCCACCTGCCCTCTGTCCTTTCCTGCCCTGCTGGCTGTTCCTGTTGTTTGCATTAAGTTAAAATAACTTTAGGGTGGGGTGAGGAGACGGTTCCTCCATTCCTCTAAAGAAACAAGCCAAGCCTAGTGCAGAGCTGCAAAATATATATATTAATAAAAAAAATTAAAAATCCTTTCATTTGCCATGTCACCTATTACAATTTACCCCTCCTGTTACAGATAGGTAGCCGAATTCACCCCTCCTTTGAGTGTTTTAAAGGCATTATCCCAAAGTCAATAGTGTTTGCATTATTCAGATGACTCGCTTTGGGCTGCCAAGAAGGTTAAAGTGACAAAGCTTAGGAATAATCTCTCTCTATTCTTCATGCTCTCCTTCCATCATCCTCCATTAAACAGGGCTTTTTAAGATCAATAAAGCGAAGATCTTGCCTGTTTAAAAGCAATATATTTGGCCTGCTTGTTCCCCCTACACACACACACACACACAGAGAGAGAGAGAGAGAGAGAGAGAGAGAGAGAGAGAGAGTGTGTTAGGAAAAAGGGAGAGAATTTGAGATGTTTTATTTGAACAGGAATGCTATTCAATCAGAAGGGGCTCACCAGGCAGAGTGGGGGGTGCTATAATAGCTTGCTGGCTGCTTGTGGGATACTTGTGGGCTGCTGGTGTTTGCCAGGAAGATGAGGGCCCAAAAAACTGGAGCTCCTGCCAATGTCTTTGCACTCTGCAAACCCTTCCCCACCACCTAACTTCTCTCGGTAAACAACATCAATCCACTTGCCAAGAATCAAATGCTATGGCTCCACCCCTTCTAGAGAGCAGCTTCTGTGTGCAGTTGACTTCTTTCCATCCTCGGGTGATCTCTGTTTTTTTGTCTTATTGAATTTCATTGGGAAAGAACCCCATATCCCATGAAAGGTGGTAGGTGGGAGGAAGGACGTATTCAGCCTGAGATTAGGGATAGATGTTTCTGGTTATTTCTGGACAATGTCAATTTCAGACATGTTCATTCAGAGGTCCATTTCACCCTAGTAGTGTTTGCAATAAATAAACGAATTAGTGCAAATCCGTATTTAAGTGGTACTCGTTTTGTATTAAAATATGCAATTATGTACATACCGTATTTTTCGCCCTATAGGACGCACCGTCCCATAAGGCGTACCTAGTTTTTTGGGGGGGGGGAATAAAGGGGAAAATTTTATTTTTCCCCAGGCACGGGGCTGGGGCGGGGGAAGCCCGAGCTTCCCCTGACCCCAGCCCACAGAACAGGCAACTCTCCGTGGGGCGCGGGCTCCCACGGCTTGCGGAGATCTGCGCGAAGCCTGGAGAGCAAGAGGGGTTGGTGCGCACCGACCCCTCTCGCCCTCCAGGCTTCAGCGAATGCCTGCACTCGCCCCATAGGATGCACACACATTTCCCCTTCATTTTTGGAGGGGGGAAAGTGCATCCTATGGGGCGAAAAATACAGTATATTGCCCGAAATACACTTTTGCATGCTAAGAGCAGCATTGTGAGCATTGAAGAAGTGTGAAACCTGAAGGCCGATGGCCTTGCAATCCATGAATTGGTCTGGTCAGTGCAAGTTAGGTTGCTTAAAAATTCAAGCTGAACAAAATTCTCCCCCTTCCATACAAGTAGGGCTGCCTGTTGCAGCTCAGTGGAGGAATCCGTCAGCTTCAGTTTCTCTTTGTTCTTATTTTTCCAATCTCAGTTTCAATTCTACATGGCTCTACACTCATTTGCATTTTTTTTTTTTAAAAAAAGAGGCACCATGAGAAAACCGTACAGTTAGGAGTAGAACCACCGCAACAAAATTCCCCATGCACAGAGCGGTAGGATGTGTAGAGAGCCAGCGTGGTGTAGTGGTTCAGAGTGGTGGACTCGTAATCTGGTGAACCAGGTTCACTTCCCCGCTCCTTCACATGCAGCTGCTGGGTGACCTTGGGCTAGTCGCACTTCTCTGAAGTATCCCAGCCTCACTCACCTCACAGAGTGTTTGTTGTGGGGGAGGAAGGGAAAGGAGATTGTTAGCCGCTTTGAGACTCCTTAAGGGGAGTGAAAGGCGGTATATCAAGTCCAAACTCCTCCTCCTCCTCCTCCTCTTCTTTTTCTATGTGGTCAATGGTGTCGAATGCCACCAAGAGACCATGGGGACCCAACAGATTTTAGAAAGGATCAAGAAAACTTCCTAAAAAATGGGAAGAAAGAGAGTGAATACCCAAGAAGCAACTGCAAATGAACTCACTGTATTTCAGAAGGTTACTGAAAGAGTTGTACAGAATTACAGCAACAAAATTTAGGTTAAATCTAAAGAAATCATCATGGTTGTGATTTGTTGTTGTTGCTATTGTTGTTGTTGTTGTTGTTGTTGTTGTTGTTACTATAGCACCATACACCCTGAATTCATGCTAGTCAAGAGCAGGAATGGGCAAATCCATCGATTCAAATTTCCCATTTTTTCCAGCCTCAAGTTCAGTTTTCCACATTTCCATGTCAATTTGCAATTTATTTATTTTTAAAGTCCTCATGAAAATTCATCAGCATTATAAACCTTGTTGTTGTTTAGTCGTTTAGTCGTGTCCAACTCTTCATGACGCCATGGACCAGAGCACGCCAGGCACTCCTGTCTTCCACTGCCTCCTGCAGTTTGGTCAGACTCATGCTGGTAGCTTTGAGAACACTGTCCAACCATCTCCTCCTCTGTCTTCCCCTCCTCCTTGTGCCCTCCATCTTTCCCAACATCAGGGTCTTTTCCAGGGAGTCTTCTCTTCTCATGAGGTGGCCAAAGTATTGGAGCCTCAGCTTCATGATCTGTCCTTCCAGTGAGTACTCAGGGCTGATTTCCTTAAGAATGGATAGGTTGGCCCTGCACAGCATAGCTCATAGCTTCTCTGAGTTATTCAAGCCCCTTCGCCAGAGAAAGGCAGTGATCCATGAAGGAGGCATTAAACACCCATCTTTTTCCCCAAGCAATTTTCCCCAATGTATTGGAGTATTAAAGTTATTTTCACCAATATATGCATTTTAGTGCACATTTTACCTTAGTAAATGCAGTCATATACGCATTGCTGGAGTGGAATGAGCTACTGTAAAATCCAGGGAAGGGTAGTTGTGCTTCAGTTTGCATATTATTTTGGAAAGTGGAAATTAGGATGGTTACATTTCAGTGCACATACTGTTTCAGGAAGTGAAAAGGATGAAAGTGCATCTCATTCCTTCCTCATCCTTAGCCAAGGGTAACAGGTCTCATCCCCCATCCCTCACATTGCCCTGAAAATCAATCCCCCCTCCTAATTCCTTTTCCTGGGGAGGGGGGGTGACACTGTTCAGCACCCATGTAGTTTACACATTTCATAAAAACCAGAAAGCTAGTTGACAAATTCCCATGGGCCTGACTAGACTTGCGGATACAGAGGGGGCATTGCTCATTTTGCAGCCTTTCCTGTCCCTGAGCAGCTGTTGACATCTTCACAAAATCACTGGGCAACAAAGCGGAAGCTGTTAAAAATCCATTACATAACACCAGCCTGGTTGTTTTCTTCCCAAACCTGCAAAGTGCCCAAGAATCTGAATGATATAAGAAAAAGGGGGAAAGATGTGCAAAACCTTAAAACCTTTGGAAGGAAGAAGAAGAAGAGTTTGGATTTGATATCCCGCTTTATCAGTACCCGAAGGAGTCTCAAAGCGGCTAACATTCTCCTTTCCCTTCCTCCCCCACAACAAACACTCTGTGAGGTGAGTGGGGCTGAGAGACTTCAAAGAAGTGTGACTAGTCCAAGGTCACCCAACAGCTGCATGTGGAGGAGCGGGGAAGTGAACCCAGTTCACCAGATTATGAGTCTACCTCTCTCTCTCTCTCTCTCTCTCTCTCTCTCTCTCTCTCTCTCTCTCTCTCTATATATATATATATATATATATATATATATATATATATAATAACCACTACACCACACTGGCTCTCTCACACTGGAAGGGTGTACAACAGTAAATGTAAGAAAGAGCTCTGCTGGATCAGGCCATCAAGGGCAGCATCCTGTTCTCACAGTGGCCAACCAGGTGTCTATGGGAGGCCTACAAACAGGACCCGAATCCCTGCATTGTAGCCTTATGAGAAATTGAGGAAAGCTTCTCCCTACAAACTTATTACATATAATTTTATACGCCTCTACCGGAAATCCTCTTACCTTTTCTACAAAAGGTAACAAGGTCACCTAGCCAATCATTGGTCTTCCTGAGCATCAGTACACAAGCTTCCAAAAGTCAACAGTGGCGGGGGGTGGGTGGGAGAGATGTAAAGAAAACCAGAAGCCTTTTTGTTAGATATTTTAGGTCAAGACATACCAAAGGAAATGAGGATTTTATTTACGTATGCCACTACAGCAGCAAGAATGTTGATTGCACAAAACTGGAAGACTGGAGAAATACCAACTAAAGAACAGTGGCAAGCGAAGTTGATGAACTACGCAGAACTGGCAAAAATGACAGATAGACTAAGAGAAAAAGACAACAGAGACTTTGAAAAAGATTGGGAACCATTCGTATTATATTTGCAGAAACAAAGAAAGTCAATAGACTTGATGGCAGGATTTAAATAAACATTCACATTATTAGCATTAGAAAATGTTTAGAAGATAGTGAAATAATGATGGTGTATTTGCTGTTATTTTTATGTCTTTAGGCTTGAAGTTACATTATTAATAACTTTTTCTGTTAAGAGATAGCAAAGTGGGTAAAAATAGAAACAAACCAGAAGCGGAAGTTAGAGGGGAACCTTCCAGGGGAGGGGAAGGAATATATAGTAAACGTTAAGAATTTGAGATGTATGTAATGAATGAAAAAGAATAATGAATTAATTTTTTTAAAAAAAAAACAGTGGCAGGTAGTCCATCTGAAACAAGGAAAAGCACAAGGTTTGGGGTAACGGTTTGGAAGCAATGCAAGAGACACGACAACCCCAGAGAGGAGAACCGCCGCTGCAGTGACTAAGTAGATGGCATACACAGCATGATTTGTCACTGGTTCATGAGCCTGAATGCAATGTTTGGTGGTAGCGCAGCCACAATCCATCCACTCCGCCTCGGAGGAAGACCGGCTATGATCTCTAATGTGGCGCACTTTATCACTGCAGTGGTGTCAGTTTATCATTCTAATATCCGCTCCTTCCTTCCTTCTCTCCCTCCCTACACCTCCTTTTCTTCCAAACTCTGTTATGCAGTCAGCATAAGAATTCAGCAATGAGGCATGTCTTGGGATAAGCAGCTAGGGATGGGCAGATCTGTCCATTTTGCTTTATCTCAGTTTGCCATTTTTCCATTCTTAAATTCAGTTCTCTACATTTCCACATCAGTTTCCTGTTTTTTTTATAATATAATAAAAAAACTCATGAAAATTCACCAGCATTTTAGTGCAGGTTTCACTTGATATATAAGCATTTTTGCCTGACACGTTTTTGCAAAGCAGCTTCCACTTATGTAATGCATTTTAATGTTTGTTTCACCAATATATATATATACTTTTAAATCCACACTTCACCCTACCTTATATGCATTTTTGTACACATTGCTCAGCTGGAGATATGCACTGCAAAATTCAGAGGATTGCAAATTTCAAAGAATGGTTGTGTTTCAGTTCATGTACTGTTTTGTAAAGTGTGAATTGTGTTTATCTATCTTTAGAAGCAAACTGAATCAGATTCTTCCCCCCTTCACCTTGATCAACAGCTCAGTTCAGACATCATAATGTCCTCCTTCACACAACACATCCATCTGCAAGCAAGCAGTGGTTCTCAGAATCTACCTTTCGGGAAGGTGCAAAATGAGACTTGATCCCCTGAGACTGCTGCGAGAGAGAGAGAGAGAGCGCAGCAACATGTATATCTTAAGGAGAATGTAAGCAGAGTGGTTAATATGCATAGCAACCAGCCATTGTTCACTTTCACCAGGGCTCAAGGAGAATGTGTACATCATCTGTTCATGAAGTAGAATTTTTTCACATTTCCCAGGCAATGAATACAATCTCCATTAGTCTTGGGTGACAAGATTGCTATATATTTTATACCATAACCCAAGCATACAATACTTCTTAAGCATTTGGGGTAGTCCACCCCCCATTCATTGACTTCTTTCTAAAGCAATCACTCCCTCCAGGACGATGCCATTGCAAAAAAAAGGGGAGAGGAACACCTCCTGCGTTTCCTCAGGTATGGCTTCTTCCCGCCACTCTCACCCGTTTTGTGGCATAGCTCCTTTTTAATATACCAGAATGCAAAAACATCTCCACCTCTGCTGGTGATGGAACCTTAATGATCTACAGTTCTCCCCAAGTAATGAGTAAAAATGCATCTCATCAGTATCAACGGGCAAAATATGGTCTATGACTGTTTCGGCTCCCTGGTTCATAATGAATGAATTATACACCCACACTCCTGAAGGGCAACAGAGAATAATATTGTGTTGACTGTGTTTTAAAACAAAATATGTAGGTTATGTCCAAAAAAAAAAGTGCTCTTCTAAGTGCAGTTTCACCTTGGCTTCTAGGTTTGATTGCTTTTCCTGTTTATGTAATACACACACACACCACTGCCTCATTCCCTGTCTCCTAACATACGGTGAGAAATGTTAAGACAATGCTTGGGAAGGGGAAATGTGACCTGCAACAAAATGAGACAATGCGGAGTGTTCCTCTAGAACAGTGGTTCTCAACCTGTGGGTCCCCAGATGTTGTTGGACTACAACTCCCATCATCCCTGACCATTGGTCATGCTGGCTAGAAATGATGGGAGTTGTAGTCCAACAACATCTGGGGACCCACAGGTTGAGAACCACTGCTCTAGAAGGAGCCAGACACACCCTTTCCCAGGAAGCTCCATTCTGTTCTAACAGTTTTCCATCCCTCTGCCTCCCCAGTCCATCCACTTTCCAAGGCCATTCAGCAAGCTCAGTCGTCACTGGGTGGTTTTGACTATCTCCTTTATTTGTCCCCCTCCCCTTCAATTTTTTTTTTTGTACTTCTGCAAACCTTGAGGTTTTCTCAAGCTTCCTCATGCCTTCATCTGTTGCATGGATGGTGCTGTATTGACTATAAGACGATTCACACATGCAGAATCTGTTTCTTCCTTGGATATCTACAGCTGGACTGGGGAGCTGGTGGCCCTTCAGATGTTTTTGTACTCTGGTGCCCACTCAGCATGGATCAGTAGTTAGTGGGTGATCTAGCAACATCTGGACCACCTGAAAACAATAAGGGATGCTACATTTTTTTAAGAATAAGAATCTGAAGAGCTCAGTGCTAAAAACGTAAAGACCAACAACAAACCAACATATTGTTTAGCTGGAGAATTGCATTGCAATATTCAGAGAAATGCGCATTTCTAAGGGTAGCTGCATTTGGATGGGCAAATTGGGTGATCAAAATGCAAACAAAATAACATGTCTCCTCTGTCTCTTGGAAGGGATTCTGCCATGTGTCTTCCCCAGGTTGTTGGGGGTTTGTTCTTTTTAATGATTCCTCCCCTTCCTCATATCAGGTTCTGCCAGAATGTCCAGCTGAAGTTCAGGAGGCAAAGGCCTCCTTGGAAGGGCGGTTAACATGGAATAATGACAAAGTGACTCAGAATAAATATTTGAACTATTTGAAAAGCAATTGTAATAAACAGATCACGCTAGTAGGACTGCAAGAAGTTTTGTAAGGAGGATTATGTGAAATATTGCAAGGAAGACTATGAAGAGAATTATTTGTTAAGGACAATTAAAAGTAACAGAGAAATTAAGAAATGAAGATTAAGTGATAAAGAATGGAAAATCTTCAGAGGTAGTTGATGGAAGTCTAAAATATTGTATAAGATAAGAATGTATGTTAAATGATTGTTGGAAATGATATGTTTAAAAAAATGTATAAAAAGAAAAGAAAAAGTGAATTTTAAACCATGTGCTTGGTGGAAACAAAACAGAGGGGGGAGGCTTTGGGACCCAGTACTGAGAGACAACAAACTGCATCCCATAACCACTGCCAGGAAAGACAATGTTTGCATTGTTCCTGTTCAAAAGTTGTTTATTGTTTATGCGCATACACACACACACACACACACACACACACACCATGAACTCAGGTAGGCACTAACTCGGACGACTATAAAAACAATTAGACTTCATGAAGCAGCTACTAGCCCTGATGCACACATTCTTCCTCCACTGTTGGAGGCCGTATGCTTCTGAATCCCAGTGTTGTGGAAACTTCCACTATCCCAGGGAACACATGGTAAGAGCATTGATGCGACAAGAAAGGTAGTTCCAACTAAGCTTTAGGTTCCAACTTTCTGATAGGAAGATTGGTTCAACGGTGGAACGGACTGCCTTGGAAGGTAGCGGGCTCTCCTTCATTGGAGGTTTCTAAACAGAGGTTGGACGGCCGTCTGCCAGGGATTCTTCAGCTGTGATTCCTGCTTTGTAGGGGGTTGGATGAGTTAACCCTTTGGGTTGCTTCCAACTCTACAATTCTACGATTCTATGACTTTTGGCAAAGAGCACTGGCTGTTGCGGAGTCCACCTGGGTAGAGTCCAAAGGCAACTTTGTATTGGTTTTAATTTTTTTTACAATCAAACACATGCTCAGTCTGTTTATCACATACATAGCAAAGAGATTGGCAGGGAATGGGGCATGGTTGCGCAACTTGCTTATCAGCATCAGAACATTCCAACAGACCATGTTCTACTCCTCCTGATATCCAAGGCTATATTTTTCCACAACACCAGTTTGCTGCAGGAGAGGAGAGCACTCTTGTGCTCATGTATGGCTTATGGACTTCCCATAGACATCTAGTTGGCCACTGTGAGAACGGGATGCTGGACTAGATGGGCCACTGGTCTGATCCAGCAGAGCTCTTCTTATGTTCTCAAAGGGCTGGCCCGATACTTTTTCTTGCCCCCCTTTTCAGGTGCCTCATGTACCTGATGCCATTGTGATGACAGGTGACTGACAAATTCCCTGCCCATCTGTCAAAATTGACTCTGATAAGAATCTGGACCATGGAGCCCCAAAGATCCTCCACCCATGTTCTATAAGCAAAGCATATGTTCTACCACTGAAATATGGTCCTGCCTCTCAGGAAGAGAACTTTCACATCCCTGTTTCATCCCCTAAAATTCATAAGCCACTACGATGTCTTCCAGTCCATTTTTACCCTTACTGACCTTCCCAAAACATCTGCTTCTTTGCTATGTTCAGGAGCACTTAGTGAGCTATTTTCCCTACCCCTGTGGCCTTACTGGAGAGCCAGTGAGGTGTAGTGGTTAAGAGCGGTAGACTTGTAATCTGGTGAACCGGGTTCGCGTCTCCGCTCCTCCATATGCAGTTGTTGGGTGACCTTGGGCCAGTCACACTTCTCTGAAGTCTCCCAGCGCCACTCACCTCACAGAGTGTTTGTTGTGGGGGAGGAAGGGAAAGGAGAATGTTAGCTGCTTTGAGACTCCTTCGGGTAGTGATAAAGCGGGATATCACATCCAAATTCTTCTTCTTCTCTTCTTACTGGGTGGGGTGGGATGGAGTGGAGGGAAGTTCCTATTCAGGCATATCTCACTCAGGTAAGAAAGTTCTGCTAGCTCCTCCTGTGAGAGAGGGAAGCTGTCCACAGCTTAGTGCTGAGTTTATAATAATGGTAAGAGAAGAAAGGGAATGGAAGGAGGGCTTGGAGCCCAAGGACAGATCAGTGTGCTTCTCCAAGACTCTCTTATGACAGAACGAGGCAGAGTAGGTTTGAAGCCACCCACATACGATGCATATTTCATTTGTCTTGTAAAAAAAAAATGAAGAAGGGAGGGGAAAAACACCCTAAGGTATATAAAAGGAGCCGGTGAAAGAAGCCCCTATGGCATTTCCAGGGTTGTGTAAAATATGATTCAGAGCTATAATTAAGTATAACAAAGAGATGTACTATCTGCAGCTAAGGGAAGTTACATAATGAGAGACACCGGGGCCTGTTTTATTTGTGGCCTTTTCCATTTATAACATGAAAAATACATGACATGACATCTGAAGTCCAAAAGTCATGGACAATGCTGCCATCAAGCTAGACTCAACATCCTGAGCTTTCATTTATTCAGGAAAGAAAGTACAAGGCAGACATTTTGAATTATATCAGGCCTGCTCCGCATATTAGATTTTGTAGAAGTACACCCAAAGGCCAAACTACACAATTACATGAAGTTGTGTATTTTCTTCCTGTGGCTTTAAAGAAAACAAAACTGAAAAGAAGCTTTGTAGGCTTCCTGCTGTTGCTCCCACCCTGAAACATGGAAGCATAAGTTCATCCTTGCAAGTAAGAAAGATATCTTTATTCAGGCAAGTAATGGTACAGGCTCAGCAGCAGACACAGGGCTCAGAGGGCCATGGTTCAGGAGCTCATCAGGAGGGCAAGATGTTCAGAACTGGACCAAAGCAATGAAGGTGTCCCAACAAGTTCCCACACCCAACCCACCAAGCTTTTTAAAGACAAGGTATGGAGCTCTTACTCACCTAACTTACTTGTCTTGTGGAAATATCAGGATTGCAAATGTGCACTCTATTGAGGTTCATGGGTCTGCTCCCATCTGCAAAGGGAGCACCTGGTTCTAGGTGGAAACGCTGCACTGTGAATGGAAGATAGAGACATGTGTCACCTAACATACAAAGGTAAAAAATTACGTTTGTTGCTCCACCCACCTCTGCCTCTGGACCTGCTTGCCACTTGCATGTGATCCTGAGAGGGTTGCCCAGAAGACTGAGAAAGCTTTCCCACCCTTGGCTTCATAATTTTAACATTTACCATTATCATGTATGACTTACCATTCACCATTTCTCCTGGTTGATGGTAGATCGCTACAAGAACATATAGAGCATTTAAAACTCTTTATATTTGTCATCTTCAGTGATGTCTGGCTTGAACGTTTTGTTTATCTGAGGAGAGAAAGTTAAGACACTCTTCAAGCTCAACATCCTATTCTAGCCCCACCCCAGACAAAATGTGCTACCTGACCTTCATGGCAAACCCACTTCTATCTACAAAACCCTGATGTGATAGGTTCACTCACAGCGCAGCCATGTAGATTGGAAAATCAAGTTCCCATTTTATAGAAGGGGAAACTGAGGTTTTGCTCACCTAATATAATTCCATGCCTGGGCCAGAGATTCTAATTCAATAGAACAGACTGAATTCTTAATACACCACAGTTAGTTACTTCTCCAGCAGTTTGTACAGCCTGTTCCCTTTCCCATGTTACAATTTTCCATTTAGGACAAGCAACTTCCATGAGAGCAGGTGATGTCCAGAAAGTCTCATATGTTGACTGCTCAGTATTCATTCAGGCACCAAGCAAATAATTTAAAAAAAAATAATCCAAAGTTTTGAAATGGATTTTGTGGTTTCTGTGCGCGCACACATCCCAGAAAGCATGAGGCATTACTGCAGTTCAAGGACACAGTTCAGCCAGGCAAAAGCTCTTGAGGAGGACACAAAGCAGGACTTGTGATTGGCTGAGAGAGGGGGTGTGGCCTAGGGGCCAGTTATAGAAGCCTGGCAGGCTATCAAAAGGTAAACTTTTGATCAAGAGGAGATTCTGAGCGTGCTAAAGTATTATTATTATTATTATTATTATTATTATTATTCTTTCCATTGCAAGTTTATTTTTCCCACAGCACCATCTCCAACTTTGTCCACCGAAAAGAGCAGCCACGTTTTTCACACTGCAGACAGCTCCTTCTCTTCAAGAGAAGTGTTAGCTGGCCAGTTTGTGACGATGAAATGAACCACCTGCCGTTTGAGGAACGCCTGCCATTTGAGTGGGATCCAGATGCAAACATTTCAAGAGGCCTGCTTAATCATGCACTTTCCACGCAGGTGGTGAAATATTGATCTGAGGCCGCTTCGCAGCATCAAGGAAGAGACGTTTTCACAGAGCTCTCTGCTGATCTGTTACTGTTGTACATGTCTATCAGAAAACACCCTGTGATTCTTCGAGCGGCACATTGGGGAAGCAGAAATATAGATGGTAGATGTGTGACGTGCTTTCCTTCAGTTGTCATAAACACAGCTTTTGTCAAGGGGAAAGGAAATGAGAAACCATGCAGGGAGGTTTATATATATATATATATAAGATATCCCTGTTGCTAAAACCAAGACTCAATCATTCCAACAGCCGTGTCCCATGAACTGGCATGAGAAGCCATCAACAGAGCTCCCTAGCTGCCTTCAGGAAGTCCTCAAATCCCTCGGTGCCTTCTTAATTACAACCAGATCTGAGCTTGTTTCAGTATTGCCCTTGTAGAATACAGGTAGGAAGGAAGAGGGCGACAAAACTAAAATTAGCTGGTTCTGCCTGTCGTTTTTTATGGCGCCACCCTACCTTCTACCCTACCTTCTTATGCCTTCTACCCTACCAGTCCCTGTGGGTACCAGACACCACTGCTCCAGACAACCCCCTCCCATTAAAAATAAACCAACAAGCACAGCAACTTGAACTGTGGAGGGTTGCCCATTTGGGTCTATGGGACGGCGTCCAACCAACCTCAGCCAACCCCCACCTGTCTGCCTTCCTTACAACCAGGTCAGCGGACTGCACTGTCAGTCAATCTCCATCTCTCTGTTGCCCTTGCAGATCTTAGCATCAAGGCAGAAGGATGGGGGTAAAACTAGGAGGAGCTGGCTCCACCTGTCATTGGCTCTGGCGCCACCTACTGTTGGGCTCCCCACGCTACCAACTCCAATGGGCACCAGCCACCCCTGGCCGCCATAGCACAAACAACAAGTAGGTGCATTAAAACTGAGTCTGATGCTAATTAAAATCTGCAAATGAACAGAGGGTGCTGCCTCCTTCTGGTAAGGTTATTTGTCCATTGAGCTCAGGGGGTTTGTTCCTACTCTGATCAGCGGCAGCTCTTCCAAGTCAGGCAGACGTCTTTCCCAGTGCCAGACACCTGATCCTTAACACACTGATGAGATTGGTCTCAACTAGGGCCAGGGCCTTTATAGTACTGGCCCCGACTTGTTGGAATGCTGTGTCACAAGAGACTAGGGCCCTGTGGGACTTGACATCTTTCCACAGGGCCTGCAAGACAGAGTTGTTCAGCTTGGCCTTTGGTTTGGACTCAGTCTGACCCTTATGTTTCCCTCCCCTAATGGTTTTGATCTACGGGCTACTTTTAAAATGAGGCTGCATTTTAAATTGCATTTTTACCTGTATTTTAAATTGGAGGTTTTTTTCCTATTATGTTTTTACTGTGATTTTACTGGTGTTAGCCACCCTGAGCCCAGCTCAGGCCGGGAAGGGTGGGGTATAAATAAAAATAATTATTTATTATTATTATTATTATTATTATTATTATTATTATTATTATTATTAACCTGTGACCTTCTGCATGCCAAGAATGTGCTCTACTATGGAGCCACAGTCCTTCTTTGAACAAGTTAACCTCTTTCGGATTGCTATTTCCCATAGTGGCTGATATTTACTGGGCAGAATGGTGCAAACACACAGGTGGCGCTGTGGGTTAAAGCCTCAGCGTCTAGGACTTGCCGATCGAAAGGTCGGCGGTTCGAATCCCTGCTGCGGGGTGTGCTCCCGCTGCTCGGTCCCAGCGCCTGCCAACCTAGCAGTTCGAAAGCACCTCCGGGTGCAAGTAGATAAATAGGGACCGCTTACCAGCGGGAAGGTAAACGGCGTTTCCGTGTGCAGCTCTGGCTCGCCAGAGCAGCGATGTCACGCTGGCCATGTGACTCGGAAGTGTCTCCGGACAGCGCTGGCCCCTGGCCTCTTGAGTGAGATGGGCGCACAACCCCAGAGTCTGGCAAGACTGGCCCGTACGGGCAGGGGTACCTTTACCTTTACCTTTATGGTGCAAACACCTGCAAGGTGCCTTTAATGCAAGAGTGAACTTCACCCATAGAAAAGGACTCTGTGAGCATCCGACCAGCAGCACAGTTTTTAGTTTGGCACTATTATTTTCTGCACAACATTCTTTCCTGTTCTTGAGCAGCTTATTCTTGAAAATCAGGTGGCTTGGTGAGTTTCAGACCCCTTTGGAAACGGAGGCTCCTGCTCCATCCCAGCTCTTGATGCAACACATTTAAATGGCATCTGTCGGTTTTGCCAATAGGTGAGCATGCCCCACTTGTGCAAAGAGCAAGTCAACCACCTTTATAAGAAGACCTGATTCCACCCCCCACTCCCAATTTTGTTTTCTTATTCCCCCACCCATCTGCTCAAATGCAAATGTAGCTACATCAAGGTCCTGTGGGTGTTCTTTAATAAAATAATAATAATAATAATAATAATAATAATAATAATAATAATAATAATAATAATAATAATATATTTATATCCCGCCCTCCCCAGCCGAAGCCGGGCTCAGAGCGGCTAACAACAGTAAAAATAACACAGTTTACATAAAATCACCATCAATTAATTGAAATACATTCTAAAATCAATTCATTCTAAAATCAATTCAGAATCAAATTAATGGCAACCATTGCACTAGAGTGCTATGAGGAATACAGAAGGAGGGGGTCAGACTGTGCCTTGGCCAAAGGCCTGGTGGAACAGCTCCGTCTTGCAGGCCTGGCGGAAAGATATCAAGTCCTTTAGATTTTTCCCTAGCACCCACCCAATCTCTGAGCCTCACTCCTAACTACCCACTTAGTCACTTCCCACTTGTCAAGCTTGTCTACCTTTTTCTCCTTTGAAAAACTCATAGAAGTGAAGGACGAAGTTGGAAAAGCAACACTCTTTCCCCCATTTCTGCATGCTTTTCAGGGTTCAGATCTGGCTCCGATGTTTTTCCAGATCTTCTCGAAAAGTGAAATGCAGGTGCCTATTTTTTCTCCCCTTCTCTCAGAGTGGGTTGTGGATGGGTGTGGATCTTGGGCAAGAAGTGACAGCGGCACTCATTCGAAACTCCAGAAATACCGTATTTTTCCATGTGTAAGACTAGGGTTTTTTTTAACCAAAAAATTAGGTTTGAAATTGGGGCTCGTCTTATACACGGGTAGTGCTGAGGGATGTTTTCTTAATTTGGAGTCCCCAAAAGTAGAGGACGTCATACATGGGGGCGTCTTATACACGGAAAAATATGGTAGTTAAAAAAGAAAAATGCATTCATTATTTAAGATGAGAAAAGGCTGGATCTCAGTAGTAAAGCATCTATCTTGTATGCCGGGAGCCCCAGATTTAGTACTTGGCATCTCTAGGTTGGGACACAGGTGGCGCTGTGGGTTAAACCACAGAGCCTATGACTTGCTGATCAGAAGGTTGGCAGTTCAAATCCCCACGACGGGGTGAGCTCCAGTTGCTCGGTCCCTGCTCCTGCCAACCTAGCAGTTTGAAAGCACGTCAAAGTGCAAGTAGATAAATAGGTACCACTCCGGCGGGAAGGTAAATGGCGTTTCCGTGCGCTGCTCTGGTTTGCCAGAAGCGGCTTAGTCATGCTAGCCACATGACCCGGAATCTGTACGCCGGCTCCCCCGGCCAATAAAGCGAGATGAGCGCCGCAACCCCAGAGTCAGTCACGACTGGACCTGATGGTCAGGGGTCCCTTTACCTTTATCTCTAGGTAGGGCTGGGGGATAACCCTGCCTGAAACCTTGGAGAGCTGCTGTCAGTCAGTAGTGAGACAGTATTGAGCAAGATGGACCAGTGATCTAAGTCAGCATAAGGCAGTTTCTTATGTTCCTAAGTTTCTTTTGGAGCCTGATGCAATGGCTTTTGTTTGGACACAGGAAGGAGGGAGGATCTGGGCTGTTCACTTTTGAACATTACAAATCGGAGCCTGCTGGGAACCACAATCTGATGTGCGTCTACTAGTAGAGAGATCCACTGCACAGAAGATTGGCACCCTTGCTGTCCATGGGAGACTTTGCCATCTGCAGTGAATAAGGTCTCTAGAATTTAAAAATCTCAATGTATTTTTTAAAATATTTTTTTGAAAGCTTGCTTCTTTTTTAGAGAGAGAGAGAGAGACCTCAACAGAAATAAACAGGCTCAACCACTTTTGTGAAGCAGCAGAAGACCTTGGCAACTACTTGATTACCTAGCAACTCTCATAGAGCAAAATAGCCCCCAGGGTGGAGGTGGGGAGAATTTGCATGGTTTCAGGGCTTGAAAACACTGAAGCGAGAATTCTTCCGAAACGATTGTTTTGTTTTGATTCTCACCATTGCTGGGCATCATCTGGCAATACAAGCATACATCAAAAGAGATCTCGGTTGCAGTTTCCTTTCCCTGTTTGCTAGTAATGGTGATGCACCAGCAATGGCAATAATCAATCAGTTTGATTGATTTGATTAAAAAAAAAAACCACCATCAGAGGATAGGGTTTCCTTGTTATCACTGGCTTTGAGTTCCAGGATCTGTGCTAATGGATGGCAGCTTGACTAGGGGTAGCCAAGTGTCCTAATTTACATGGAACAGTCCTCTACTTAGAGGCACTGTCTGGTCCAAATCTGGTTTAAAGATTTAAAAAAAAGTAAGAGATGCCCCTCAAGGATTAGCAGATGAGCAGAAGCAAGTGTTTCACCTGCTCTCACAGTCTCCTCAACTATGGTGTGATCAACTTAATTAGAACCACAATGCCAATAGGTAAAGGTAAAGGGACCCCTGGCCATTAGGTCCAGTCGTGGACGACTCTGGGGTTCCGGCGCTCATCTCGCTTCCGGGTCATGTGGCCAGCATGGTGAACCAGAGCAGTGCACGGAAACGCCGTTTACCTTCCCACCGGAGTGGTACCTATTTATCTACTTGCACTTTGACGTGCTTTCGAACTGCTAGGTTGGCAGGAGCAGGGACTGAGCAACAGGAGCTCACCCCGTCACGGGGATTCAAAACAACTGACCTTCTGATTAGCAAGTCCTATGCTCTGTGGTTTAACCCACAGTGCCACCCGTGTCCCACACAATGCCAGTAGTTGTTTCTAAATCTGCACCTCTGCATATGTACTTAGCCCCATTCCAGATGCAACTGCCACCAGCCCCAGGCAGCATAGCCAATGGTCAAGGAATTATGGGAGTTGTAGTCCAGCAATATCCGGAGGGTGACATGTTGCCCATCCCTGGAGTAGATAATACGGAGCTGGATGGAGCAATGGTCTGACTCTGTTTAAGGAAATTTCCTATGATCCAGTATTTGTCCCCTTGAACTACAGTGGTACCTCGGGTTAAGTACTTAATCTGTTCTGGAGGTCTGTTCTTAACCTGAAACTGTTCTTAACCTGAAGACCACTTTAGCTAATGGGGCCTCCTGCTGTCGCTGTGCCGCCAACGTGCAAGTTCTGTTCTCATCCTGAAGCAAAGTTCTTAACCCCAAGCACTATTTCTGGGTTAGCAGAGTCTCTAACCTGAAGCGTATGTAACCTGAAGCGTATGTAACCCAAGGTACCACTGTATACTGATTGGTAGTGACTACAGGGTTTCAGACTGGGGACATTCCCAAGCATATTTGGAAGTGCCGGGGATTGAACTTGGGACCTTCTGCATACAAAGCAGATGCTCTTCTGCTGTGCTACAGCTTTATATTGTGTTGAATCCATTGCATTCTCAGGACTTAGGTTTATTCAAGTTTCTGGAGTATATTAGGAACAAAGGTGCATTCCCACTAATAAATCACAGAGTAAGAGAAGATGGGGCATGCAATTAAACATTTATTGGACGCATGCACTGTCAGGGCAGAGATGAAGACGTATCTGATTTTGCATTTACATCGTTTGATTGCTTTGTGACACTATACTGCTCCTATGCATCCAAGCTATCTCCATAATCAGGGGGGGGGGATTTTCCTCCCTGTAAAAGCTGCCAACTGTATTAAGAGGGCTATAACTTCTCTGAAACACTTTTTTTCCCTAGTCCAGCCAGCATAACGAGGCCATATTTCAGGACTTCACATTCTCTCGGTGCCTTCATGATGGTTGGAAATCTCAATTTATATGGATGATCTCCCGCTTCCATCCACCCACCCACCCCTTATGGTGAAAGTCTCCAAAGTAAGATATGAAACTCCAATGTTAGCACTTTCTTTCCTGAGTTCCTGCACAAAGATTGATTGAGATTTTGACAGATAGGCTACAATGCTCAACTTTGCTCCGAGGAAAGAAATGTGATTTCGAGATGGGCAGCAAAGGGGAGCTAAAGGAAGCTGACAGCACTTCTCCTGCATGAAGAACACAAGAAGAGACCTCCTGGATCAGGCCAGGGGCCCATCTAGTCCAGCATCCTTTTCTCACCTCGGCCAACCAGATGCCTAAGGGAAACTCCCAAGCTAGACCAGAGATCAACAGTGCTCTGCCCAGCTGTGATTCCCAGCAACTTGTACTCAGCGGTGTATAGCATTCCCCCTTCAGGGTTAGTAGTCATCGATAGCCTCTCCTCCATTAATTTGTCCGGTTCTCTTTTGAAGTCACTCACGTTGGTGGTTGTCAGGTTTCAGGGAATTTGATCGCTCCCACAATGAGCAGCCAAGAAGCAGATAACAATAAAAGCTCTTACCAAGTCCTTTATTCAGTATTCACAGAGAGAGGCTTTGAAAAGTGCCTATTCATTCCAGTAAAGTCCCACCCCCTCCATCTCTCCTATTGCAAATCATCCCTGCTCCAGCTGATCTGTGCTTTTTGCCTCTGAGCTTTCTGTTCTACTACTCTCGATGCACGCCAGGTCCTAGGAGAAGGGGGTCAGGAATGCTTTCTAATGATGACGTGTCAGCCTGATGCTCTGGCTTTGTTGCTCCGCCCCTCCTCTTCCATTACCTCCCAGCTTTCCCCCCTCTTCTGTCTCAGAGTCATGAAATTCTGCAAACCACAAATGTAAATCTATACTGTCTTCCTCTTCTCAGGAAGGTTCAGGAGAAGGAGAGGGGCTGTGCTGGTCCGGGGGGGGGGGTACCGTGCGGCATAGTCTAAGTCCGGTCCTAGGTCAAGGGTAAGGAGGCTGTCCGTCAGGGGCGAGGCAAGGTCCAAAGCGAGGAGTCGGGTGTGGTCAGGAACCCAGGAGAGTGGGTCAGGGTGCCGACAGGAACAGGTTACCAGCGATGTTGCTCCCGCAACCTGGGACTGGGCTGACTGGCCTTTATCTCCTCTGAGGCCTAGGGCGGTCCCGGCCCACAGGTGACTCACCTCTCCTGGCCTTAAGGCAAGCACTCCTCCTGAGAGAACTTAGTTACCTCCGCCTCTCTGCCCTGAGCCTCTGCAGCTCAGGAAAGGCTGGAGGGTTACTGGACCCAGAGGCAACCTCACCTTCCCCTGACAGGGCTGGGAGAGGAGCACCTGCAGGCAATGCCAGTGCCAGAGTGGATTCATCTGTTGTCTGCTCCTGAGGATCTGGCACAGGTGCAGGCCCTTCAGATTCAAGCCCTTGCCCCGGCTCAGCCGGCCCTGGAGGCGGGGACTCCTGTGCAGGCTGGGATTCCTCAGGTTCAGCCTCTGAATCAAATTCCCAGGCTATCACAGGGGGCTGTCTCCACCATTCTTCCTCCGATGTCCAGTCCCTGACAATGGTCACCACTGCCTCTTCCATAGTTTAAATTTGCACTGTGTGAATAAGTACTTTTATGCTCTACATCTCTTTTCTGAATGAAGGTCTATATTGGGGAGGGACCACAATGCCGTAGGGAGTGCTTATGTCTTGAATACAGAAGGTCTTAGGTTCAGTCCCTGGCATCTCTAGGAATTGCACAAAGGGGAGTGGAAGAAAGTTCCATTGCTCAAGTGTAAATCCTTGCACTAATGGAACAAGTTACTTAATGCTACATTGGATGCAACCCAATAATTCTGTCTTTGCATAGGCAGGGGAGAAGCCAGCCTTCTCACAAACTGCTACCCTCCAGATGCATTTGGATTTCAACTCCTTATCAGCCTCGGCCAACATGACATGATCAGGGTTGGTGGAATTTGCAGTGGGAGAACATTCAGATGGCATAAATGTGGGTAGGGGAGGTCGGTTTCATCCCATAACCAGGTACAAAAATAAAGACAAGATGGGTCTGCTATGAGTAGGACCAGCATTCAGATGTACCCCAAAATGTTTGGGGCTCTGTGTAAAGAAAGTGCCGGGAGGGTTGCCTGGAGTCTGCTAGGCACTTAAGGAGGAGATGGCACATTTTCCATCTGCAATCACTGATGCTGGAGGCAGGGAACCAAGTGAATATTCGGTGTCTCACTAGGCAGATTCAGAATTCTAAACTGTTTACGCTTCTATATACTTTCATTCCAGTTTGTGTACATTTTAGGTATCTTCACTTGTGTTGATACAAAATTAGAGATCAATTTTTAAAGGAGAGTGCTGTGTTTTTGCCAGATTTTGTGCTACTTGTTTATTTATTAAAGTTCTACCCCGTCCTTCCTCCCAGAGGAGCCCAGGCAAACAACCAAACAGCCAAAAAACAACAACACAAAAACAAGACAGAAGTGTTTTTTCATTATTAAAAAATTTTTTAAAAACAATCAAATATCCTCCTGGCTAAATAATTTCACGGTTGTCAGGAACAGTATCTTTCATCCCTAAAATACTAGGGTTGCGTATTAAAATTCTGCTGAAATGTTAATAATGAAGGAGACAGATGCACCTTACCAGGGAGGGCATTCCATAAATGGGGAAACAATACTACTACTACTACTACTACTACTACTACTACTACTACTGTTATTATTTGTACCCCACCCATCTGACTGGGTTCCCCCCGCCACCCTGGGTGGATCAGCTGGAACCACCAAGAAGGCCTCTTCTTCCAATCGTAGTCTGAGGTGGTTGATCCTGGGGGAGATGCTCTTTTAGGTAATTGGGTGCTAAGCAATTTAGGGCTTTGTGCACTAGCAGTAACACCCTGGATTGGACCCAGGAGTTGGCATCCAGGACAATGCTTTCAGGATCAGTAACACATAGCTCCATTGAACTGCCACAACTTAACTAACCTAGCAGCTGAGTTCTGCACCAGCCGCAGTTTCCAGAACATTGTCAACCTGAGCTGGGCATAAACACTCCTGGACACAGAGGCTGTTTGTGTCCCTAGTGATAGGCTGGAATACAGAATCAGGTTGGCATTTCTGCTTTCTATAATTTCTGTATTTTTCTATGTTACTTTTATAACAGATATTTATTTGATTTTTATGCTGCCTTTCTGCCCCAAGATGATTCCCAGGGCAGTTCTGACACCTTCCCAGGCATGCTTGGTGGAGACACAGGAGAGGGCCTTCTCAGTGGCTGCTCCCAAACTCTGGAAGTCCCTCCCTAGAGAAGCCAGACTGACTCCCTCCTTCTTGTCCTTTCGCCAGCAGGTGAAGACTTTCTTGTTCCAACAGGCTTTGGGGAGCTGACTGCTTTTAATGAAAGGACCAGTGCCTTGCTGCTTTTGTTGTAATTATTGGTATAGTGTTAATAGATGTTAATATGCATGCATAGTTTTAATTCTATCAGTGTTTAATTAATTCTTAATTATTGTTCTTTCCTATGTTTTTAGCAGTTCTTAAGACTCCCTGGAAAAGACCCTGATGTTGGGAAAGATTGAGGGCACAAGGAGAAGGGGACGACAGAGGACGAAATGGTTGGACAGTGTTCTCGAAGCTACCAGCATGAGTTTGACCAAACTGCGGGAGGCAGTGGAAGACAGGAGTGCCTGGCATGCTCTGGTCCATGGGATCACAAAGAGTTGGACACGACTAAACAACAACAAACATTTTTATCTGTAAACTGCTTAGAGTTCCATCTACAATAGTGTCTTATTTATTTTATAGTACAGTACATTGATTATTGCTTTCATTTTATGGATCAATGGTCTGGTTAATTTATTTTGCATTACTTTCTATGGGAAAGTTCACCTTGGTTTCAGAACGCTTTGGATTTGGAACTGACTTCCGGAACAGATTAAGTCTGAGAACCAAGGTACCACTGTACCAGTTGCTGGAAACCACGGCAGGGGAGAGAGCTTTTGTGCTCAGGTCCTGCTTGCAGGCTTTCCACAGGCATCTCACACCCCACAAGTGTCCTGGGAAGACCAGGACATATTGTTTTTTCCTGCAAGACTTCATCCCCAGATAAGTGTGTTTTTTGGGCTCTGTTGTCCTGTGCAGGCAGGTCATATGACTAGTGCGGGAGCATAGATGGGAAGACACGTATTCTGGTTTGGGGGCTCAACATGTTGGAGGGTATGGCATCTTGGTTGGCCACATTGAGAACTGGATGCTGGACTAGATGGCCTGGACCATTGGCCTGGTCCTGCAGGCCCTTCTTATGTTCTCAGTTAGGTCCTTGGTTCTCCACCATCCCCAGGACCTTTCAAGGATGGAAGAGTAACTGCATTACTCCTCCTTGTTTTTAGTTTCCTCGTTCTCGGGCAAATGAATTAGCTTCCAGTTCACCTGCTTCTGCTTACACACCAGACTACATGCAAAGGATGCCAGTTTCATTTCATTTCCTGATTTTGTGTGTGTAATACACACAAAACACAAGTGCTTCAGTGTAGTGCTACCTCCCTAAAGCTCAGAGAAAAGGAGAGGGAGGGTGTAGTTATTCCTCCTAGTGCTTTATCAAGTGAGAAAAGCCTTAAGAAGAGATTTAAGTAGCATCAAAGACATTTCCAGGAGATATTGGCTGAAGGATTCACTTGTATCTCACGTCTAGATCGGGTAAGAAGATCTGTCAACAGCTCTCCCGCTTTACCATACTGTGTGGCACTGAAGGGCCCTATCGATTCATTTTGTTAATCTTATATTTAAGGCACAGGCTTGCTTGAGTAGCTACATCAATGGAGTCAAACAAGACCAGGCTCTTGAGTTATGTGCTATCGAGTGTCCTAAGTAAAGTGTATACAATTTATAGGTTTTCCCAAAACAAAATATCGTAACAGACACTGCAGTTGGACAGCCCGGACTTGTGTCAATAGACAGCTATTTGTCACCTGCCAGGAACTGAGAAGATCACCAGATGAGACACGTCCTCTGGGGGAAGGCAGCTGATAGTTTGATCCAAAGTGCCAGCCCCAGAGATGTGCCAAAACATGTCTGGAGCATAAAATGCCCATTCTGGAGATGGTGGTGAGGACTCCAAAACAAACCAACAAAAAATAAGCTTTCAGAATGGCCAATGATATGATGACAGAACCTGGCTTCAGCAGCAGAGATGAATTCTGGGATTTGATGGAGTAGCCATAGGAACCAGAGACTACTGAGGGACCCAGCTGGGCCTACAATTGCCGGGATCTAAGCCTTCAAGATGACAGAAAATCATGCAAGCTCCTGGAAGTAAGATCAATTGGAAAAGGGCATGGAAGGTAGTCAAGAGTTATGGATGAACAGCACCTTTGATGGAGCCTGGACCCGACAGCTGTGGGAAGCCTGGCTTGAGTTGGCTTGGAAGAATGAAGCTAAACTGCCTGTGATGAGCGAGTGAGGATAGCCCTATTCCAGTTTTAGGTCTAGCCATGTTTGAAGAACACATGGAGAGGGTGCCCCACCTGCTGTCCACGTCTAACCTTGACATGTTAAGTTTGAAGGTCCAAAAGGAGACTCTAAGTTAGCTCAGAATCCTCCCAGTTGCAAACTCAACACAGAGTTCCAGTTCATGGGAGGTATTCTAAGCACATCCAGCTCCCTTCAGACCATCAGTCTGGAAGTGGACTTGGCAGGGTTGGGGGGCAGGAAGGGCACACATGGCACAGCTCCCTTCTATGTGTTCGTCAAACATGATTAGACCAAACATCTGACATGGGCTACCCTCACTCACTCTGTAGGATCATATAATTGTTGAGTTGGAAGGGATCCCAACAATCATCTAATCCCAAGTCTTTGCAGTGCTGGAATCATCCCTATGTCCACAGTGTGCTTAATGGCACATTCTTCTTCTTCTCTTGGTCCCTGTTTTTTTGGCTTCCCAATCCCAGCTAGGCATCCGGTTGGCCACTGTGAGAAGAGGATGCTGGAGGAGATCTGCCACAGGCCTGAATCACCAGGCTCTTCTGGTGTTTTTATATAACCCCTCCCCAAATGCAGTACTGGACATGGGTGGCGCTGTGGGTTAAACCACAGAGCCTAGGACTTGCCGATCAGAAGGTCGGCGGTTCGAATCCGAATGACGGGGTGAGCTCCTGTTGCTCGGTCCCTGCTCCTGCCAACCTAGCAGTTCAAGAGCACGTCAAAGTGCAAGTAAGTAAATAGGTACCACTCCAGCGGGGAGGTAAACGGTGTTTCCGTGCGCTGCTCTGGTTCGCCAGAAGCGGCTTAGTCATGCTGGCCACATGACCCGGAAGCTGTATGCTGGCTCCCTCGGCCAATAAAGCAAGATGAGCACCACAACCCCAGAGTCAGCCACGACTGGACCTAATCGTCAGGGGTCCCTTTAACTTTACAATGAAGTATAATTTAATAACACATATATAATTTCTAATGCACTTCCAAATTCCAGACATAGCAAAGATGCGCATGTTGAAGAACTGAAATGATGGGCGATTCTTTTGCCTTTTCCATTTCAGCATTCTCTTCATGCAACTGAAATCCCAATGGATTCTTAGGCAGCCACGCTCTTAGTAAACAATGGGCTGGAATTGATGGTCATAAGTGGCACTGACAGTCGCAAGTGTCTCTTGATTAAATTAGCTGGATAATTTGTGTGATTGGTGCACAAGTGTGTCGTAATTAGCTGGCTGGCTTGTTTGCTGTAGTCTTAGGCACTATATTTTCTAAAATGCAAACATTGCACTACATGAAAATACACACAACCAACTAGGTTTTCACTTCCAGGTAGAGACAACCTTTGGCCTTCCAGATTTTGCTGGACTACAGCTCAATCACCCCCAACCATTGACCGTGTTGGCTGGGGTTGGTGGGAGTTGGTCCATTATCTGGTGAGTTGCAAGTCCCCCATCCCTGCCATGTTTGGGGCCTATAGTTTTTGCTGGTACTGGAAGTGCTTTTCCTCTGAATCCAAGGGAACAGAATGTCTACTTTTCAACCTTTCATCCCATGGGCAGATGGGTTTGCTCTGGATTGTAATACTTCTTAGGAAGTAAATTTTTCAATCCTTGTGAATGGTTGACACAAAAGTATCAGCTTTTCAGACTTTTCTAGCATCCAGTGACTTGTGTGACATGCCAATTTTCTGGGTGGTCTGGAAGTCTCAGAATCATTTGGAGTAGCCTTTGATCTTGTTTCTAGGTAGGAGTCCGCCAATACCTCTCACTCAAGACTTTTCTAATAATCACAGCAAAATGGACTTAGGATGTACTGAATTTCAGCTTCAGGAAGCTTTCTTACATTTGTCCACCTAGACCAATATTTTCTACTGCACTCTTGGCTGGCAGATGCTCTCCAGTTTCTCCAAGAAGAAGGGTGCCTTTTGGATCATCTGATCCCTTTTAACTGGAGAAGCCAGGGATTGAATTAGGGACCTTTTCAAACAGCTATCCTAGAATTTCAAGCGAGAGGTGTACAAATGTCTAATTTTTCAGGGGGGGGGTGTCTCTTAAAAATGCAATCATTCGCAACACATGTAAGCCAGAATTCTGAGCTGTAGCTCCTTGGGAAGTGCCCAAACCATTCTGACACGAACACACATTGGTGAATCAGGGATTATATCAGAAACCTGAATGCTGAATGACAAATAATTACATTTCGTTTCTGTTTTCCCCTCTTCACTCTTGGAAGGCTCCTTAAATCATGCCCCCCCCTTTTTTTTGGTTTGGGAAATGGTCCATGATACACATCAACAAAGCATTTTCAAATCTCTTCTTGAATGGACAAAGACATAGGCATGTGTCAAGTGTTATATTCCTAAATAGAAAGCCAAGGCCTACAGAAGTGGCAGGCAGGCTAGTGATCAATTTTTTTAAAAAGATAGAACAGGGAGCACAGTGGCATTAACGCTTCTGAAAATCAGTTCTGGAAACTGCAGGAAGGGTGCTCTGGGGTTTGAGTCGTGCTTACGGGTTTCCCACAGGCACCTGTTTGGCCACTGTGAGAACAGGATGCTGAGCTATTGGCCTAATCCAGCAGGCTGTTACGTTGTTTTTTTAAATCCCATTGTTTTGGACTAGGATCATACCCTGAGCCTAGAATTCTAAACTCACCTGTTGTCAGGCTTTGGGGAATTGAATCCCTCCCCAGGTGGCAGTAAATAAGCAGATCAAATGAAAGTTGCAGTTAGTTACCAGTTAGTTTCTTTAATAATCACAGCGAGAGACAAAGGATATCTCTTTAGAAATGGTGTTGCTCCCAGTAAAGGTTTACCCCCTCTGTCCCCCATTAATCTACGTCACTCCTATATCAGGTAATCTGAGCTTGTTGCCACTGTGCTCCCTGTTCTATCTTTTTAAAAAATTGATTTATTATGCAAATACAAAGCAAAGGCAAATCATACATACATCTGGCAAAAATAAAGACAAAAAAGAAAAAAGAAACACACACACCCCTACATACAAACAAAAACAAAATAGGTACAAAATAAAAACGATACGAAAATGGAACAACTTCAAAGAATATAAATAGTAAAGTAAATAACTAAGAAAGACATCCCAGGGTGCCATTTCTCTGCTGAGGTAATGGCTTTTCTGGGATTTTTGGTTTTGGTTTTGACTTTTGTCAATCACACAGCAGTTCATTTCCTGTGGCTAAAACAGATTCTCTGTATTTCATTACCGTATATTCCTCACCTTGGTATGAGGAGTCATATTCTCACTTACTGGTTTATTCTAAACCCAGCCAAATCCTGATTGTTGAACCTTGATTCGATAAATAAGTATTTAGGCATTCCCATTCCTTCTGGATAGTTTTGTTAGACTTATTCCTTAAGGCTTTGGTTAGCTTAGCAAGTTCCAAGGACTTGCTTAACTTCTGTAGCCATTCTTCTTTAGTTGGTATATAATTACCCTTCCAATTTTTGGCTATCGCCTTTATTGCATAGAAAAATTGTCTTTTTCTTTCTTTTGGAATTCTACTATTATCCCAAGAAGGAATGTTTATGGCTTTTTATGAAATGTAATTTTTAATAGTTTTTTCATTTCATACTAGATTGTGTCCCAGAATTTCTGTGCTCTCTGTTCTATCACTCTCAAAGCCCGTCTAGTCTTAGGAGAAGTGGGGTCAAGAATGCTTTCCAAAGACACTGAATCTGCCATCTGTCTCTCTCCTGGCGTTTCCTCTTCTAGCTGTTCCTCACCCAGTATTTTCCAGCTTTTCCCCTCTGGACTACACCCCTCTGCAAACCACTGTTCTAAATCAATACTGTCCTCCTGCCCTTGGGAAGATTCAGAACAATGGCTCCCACCATTACTCCTCAGTCCAGCCTCTGACACCTGTGTCGAAGACCCATCGGTCTCAGTGGGATTTACCTCTGAGCAGACATGTATGGGATCCTGCTGTTAAAAGCAATCCTAACTCACACACTGACTTACGCAAACAATAGAATACAATAATCACGCTGGCAATCTCTCTCTTAAACATACAAAATGTTGTTTTATTTCCTCAGTTCCAAATTAGCACATTTTCCGGCCAGGTTATAACAAAATTGTCACTGAATATTTCCGCAACGAAAGAAATATTAATACAAATAAGTGGTTTGTTTTTTTAAAAAAAAATTATATATACATAAGATTCAAAATAATATAATAGAAGATGGGTTAAAATAACACTATTAGTTTATAGAACCAGATTTGGCTACCATATATACAGATACTATCTCAGACTTAATACCCTATTTCTTACGCTCAAAAGTTAAATGGAGCAAAAATCCAAATTGCTTCTTCTATCCATTACTTTCAGTATGTGAGGCTTTACAAAAGTGTAGGTAAGTTGCGTCTTAAAGTGTTTTCGGTTTTCCGTCATTTAATTATATTTAGAACCATCTGGATATCTACCATTTCAGATCATTCAATATTCACTGGAGAAAGAAGTAATGCATGCCAGCAAATTGTCACTGTGTAATCGGAGTTACATGTATCCCAGCAGCAAAATGCTCAGAAGAATTGATTATACGCAGGCTGAGACATCTATTGAAGAAGCCACTTTATGGAAATGCAGAGAAGAGTGATTTCTCCTTCAGTGGTATCATGGAGAACGTTTCAGTCAATTGACATTGGTAGAGAACAGGCGGGGGAAGGAAAACAGGCCTTGTGAATATAGAAATGCAGCAATATATTATTATTTTCAGAGCTTCCCTAAAGCTCTAGATCCCCAGGTTAGCTACAAGTATGGTAGTATTCTCAACTAGAATCAGTTATGTGGTCAGTCATCCAAGATCGCATGCCTTGTTATGGCTGCCTTTCTCATATGCTCTCCACCTGTCACTGGAAACTATAGGGCTGGGATAAAGGGAGGTCAATTTGCTTTGAACTCTGGAGTTGTGTCAGCCTCTGGATGGTACATAACCATCCCAAGTTTCCAGGGATGAAGGAGGAGCTGGCAGCAGCAGTACCTGCCATAGATGTGGTATAGCAGGATCCAATTTTGCAGCTCACAGCTTAGGAAGAGTGACAGTCTATTACGGGTAGTTTTGAAGAATTCAGGAACAATGAGTGTTTCTAGCATAAGGAAAACAAAAACAGGAAATGAAAGGGGGAAGATGGATATATCAAGTTCTTTGCTCCTAGTTCACATCTTTTCATTTCCCCAAAGGACCGAGGTAGCGCTAACATAATCTTGCTCTGAGTGGTGCACCAGCACTAAAAAAGTGGGGGTACGAAACTCTCCGCAAAGAAACAAAGAATAATGCATCTCCTAGGAATGTGGCAGGTAGAATCAGCTTACCGTATTTTTCGCTCTATAAGACGCACCCGACCATAAGACGCACCTAGTTTTTAGAGGAGGAAAACAAGAAACTAGAAGGCAATGCAAAGCCTTCTTGAGCGAAGAGGGAGGAGCGCTCCAGCTGTGCTCAAGAGGCTTTGCGTGGCTATCGCTGAAGCCAGAAGAGCAAGAGGGATCGGTGCCCACCCATCCCTGTTGCTCTTCTGGCTTCAGCGATAGCTGCGCAGCCTGCATTCACTCCATAAGACGCACACACATTTCCCCTTACTTTTTAGAAGGGGGAAAAGTGCATCTTATAGAGCGAAAAATACGGTACCTGGACCCAACCGGAAACAAGGCCCTACCTGGGCTTTCCCAAAGCCCAGCTGTGAAAGGGGGAAATTAGCCCAAGGAATGCAGATTGCTGCAGGAGGAGCCTCTAGTATACAAGGGCTGTGGGCCACAGCTAGCACACGCCCAAGCTCACCCAGGGTATACACAAACAGAAACTGTAAATTAACTGTTTGTAAAGTGCATGTATGCCACAGATGAGTTTCAAAGCGCCAGGTAGCGGTAAAAAAACAACAGCACACAAATACAGTCCCCAAATTGCGTTCTTTCATTAAAATGTAACGTAGGGGTGGGGAACCTCTGGCGTGTGGGCCAAATGTGGCCCACTAGGTCTCCCAGTTTGTCTCGCAAGGCTCTTCTCCTCACCCCAAATCACAGCCACCAAACCCACACCTGATGTCATATGTAACATCAGGTGTGATGCAAGTTAGAGACACAGCTAGATCACTGAAGAAAGCAGGATTGAACTCTCCAAGCATCAGCTGATGCAAAAGGAGTTAAATCCTGCTTGGTCACTATCCACCCTCCCCTCAGAGGTCAACACTGAATGGTGGGCCGGACAACTCACCCAGTTGTCCCAAGCTGGCCCACAGGGAGGGCAGAAGATAAAAGGTTCTCCACCCCCTGGCAGAACCAAACAGAAGGTAGATTTCTTTTCAAATTTCCTGGTTTTTCTCTCAACGCATTAAAGTGATATATTAGGCACCGCACATCTTCTGTGCTTGCAAAAAGGGCATTACTGAAGAGCTACTAAATTAATACTGAGAAAGGTGGGAAGGGCCGAAAGGCAGTGCGAAAATGCAATAGGAGTAAACAAGTTCAATTCTCTTTCACACAGAAACACGGAAGCTCAAATGTGTTCTCAAGAGTGATTTACTCCAAAGGCCAACGGGGACGCAAGTTTCATATTGCACTAAAGAACACAGAGCTCCTGACTGAGTAACCCGGTAAATTGCAGCAGTGTTGTTTAGACACCCCCCTCGTGATAACTGGGCAGCATGACATCAGTGGGACAAAAAGGGAAAAGTGAGTTCCACTCAGGGTGGTGTTTTAGCTGGTATGCAAGACTTCCTAACAAATTCTTTGCGGCACAAGCTCTCATGGGCATTAAAGTCCATGGCAACAGGTTGTTGGGAAATAAGAGGATGGTATTAGGAGGGTCCAGAAATCCTACAGATGGCACAGGCAGCACATGCAAAGAAGGGGTGGTATCCAGTGTCCTTTTCCTATTAGCACAATGATATCAGGGGGAGGAGAGTGGGGGGTAGTTCTGTTGCACAAGCAGAAATTCTTGCACTGATGGGATAAGTGACTTAGCAATATTTTGGATACAAGCCAAGGATGGCCCTCTACCACCAAAGGCATTAGCTGGAGCCAGGATACCCATGGGTGGCATATTTGGCTGCCTTGCAGAAGGGATCTATGCATATGCATGAGTATGTATGGAGGGCTTCTCCATGTGGGGGGACCCTGGTCCAGATCAGCCCCACTCCCACCATGGAGCTGAATATATGCAGCTGAATGTCCAGATTGTGGGAGGGGGGCATAGTGTTTCTTGCATGTAGGGGCAGGGATAACCCCTCATACATTCTTTCGACATCTGAGTCCTAGTAGCATTAAGTGAAAATGATCTGTCGTGATCTGTACTTTTTTTTGCAGTTCGCTGCCATCGGACCCTGTTTCCACATTTCCCCCTTTCTCTCTGTTTGCACCCAAACTCCAAAAGTTTGCAACCAAGTGAAGAGGTCAAGAAAGTAACTCTTAATAATGAAGGGTTGCATCCAATGCTAGCCCATGAAATGAATGGACATGGATAACTTAGGTGAAGCTGAGTCAGTTAAGTAAAAAGGGGACATTCATCGTCTACTGAAGGCCATGGAGGGAGCGTTTTTGGTTCTTAATTCCATTCGCCTTCGGCAGTTGCTGCTCTTGAGTTTCCTGTGGGCATCGCTCTGAACGGTCCAAGGTTCAATCCTGAATACGGGATTGTGGCTGGAGCAAAGTGGGGACATCAAGAAGAAACTCCGGAGTATCCAGAAGGAACATAATAAATAGAGCATCTTGGACTGAAGGGGAAATTGGGATAAGGGGACTCTTGAGGAGGCTGGAATCTTTGAAGACAAGCTGCCAAATTTCCTTGGGCTCTGCAACAAAGGCCAGCAATTAACAAGGACTCTCTCTTTTACTGCAGCTGAAACATTAGATGCACTGAATGAAATATACTTTCATCTTCTACACACATGCGCACAGAGACCCCTTTCTCAAAAGGCCCCTTTCCGGAATTTCTGGGTTTGCTTCGCCTGAGTTTTCAGATCTGAAATACTTACAAGTTGGTGCCACTTTCTTCACCATTAATACGACATGACAAGTGACTTCTCCTTAGCACCTCAGCCGTTCCAAGCCCCATTCATTACTGCCGCATGAAGCCAGTGGAAGCTAGTCCTTAATACATTCCTATTCATTTCATTTGACAGCTAACAACTAAACATGTTTTCTCTCTCCCCACCTTATACAATGAAGCATTCATTTCAGGATGGCAAATTGAACCTCTGCATATGGCTTTCCTCCGTGAGCCAAATTCCAAATTTACTGCCATTGTGCCTTATCTCTCAACGGCTTGCTGCACTAAACTCTGTCACTGTGTTTTACGGCTGGAGGCCTGTTTCCTCAAATTGAGGCAGATTTGTTTATTGCTGCTCCCTGAGCAATGTCCTGTGCAAATAGGAGAGACTTAAAAATGATTAATCCTTTTTTAACAAGTTGTGATATAATGGACATATTTTGTGGGCGGTCTTCTGAATTATTTCAACACACACACACTTTGATTTATGTAACTTAATGGGAAGCTTGGTTTAATAAAAAAAAAGTTAAGCCTATTTGCACACAAATGGGGTGCGTGTTTGTGAAATGTGGGAATGTGAGGAGATTCTGGGGCTGGATTTTCTCAATGATAGCAACTATTCCTCAACAACATTTGCCTCCAGAACACTCTGTGGCGCTTCTTTCTTTAGAGAATGCCGCCAGTCCTCCTAATGCTTATAAAAATCTGGTGTTTATGTTACTATGAGCAGCCAGATTGGTAATGGCCCAATCCTCAAAAAGTTCCTTTGCAAGAGGAATAATTTACTAATGCATGGGACATTGTTTTATCTGATCAACTGGTCAGACATAGACGTGTAGTCCAGGTGAAGCCAAATCAGATAGTTTTGATGCACACTGATTCCCCCTTTTTTTTAATCATATAAATAGGGCTAGCCATATAAGAGATGGTTCTGCCCATGGACTTCAGCTGAAACATGGACAAGGGGTGGTGTAGTGGTTCAGAGCGGTGGACTTGTAATCTGATGAACCGGGTTCACTTCCCTGCTCCTCCACGTGCAGCTGCTGGGTGACCTTGGGCTAGTCACACTTCTCTGAAGTTTCTCAGCCCCACTCACCTCACAGAGTGTTTGTTGTGGGGGAGGAAGGGAAAGGAGATTGTTAGCCGCTTTGAGATTCCTTAGGGTAGTGATAAAGCGGGATATCAAATCCAAACTCTTCTTTGGTCATCCAGATATTGCCGGACTCCAACT
The DNA here is from genome assembly GCF_964234715.1 of Podarcis melisellensis. Classification (NCBI taxonomy): domain Eukaryota; kingdom Metazoa; phylum Chordata; class Lepidosauria; order Squamata; family Lacertidae; genus Podarcis; species Podarcis melisellensis. The sequence goes on along the minus strand of NC_138546.1, from coordinate 15,017,656 downwards.
CCCATCATTCCTGGCCATTAGCCACACTGGCTGGGGCTGATGGGAGCTAGTGTCCGACAGCATCCCAAAGGCCACAGGTTCCCCCCCCCCCACACCCCTGACCTAAAAACCCTGCCTGCGGGTTTGCAATCTAAAACAAAAAAAAAGGTAGCAAATGCATCCAAACAACATCTTGCTATGTGGCAAATCTCAAAACTAATAGTCCCCAGATCTTCTCTGTTACCCCCAAAGTCAGGAGACTTTCGTCCCAAGGAGAGCACTGTCTACAAGCTGAACACTTCAGTGACAAGAGCACACTGTTTTCTTTTCTCCATTGGGAGGGTTTGCAAACACTTCCTGCTAAATAGTACCGATGCAGGATGGTATCTGTGCATTTGGGGAATCTGTGTCGCAGAGGGGAAGCAGCTCCATGTAATTCATGCACCGCATAAGAGAAAATTATAATACTGCTATTATTTGGGAAGGTGGGGCAGCACCTAAAGTAACAGAGCAAATGATGCATCACCAGAAAAGTAGTGTTAGATCTGTGGAAGAAGGAGGGCGCTTGGGAAAGATGGGAGCACAGTGATCACAAAATAGGACTGTGGCTCTACCGTTGGGTGGAATGAGGCACCTGCCTTCAACGGCACGTGCTGTGTGTGCGCCAGGCAGCTTGCCCTCCATCCCCTAAGCTAGCTTGCTGCCCTCAGGGGCAGGAGAGGACACAGTCCCATCACCAGTGTTGTAATAGGACTCAACCACGGACCGGTTGGTTTCTGTAAACATAATGTGAAAGATGCCGTCCTGTCCTGGCCTTGGTTGCAAAATGAGCCTAACATGATGCAACAGACCTGCTGTGCTGGTGCAAAGGGGTGAAAGGAACAGAGTTTATCCTTGATTTAAAAACAAACAAACACAACACTCACAGAGATGTAGTATTGGGTGAAGCTTATTATGGAAAGTAAAAAAGAAGAAGAAGCTACGGTGTCATTTGCTATCTATGGCAGTGCAAAGTGTGGGTGTAGCGAACCGCACTCCAGTTAAATCGTATTAGGATTCCGATCAGTCTTAACAACAGCTTCCCTTTCAGCTGTCCATGCCACATCCTTACCCGAAAACATTTCAGCGAAAGGTGACAAGCAACAGAGGCGCTTGCATTTGGAAGCTCTCAGCAGCGTCGCTTCATGTGCCTTAAGCAGGAAGCGGTGGAAAGAATAGCCTCAAGCGCCTACTTATTTTGGCACCGAGATTATTACTACTTTTAATAATAACATGCCACCAAGAAACCAATAATGGGAGTTCAGGCAAATCGCTGGGAAACTCTCTCGTCTTCTGTAAAAATGCCCTCCCCACCACACTCGCATATTGCCCTGGATCTCACCCACTGCCACTAGCAGATTCCTGGTTTCAGTGTGGTCCACCTCCCCTTAAATCATAGATATTTTGCTTGAGGAATCAATGGTGCCACAGGTTCATTTGTCATATGCCAGAGGATCTGACCAGAAACATCAACCAGGTTCCAACACTCCTGTTCCATTTTTGCCCAAGGAACAGTTGCTTGATTGGGGGGGGGGGGAGGTGGGGGGAGAAATGAGGCAGAAAATAAAATAAATACCCCAATAGTTCCGGCTGCAATTGTACTGCTGGAAAATGGCATCCCGGTGAATCCACAAGCCTTATGACATTCCTTTGAGGATCTGAATGCAGAGCGATCGCATCAAAACTACATAAACTCCAATATATGAAAGGGGCTAGAGTGTGACTCTTGAGAAGCCAAAGAAAATATGAACCAATCCTATATATTTATTTTTAGTCCTGGGCCAAAAGGCCTCCGATTGTTTTGGAAAATGGCGGCCACCTCAACTGTGACCTGTTTAATCAGAATAGGGACCCTTACGGCAGATGGTTCTCCTTCTGGCTATAAATTCAGTGCTGTTGTCTTTTCTTTCTGCCCACAGGCTTGTGTCGTCAACTGCACAGGACAGAACCAAATCAAAAGGCAGCTTAAAGTACACGGTGCTAGTTGGTCCTAATTATCCAAAAAGTCAGAGGTCACCACTCTGAGGCTCCGGGTTCCGTGGGTCTCTTTGATGGCTCCGAGACAGCCTTGGAAACCGGGTCGTCCCACGTGGCCTGTTGCTTTTGCTTGCAGAATCTCCCGTGGGTTGGAAATCACTAGAAACAGGAAGGGAGGAGGAGGGAGGGAAAACAAGCCACGAACAAGTTCATACTGTGCATTAAACAAACGTGTATTCCCACCCACCCCGGTATGTGGGGAAAGCGGATATCAGAACACAAATGTATGTGCTGATGTGTGTATTATCTATATCTACAATTAGTTTACTGGATCTGTACACTACTCACATAGTGACTTAGGGAATGGATTAATCAAGTATACCATTATGTTCTTGCAAACACAATAATAAAAAAAAATGCAAAACTCCATGGCCTGGAATTTGGAGGCCACACTAAACCACCGGAAGTGATAGACAATACAAGAAACTGATGGTGCTCTGATGAACGTTGTGCTAATGATGGACCGATGTATCGATGCACAATGATACATGTTAGTAATACTTGAGGAGCTTCACAGTCCATTCTGACCTGCAATAGACCGACTTTCATGAATGAATTGCTTGAAAGGAACTTACTTGTCTACTACAAACAGTTATTGGGAAAAATATTGCTTACCCAGCAGTCACTCACAGGCTACAGACTCCTCCGAAAACTACAGTATAAAAGGAATAAGGTTGTACATTTCTTTGTTTTCTCAGTGGACTCCACAAGACTATTTTTATGCCTCGTGCGCACGCACAGACACATGCACAGACACCATTTTGAACCCTACCAAACTCCCCAAAGGATATGTGGGGTGGAGTGCAACTTAAAATGCAGCCACACATCACCACCCTTCTCCGGGTGCTGCCACATCCACATTAAATTGGAGGTGACCAACCCTTTTTGGCCTCAGGGTCCTGTTGCCTGGTTACAGCTCCTCTGAAGATGGCATGTCAATGATGGGTTTGGCTCAAAGGTGGGCATGGCACAAAAGCTGGTGGAGCTTCCTCTCTGCCCAGCCCTATAATGGGGAGGAGAACCTTTCAGACAATTAATCCAAAGAATGGAGACAGTGCAATGTTGCCTGGCACTGGTGCCTTGGCTTGAAGGCCGGTGCAATCTGTGAGCCAGCAGTTTGCCACCACTGTGTTAAATTAATGACCTCAGCAATCTATCTAGAATCAATGCAAAAAAACCCCCACAAAACATTTTAAATGGTGCATTGATCCAACGCCAAGCAGACAGTTAACAGCGTCACAACGATGACTCGGAAAGTGGTGGTGATCAAGTGCAATCAAAGGCTTGCGGGGTGGCAGGAAGCTTTCACCTAATGCCTCAAACTAAGAGACGTTAAAGGGAAGGCATACAAGGTGAAGTGTGTGGCTCTGAAAGCCCTGATCTCTTTGCTTAGAGACCAGGTCTTTAAGAGCTGCTTCATCCTCAATACAGGAAACCTAGTTCAGGGTGATACATACTGTTGACTGAGATTTGCCACAAGACATGATGTGATGCCAGGCGCTGCAAGTCAGCATCACTGGCAGATGGGCCAAGCACAAATCTTTAGAAGTGGGGTGCCGGCACTCTGGTGCAATTCCATCTAGGGATGTGGGTGGCACTGTGGTCTAAACCACTGAGCCTTTGGGGCTTGCCGGTCAGAAGGTCAGCGGTTCTAATCCCCGCGATGGGGTGAACTCCTGTTGCTGTCCCAGCTCCTGCCAACCTAGCAGTTCGAAAACATGCCAGTGCAAGTAGATAAATAGGTACCACTGTGGCAGGAAGGTAAATAGCATTTCAGTGCACTCTGGTTTCTGTCACCGTGTTCTGTTGCGCCAGAAGCAGTTTAGTCATGCTGGCCACATGACCTGGAAAGGTGTCTGTGGACAAACGCCAGCTCCCCTAGCCTGAAAGCGAGATGAAAACCGCACCCCATAGTCACCTTTGACTGGACTTAACCATCCAGGGGTCCTTTACCTTTTTTTCATTTGTAATCCCATCTACACTTATCATGGAAAATTTCCATCTCTGCTTCCAAAAGAATACACAATAAAAACCACTCAGGGTTAAAAGAAAGAAAGAAAGATCAGAATTAACGTTCTATGGGAAAACCTTAATCATGTCGTATTTTTAACTAGCAACCACTAAAGCACCGAGTGTTTTCCTCCTGAACAACCAGGGAGCACATAAACATCAAAGGAAAATACAGGAAATTCACATCCATCACAATACTTTTAAGTAGAAACCAGTCCCTCTTGTGTAATAGCAAGCTTTACAAATTACCACTTTTATTGCTTTGCTTGCCTTTCAATAAAAATCAGGCTGGGGAGTGGGGGGGGGGGAATTGCACCCTACCTGGCAGTTGCTTAAGGCAAATGAATCTCTGCTCTCAGACTTCCAGGGCCTGGTGAGTCTCCCACCCATCACCAATTCTGAAATGCAGCAGTGCTACCAGCCTGACTCCGCAGGATCCCAGTAAATAATGTTGGGGCACAAAATATGAGCGCTGCAGCTGCTGCTATAAAAATAATTCTGTGATGGCGGTGGGGGGGGGGGAGTGCAGGTTGCTCTGCTATGACATCCCATCAGAAAGCATAAACTCCACACTGCACAGAACACTTGACAGGATGCCCTCTTTAAGACTCTGCCCCAGCTCTCAGTGGACCAAGGAACACTTTACTGCTAATTGCATGATTTGCAAGGATTTTCTCCCCACGAACAGCCAGTGCCAGGGTAGTGGTGATGGAGGATCAACTCCTTGGGGGAGGTTTTGAGGGGGTCTTAACCCTTTGCCCTGTGGTATGGTTCTGAGACGCGGATGGTTGTGGGACGCGGGTGGCACTGTGGGTAAAACCTCAGCGCCTAGGACTTGCCGATCGTATGGTCGGCGGTTCGAATCCCCGTGGCGGGGTGAGCTCCCGTCGTTCGGTCCCAGCTCCTGCCCACCTAGCAGTTCAAAAGCACCCCTAAGTGCAAGTAGATAAATAGGTACCGCTTTCTAGCGGGAAGGTAAACGGCGTTTCCGTGTGCTGCGCTGGTGCAGGCTCGCCACAGCAGCTTCGCCACGCTGGCCACGTGACCCCGGCCTCTTAAGCGAGATGGGCGCGCAACCCCAGAGTCGGTCACGACTGGCCTGTACGGGCAGGGGTACCTTTACCTTTATGGTTCTGAGACAGACCATCAACAGCCCTGTACCTGCTATTTGCATGGTGCAAATTCCAGCTGAATTTAAAAATAAAACAGAATCTTGCACTCAACGCAAAACAATGTAATGTGTAGTCTGGCGCTCTCCCCCAGCTGATTTCAATTTGTGCTTTGATAGCCCCCATTCCATCACCCCATACATTTCATGGATGAAAACAGGGGCATCCTTGGAATACTCTTGGAATATGCTTATGCTAAGTGAAGACCACTGCCTGAACCCAAGGGCCAGCCCATCCCATGAGGCAAGGTGAAGTGACCACCTTAGGCAGCAGGATCCACTGTGTGGAAGGGGGCAGATCTGTCCTCCAAAGAACAGCATCAGTAGTGGATGCAGCACACTTATTGGGGCCAGATCAGCAGCCTTTTGGTGAACTGGAGAAACTATTGGTCTCCCAGCAGCAGCTGCTTTCCTACCCCCTAAGGAAGAAATGGCAGGGGCCGCCCTCCTGGGTTTCCTGGGCTCTGCATCTGCCTTCAATTCCCAGTTCAAGCATCGGGTAAAGTTGATTGGATTGCCCCTTCTTCCCAGTGGTGCCAAAATATCATGGTCTCGTCCTGATGAGCCCTGCAGGATCAGGCTTGGGTTGGCAGGCTCTGATGCAGGAGTAGGAAGGAAAAGGGTGATGGTGGGAATCTGGGTTGGAGGGGGGGGCATCTTCCCCTTCCACACTGATTTCTGGTGCTTCGGAAGGGGGAGCAGAGATGTCCGCTCTCCCCTCTGACCTTCTTGTAGACCAAAGAGCCTCAGCAGAGGCTGGACAGGGCTTTAATCAGCCTGGGGCAAGGAGGCTGAGCAGAATAATGCAGCAACTAAGCCAGGGGCCTTCTTTTCTAGAACGAGGTGCGGCTCTTGCAGATGGGACCCGTTCCGACGGAGCTTCTGCTTACAGTACAGTGGTACCTCAGGTTAAGAACTTAATTCGTTCTGGAGATCTGTTCTTAACCTGAAACTGTTCTTAACCTGAGGTACCACTTTAGCTAATGGGGCCTCCCGCTGCCGCGCAATTTCTGTTCTCATCCTGAAGCAAAGTTCTTAACCCGAGGTACTATTTTTGGGTTAGTAGAGTCTGTAACCTGAAGTGTCTGTAACCTGAAGCGTCTGTAACCTGAGGTACCACTGTATTAATATCCCCACAAAGTGAGAGCATTTCACAAATGCCACCTTAAAAGCTCAGCAGGAGGGGCAAGGAAACTTGTTGAGACATTTTCATCACTTCTGCCAGTTCTGAACTTCTTACCCTGAGCACTGTGTCTGATGCCCCGTCTGTACTATTACTTCTCTGAATAAAGACCTCCTTCTTTCTTACAAGTTAGAGCTGGGTAGGAATTAGGCCTCTCCTCACCTATTATGCTTGGCTGATGGGTCTGCTCTGACTGCAATATTAATTTACTCTGCAATGCTTTGACTTCACCTGAACCGTAGTTTAGATCAGCCTTTTCCCAACATGGTGCTCTCTAGATTTTTGGACTACATCTCCCCACAATCCTGACCATTGTTCCTGCTAGCTGGGGCTGATGGGAGTTGTAGTCCAAAGCATCTGGAGCATCCAAGATGGGGGAAGGCTGGTTCAGGTGATCAGGAATGAACCACACAAAGTCTAGGGCTTGTGTATTATTCCCCATGAATGAGGAGTGTGAGAAAAGAACAGATCACAGTTCTGTGTTACATTGTGAACTTGGAGAAGTGTAGCTTGTTCTAACCTATGTTAACCAGAATCTGAAACCATGGTTTCTTTTAGTTAACTTTTGTTAGAACAAACCATGCTTCCCTGAGTTTCTTACAATGCAGAACGGTGGCCTGTTCTTAAAGTTGAAGCTTCACTCTCATGTGCAAAGGGGAAGCCTGAGAGGTGCACCACACTTCATTCCCTATCACCTGAACCCATGGTCCATCTTTGAAGTGACTCCAAATGAAAAAGGGGAGGTCAGTTCTGCAGCTGCTGAATGGGACTGCAAAGGTAGGGCTTGTGTTTAAACTCTGCATTCGTATTAATTATGCAGTTGCGGGCCTACTTTTCAGTTGTGGCCCAGTATACCCTCTGTCAGGTATAATGGAAAGACAGAGGCCAGGAACCCTGGTGTAAAACTAATTATCTCTCCCCCCCTTCTTTTCTTTTTCTTTTTAAAAGAGCAAGAACTCAACGTACACATGTGCCCTCATCTCTCCCTTTAGCTTTTATCCCTGAGCATTTCATCAGTATAGTAGCTCCTCCTGCTGGTAAATTCATAAAACAACCTCAACAGCGGCCTAGGGAGAAGCCACTTGCCCGTTCTTTGGAATAAAACCAGTCTCTAAAAATCTGTTCTCCTGCCCCTTGAAGATAGAAAGGTAGAAAAAGCAACAAGGAATTTCTAAAGGGGAAAACCAGTGTCCCAATAAGAGCCGGACACAAGCATTGTGAAACCGGATTACTAGCAGAGGTGTGCTGATGTTCAGAGTGGGTTCCTACTTCCTGTGTCAACATGAAACCAACATTGCCTTCGGTAAGTAGTCTTCACTGCAAACAAATGCACTGGCAGAGCAACCCCGTGGACACTCAACTCAGAAGAGCATCCCAGCTTGTTCAGTTGAACTTACCCACAGTTACATGTGCACAGTTCCAAGCTTTAGGTTGCAATCCTAACTCACCAGGAAGAAAATGAAAGCACATCTTGCACAATAGACCCTTCAGACAACAGGGTCCTTTAAGGGGGGCAGCTTTCGTCTTCCAGATGCTTTCTAGGGTGCAGCTCCCCATAAGGGACAACTGCATATTCCTGCATTGCAAGGGGTTGGACTAGATGATCCTCAGGGTCCCTTCCGACTCTCTGATTCTACAAATTCCTTGAATGGTAGCCATCCCAACGCATGCCTTCACAACAGTCTCTGCTCATGCCGACAGCAACAGCTCTTGATGAGGAGACCTCCAAAGTTTTGGAAAACCAAAGTAGGACTCTGCCTCGGACCTAAGCAAGCAAGGTCTTGCTCAAGGTGGGTTCGAAGCAGTTTTTATTTTCTATGCAGACCCCCTACGAGTTTCACATCTGTGATTCGGCATCCTGTTAGACATGAGCGTTATCGTTTTAAGCTTAACTTCTAGGAACAAGGTGGCTGTCCTGTGATTGCTGTCTTGCAGAGATCTGCACTGCTCCCATCACTGCTCAAAGGAGACCAAATGTGGTGATGTGGGCAAAAGGCATTCAGAGCAGGAGGAGATTCAACACATTTACAGTGGTACCTCAGGTTAAGTACTTAATTCGTTCCGGAGGTCCGTACTTAACCTGAAACTGTTCTTAACCTGAAGCACCACTTTAGCTAATGGGGCCTCCCGTTGCCGCCGCAGCACGATTTCTGTTCTCATCCTGAAGCAAAGTTCTTAACCTGAAGCACTATATCTGGGTTAGCAGAGTCTGTAACCTGAAGTGTATGTAACCTGAAGCGTATGTAACCTGAGGTACCACTGTATTCTATCAGTGAGCCTGTACTGGAATGAATTGACTTATTTTTCAATATTTTGGTGCTAACTGACCTGCTTGCTGTTTTGTGGTTTCACCACTTTGGGATTCCCTTTCGGAAGGAAAATTGGGACGCATGCCAGAAATGAAATGGAAATGAGGTCATGAAGGTGAAGATGGTCAAAATGACCCCATTTATCCAAGACACTTTTTCTACATTGTTTTTCGCCTGATAGTTCAGTCCAGCTCTGTCCTTCATACCCTCTCTCTCTCATTATACAATACTGTCTTCGAAGAAGAAGAAGAAGAAGAAGAAGAAGAGGAGGAGGAGGAGGAGTTTGGACTTGATATCCCGCCTTTCACTCCCCTTACGGAGTCTCAAAGCGGCTAACAATCTCCTTTCCCTTCCTCTCCCACAACAAACCCTCTGTGAGGTGAGTGCGGCTGAGAGACTTCAGAGAAGTGTGACTAGCCCAAGGTCACCCAGCAGCTGCATGTGGAGGAGCAGGGAATCAAACCCAGTTCACCAGATTATGAGTCTACCACTCTTAACCACTACACCACACTGGCTCAGAGAAAAGAACATAGCATTAAGTTTATGGCATCATTTTGCATGGTCTTAAAACATTGGCAGTCCATATAGGTTCTCCACAGACATGTTTGTGAGACTGGTGGGAGAGCTTTACTTTCTTTTTCTCCTGTGTATGGAAAGAATAACCAGGGGTTATAAAGCAAAATACCTTTGATGAAACCTGGTCTCCCTTCATACTCACTTAAAAGAAAACATTGGTGATTGGCATTCAATGCTAGTCCTATACAGAGGAGACCCATTGAAGTTAATGGACATTACTATTGAACTCCTCATCAAGCTTCCCTCATCAAGGCCCCCTCATTATACAGCTCCTGAAGAATGCTGAGGACACACATTTTTACCCTGGCTTTTGACACCTGAGGTGGATGCTTTTAGGACCCACCTTATTTTTACGATTGTAAGTTGTCTTAAATTGTTTTAAATCAGAGGAATATTTTGTCCGGTATAGGGCTCAAACCCACAACCTGGAGATTAAGGGTCTCATACTTTACTAACTGAGCTATCCCAGCTCATCCACTATAAAGAACATGTTGTGCTTTAGTACTGTAACCCACACTGGGACCTAAGGGCAAAGGGTGGATAATAAAATGCCAATAGCAACAAAGGGTCGTTAATTTCAACGGATCTCCTCTGAGCAGGACTCAAGTTGAGCACAACCTGCTGAAATTGAGAAAATGCGCACAATGCGCTCAACAGAAATTAGATTTACTGCCAACCAGAATTGTTACCCCCCCCCCATTTTCTCTTTCTCCCCCCAGCCCCCCTCCCCAATGGCAACAGTTACAAGCAGCTGAATAGCATTTCGCACTGTTAGTGGCCAGATCTGCTTCCATGGAAACAAATGTTATATGGGCAAAAAAAAAAAGTAAAAAGCTTTAAAATGAATATGTTTTTTTTGTGTTTCGTTTTTTTAAAAAGAAACCCTGTGTTTTATCTATCAAATCACACTACTTCCATATGGTCTAGGAAGCAGAAGGGGGGAACCTGTCAACATCCAACCCTGAGCCCTCCCACTCCCCCCCCCCACTCCCAAAAAAAAATGCAAGAGAAGGAAAAGGAGGAGGAGGAAGAAACCTCAGTGTATTTCCCTTCTGGACTTTTCTATCTTGGACGGATGCAAGGCTTTCATGGAGGATAATAATGGCTACTAGCCACAAGGGAAATGTTCTGCCTCCGCTGTCAGGGGCAGCGGCTGGAAATCGTAAGTGGGTTTTCTTTATTTCTTTCATGAAATCTGCAGACTGCTGATTGCGAGAAAGAAAAATAACCCGAAATCAGTTTACAAAGAGAATAAAACAATAAAATTAGCAATAAAACAGTGAAAAACAGTTATTCAAACCATTCAGAGAGTAATTTTTAACCTCTCCCTTTCCCAGCAGGTGAGTCACTGCTGCTTACTGGGAGGAGGAGAGGTGAGCTAGCGGGAAGATCAGTGCAGTGCAAACACACCAAAAAAGCCAATCCGCTGCTCCTTGCTGGTGCATCTGCACCATGCCGCCCTCCCTACTGTCTTGCTCCTGCTGGTAAGGCCGCAGAATATTGAGGTGGCATGTTTTTACCTGGAAATACCCAAGACTTCCTGTACACAAAGCATGTGCTATACCATTAAGCTACAGCCTGCCCCCCCTGCATATGTTCTGCCCCTGTTGGAATGTTAAAGGTAAAGGTAAAGGGACCCCTGACCATTAGGTCCAGTCGTGGCCAACTCTGGGGTTGCGGCGCTCATCTCGCTTTATTGGCCGAGAGAGCCAGCATACAGCTTCCGGGTCATGTGGCCAGCAAGACTAAGCAGCTTCTGGCGAACCAGAGCAGCACATGGAAACACAGTTTACCTTTCCGCTGGAGCAGTACCTATTTATCTACTTGAACTTTGATGTGCTTTCGAACTGCTAGGTTGGCAGGAGCAGGGACCGAGCAACGGGAGCTCACCCCGTCGTGGGGATTCAAAACCGCCAACCTTCTGATCGGCAAGTCCAAGGCTCTGTGATTTAACCCACAGCGCAGAATGTTACTGAACTACAACTCCCATCAGTCCCAGCAAGCATGGTCAATGGCCCAGGATGATGAGATCTGTAGTTCAGCAACTTCTGGAGGGCCAAAGGTTCCCCACACCTGATGTTAAGGAGCATCCAAACATTAATGCTTAAGCAAACCTGAGACATTATTCTCCTGAATAATCCTCTGTGCAATTTATTAGGGCGATATCCTAATTGTTGCCTTTCCTGGCTTTCTTCGTTTTACAATGGAGCTGTTAATTTGTTTATTGGATTTGCTTTTATGGATTCTGCAATTGTTTGTACATTTGCATTATCGTTTTATTTCATTGTTCCCCACTCCGATATCGAAATATTCAATGAAGAGTGAGTTATAAAATAAAAGAAATAAAACCAATTGTAGGTTTTAACAACCTCAAAACGGATGCACAATTGGCTCCCCTTCATCACATACACAGCCCAAAAAGACAACGACAAGAATCCACCAACAGCATATGGATCAATATGGCTAACCTGATTCAAACACACACACACAACCCCACTCACAAAGGAAAACAAAGTTCAACACAGCCAATCACAAACAAGCAACCGCACCCTAGGCCAACCACAATTTCTCTCACCACCAAAGGAACACGAGTGAATAGCAAAGAGAACCTGCACAAACGACGCCGACACAAAAACCCACACATACATCAAGCAAAATAGAAATATCACCTCCCGAGTGCTGACCTTTCAAGCCCTAAATGGCCTCGGCTCAGTATACCTGAAGGAGCGTCTCCACCCCCATCATTCTGCCCTGACACTGAGGTCCAGCGTCGAGGGCCTTCTGGTGGTTCCCTCACTGCGAGAAGCAAAGCTACAGGGAACCAGGCAGAGGGCCTTCTCGGTAGTGGCGCCCGCCCTGTGGAACGCCCTCCCATCAGATGTCAAAGAGAACAACAACTACCTGACATTCGGAGGACATCTTAAGGCAGCCCTGTTCAGGGAAGTTTTTAATGTGTGACATGTTAGTGTATTTTGGTTCTTTGTGGAAGCCGCCCAGAGTGGCTGGGGAAACCCAGCCAGATGGGAGGGGTACAAATAAATTGTTGTTGTTGTTGTTGTTGTTGTTGTTGTTATGCAGCAGGGCTCTTCTTAGATTCAGGGATTTCTTGATTTGTACCTTCCCTCTTAAACAGCTGCACACAAGCTTTTTTATGGACCTCAAGTGGGATGGAAGGCAGCAAACAGGTTTAACAGGGCAATAATCCAAAGCTCCTCTTCTCCAGCACTAGTTAGCAGTTGTCACCAGTTCAGAGAGCAAGGAAGGCAGCAAAGACCTCCTGCCACGGCAATAAATTCCTTCCTCCCACCAGGCCATTGTTTTGGCTCATAAGCGCCCTTGATTATTATGGGGCCCAGCCTTTGTTTTGATTGCCAATTCTGCTCCTTCCTCTTTTATCACGGTGCCAAGTTCTGCCTGAGGTGCATCTACAAGGTAACTGCTTTAAGAAGATGGCTTCCCCTCATCTCACTCCCCTTCCATCCTGGACCCATGCTGTGCTTTCAGGGCCCTAGGCTCGCTCTTCAAGCTGTGATGTTCAGCACAGTAGTGCTTCTCCAAGGAAGACTTCAGTAGGCAAAGTAAATCAAAGGCCAAAGATTTCAAGGAAGACAGAAATCTGCCTTCTATCAGGTCAGACTTTTGTCCATCCAGCCCAGTATTGGGTTGTAGTCAGCTAAATTAAATTCATGGGCCTGAGTTAGCCATGTCTATTATTTCAGTGGTTCTTCTATGAGCTGAACTAGTACTGGATACAAACCACAGTTTCTCATCCCTGCCAGTGGCTTCCTCGGGTTTCAGGGAGACAGTGGAGCAGGAGAGGTGAAGGCAGCAGCAGCAGCAGGAAGTGTGGAAGCCCTTGACACTACACCAGGCATAGGCAAACTCCGGCCCTCCAGATGTTTGGGACTATCCCTAGCTAACAGGACCAGTGGTCAGGGATGATGGGAACTGTAGTCCCAAACATCTGGAGGGCCGGAGTTTGCCTATGCCTGCTCTACACCAGCCTGACGTATCTCTCCCACCTCCTGCACCTGTTCTTCACTACCGTATTTTTCGCTCTATAGGACGCATTTTTCCCCTCAAAAAATGATGGGGAAATGTGTGTGCATCCTATGGGGCAAATGCAGGCTTTCGCTGAAGCCTGGAGAGCGAGAGGGGTCGGTGCGCACCGACTCCTCTCACTCTCCAGGCTTCAGGAAGCTCTGCGCAACCCGAAGTCGCGCCGGGCTCCCAAGGATTGCGCAGAGCTGCCTGCATTCTGAAGCCTGGGGCGCGCTGAAGAGCGCGCCCGGGCTTGGCGCAGCTCTCCGCAAGCCTGGGGAGACCGGTGCAGCTCCCTAGGCTTGTGGATAGCAGGCTGTTCTGGGGGCTGGGGTCGGCCCCATGCCTGGGGGGGAAAATAATTTGTTTTCCTTTATTCCCCCCCCAAAAAACCTAGGTGCGTCCTATGGGGCGGTGCGCCCTATGGGGCGAAAAATACGGTAATTCTGCAGCTTCCCCTGACTCTGACTCTCACCTCCTGGCTGTTACAGGCTCCTGCGAGTCACTGATACCTTCTTCCAAGTCCATCTCCAACCCCGCTTCTCCTGGTGCCCATTCCTCAGTATCTAGCAACCACTGCTCCCTGACACTGGCTAAGGTTCTGGAAGGTTCCTAAGCTACCCTCTTGTGAAGCCACAGATACCGTATGTCATCGAGCTGCTTTTACAGAAACTATCTGGAGACCCCTTCCCCTCTGTGTTTGCACGGCGCCTGCATACAAAGACAGACGGAGCGTGCCCGCCTTAATTACCTATTTAACTTTTAAACAGTCCATAGCCAATCTGTCTGGTATTAAGGGAAAACAGAAGGAACACGATGAGACAGAGAGAGACACAAAGCCGTTAAAAATGTTTTTAGAAGCTTCTCTCCAGAAAGAATTACTACTCTAAAAAAAAAAAAAAGAATATAAAAAGATACCATCAAGCACAGAATAGGAAACGCTGCAGATGCAATACTTCACAACAGATGAGAAAGCGAAGCGGCTACCTATGGTGCTCCAGGGGCAGGCGGGGAAAGGAAGATGGTTGACGTCTTTACTGATGCTATGTATCTTGCTTCACAGAGTATCCTACTCGCTCTATGGGGTTCCATAGAATTCAAATGGTCATACTATTTTTAAAAAGGAAATCAAAGAAGCCATAAAATTAAAATTAAACATCCTACAGCACCTAGGGCAGCACATCACCATTACTGCAGTGGGCAGAAATACCATTCAGTGGTCTGGCAAGACCCTCAGCAATTTTCAAGTGGGCTAAGGGGAGGGGTTGGAGGCGGGTGACACTGTGGGTTAAACCACAGAGCCTAGGACTTGCCGATCCCCACGATGGGGGTGAGCTCCCATTGCTCGGTCCCTGCTCCTGCCAACCTAGCAGTTCAAAAGCACCTCAAAGTGCAAGTAGATAAATAGGTCCCTGCTCCTGCCAACCTAGCAGTTCGAAAGCGCCTCCAAGTGCAGGTAGATAAATAGGTACCGCTCCGGCGGGAAGGTAAACGGCGTTTCCATGCGCTGCTCTGATTCGCCAGAAGCAGCTTAGTGACCTGGAAGCTGTACGCTGGCTCCCTCGGCCAATAAAGCGAGATGAGCGCCGCAACCCCAGAGTCGGTCACGACTGGACCTAATGGTCAGGGGTCCCTTTACCTTTAAGGGGAGGGGTGGAGTTTGGGAACCACTAGCCTATTCTGATTGGCTTTGGGCAGTCCTAGAGGAAAAATGGAGCTCTTAGAGACTGAATCAACAACATATGGAGAGGGCCAGTTGGGGTGGGCTGAAGTAGACAGGTTGACGGTCTCCAGCAGAAGCCTTCTCCATGCCTGAAACTTGAGAACATCTCCCTCAGTCCTGCCAACTACTAAGATGCAAAGGATGGAACTTTCAGCCCCAGGAAAGAGGCACTTGTTTAACTGAGAGAGTTACATTGCAAATTTAAGCATATGTCAGTATAAATATCCATCACTAAAGATGCTTTCTCACACACAGTTAAAATTGCTCATCTTCTAAAACAACCATAGGGAAAAGGCAGGGTGAATTGTTCCACTTTATCACTCCCACACTTCTCAGAATACATTGTTTGTTTGTTTGTTTGTTTGTTTATCAATTTTTGTTTTGCCCTTCCTCCCAAAAGAGCACAGGGCAGCAAGCAAGAGGTGATAAAACAATAAAAACATATTCAAAAACAATTCCAGTGCAGATGGAGACTAGGAAATATCTCTACCTCAAATACTTGTTGAAAGAGGTAGGTCTTCAGAAAACACAACAGAGATGGTGCCTGTTTCGAAATCAAGGGGAGGGAATTCCAAATGCTAAGTTCCACAGTGCTAAAGACCGAATTTCTAGATTGTGTGGAACGGACCTCCTGATAAGATGGCATCTGCAGGATATAAGCAGTGAGATGATCTTTCAGGTATCCTGCTCCCAAGCTGCTGAAGACTTTATACACCAAAACCAGCACCTTGAACTAACCGGAAGCAACAAAGCACTCTCATTGTGTTGGCATCCACAGTTATTAGGCAGCTCAGCCTGTAGATCAGGGATGTGGAACCTCTGGTTCTTCAGATGTTATTGGACTCCAACTCCCACCAGGCCCAGCCAGAATGACACAATAGTCAAAGATGAAGGGAGCTGTAGTTCACCAACATCTGGAGGGCCACAGTTTCCTCATTTCCTCTGTAGATCTTCCAGATGGGAGGGCTCAGGACTCATGCTTGAAACAAGAGTTCTTTTTCTAGTTGCCTGATCTGTTACAGCTCTTGCAAATTTGTTGGTGGGTATGCCAACCACAATAGAGTTCTGTTTCGGACAGTGGGGAAAGCTTCACTTAGATAGGCTGGCGCTCTCCAAATCAGCAGGCTGAATGTTTGCCATAGTAAGTTGTTTCCAATGTTAGCCCTACACAGAGTAGACCCACTGAAGTTAATAAGCATGACAACATAACTCTGAGCAGGACTTAGTTGGAAACATCTCAGTATTTCTGAAGACACTGCATGTGATGCTCATCCTTAACAAGGGCTTTCTCCACCAGCAGCCCAGAATTGACCCTGTGCAAGATCTGATGTGTACAGAAACATGTACTGCTAGGATATAATACCAGAAAACAAGCTGGGGCAAATCTTCTCCTCCTATTAATCTTCCCACAAAGGAAGCACTTCCGTTGCTACATAAATCAAAGCATGACTCCATGTAAGACAAGTCATTAAATCCAAGAGACAGTGACCTAGCCAACCACCTTCCATCACCACTTCAGGCACTGAAATAACCTTCCCAGCCTTTGCAAACTTGATGTTTTGGACTATAACTCTTATCAGTTCCAGCCAGCATGGCTCTGTTTGCCTGGGGCCAATGGGAGCTTCAGTATGAAACATATAGAGGTGCCCGGCTGACCTACAAGAAGAAGTAGAGAGCATCTTTTCAGGTACAGAACATTTTCTTTCCTGATGCTATCTAATATGCTTGAACATCTGCGTCTGGTGTCATTTGGAAGCTCTCAAACTCAATTTTGAACGTTGGCTGGTCCTGACAACAGTATTTTCATGCATCCTGTGATTATTATTTTTATTTTTTTGCCACTGAGTGTCTGTTCTGTTTTGCACAGTGGAAAACAATGGGCGCAAAGAGGTTAACATTACAAACACGCATCACGCCGGCCCCATTTGACATTATGGTGCAGACCATTCAATTGTCTCTTGTGAAAGCAGCCTCAGGGCTCATTACACATTATAGTTCTGCCTAGAAAATTATTATATCCCACTGACTTCCCCCGCTGTTTGATATTGCAGAGCAGATGCTCTATCTATCAAAGTTTCCCCTAAGAAAAGTTCATGCCCTTTGCCAAGCAAGGTTGTGGTAGGAACCAGCCAGTGCTACTCCCTGCAGAGTTATACAGGAACCTGCTGTGAACTGGACCCAAATGCTCTCTGTTCACTGGCCTAATTCTTAGCAAATGGTTCTGTACATCAAAGGAAGCTCCGACTTCTCCACAATGCAGGGCAAGCACTGAAACTGGTGAACTACAAGGTCTCCTATTTTAGGCTGAAGCACATAGGGGTGGCACCAGCAAAGCATGGCAAGAGTACAAGATAAACAGTGGGTTATTAGGACCATGGACAGTTCACTGAGGGTCTGGATGCAAGCTAAATTAAGAAGATGATTCAAGACTGTGGCTGCAGGACAGGCTAGAGCCAACTGGAAGCTTAAGTAGATATGTGGCAAGATGGATATGCCCTCAGAGCAAAATTGCTCGGGTTCAAAATTGCTCGGATGTCCTTCTATTCTGAAGGCATCTCCAACCAATCACATTCATCTTGTCAAATGACTCCTCCACAGACAGGCTCTTATCAGGGGTGGGGAACCTGTGGAGCTTCAGATGTTGCTGGACTCCAACTCCCATCAACCAACATGGCCAACGATTAGGGACGATGGGAATGGGCAGCATCTGGAGGGTTACAGGTTCCCAAGCCTTTTGCTTAAATCCTGGCAATGACACAAATCAGTTCCTGAAATGCTTGAAGGTCTCCTGTGTAAAAGAATAAGAAACCCTCTACAGGGCAGGTTAAACTATTTAACTAAAAAAAATAATGCTTCAAGCAGGGTCCTAACACAAAAAGTATGCAACACCCTCTGGTGGCAAAGTTATTTCAAAGAGCTGAAACAAGGAAAAGCAGCCTATTTTATTTCCTATTGAGCTCAAAGGTAAAGGTACCCCTGCCCGTACGGGCCAGTCTTGACAGACTCTAGGGTTGTGCGCTCATCTCACTCTAGAGGCCAGGAGCCAGCGCTGTCCGCAGGGACTTCCGGGTCACGTGGCCAGCGTGACGAAGCTGCTCTGGCGAACCGGCACCAGAGCAGCACACGGAACGCCGTTTACCTTACCGCTATAAAGGGTGCTTTCGAACTGCTAGGTGGGCAGGAGCTGGGACCGAACGACAGGAGCTCACCCCGCCGTGGGGATTCGAACCGCCGACCATGCGATCGGCAAGTCCTAGGCGCTGAGGTTTTACCCACAATGGATGAAATTTTCATAGGATGGACATATCTCTCCCTCTCTCTCCCTCTCTCTCTCTCTCTCTCTCTCTCTCTCTCTCTCTCTCTCTCTCTCATCAAATTAGTCCAGCAAATGCTAGTACAGTGTTACATATGCTTCAGGTTACATATGCTTCAGGTTACAGACTCTGCTAACCCAGAAATAGTACCACAGTTTAAGAACTTTGCTTCAGGATGAGAACGGAAATTGTGCTCCGGTGGCGTGACAGCAGCAGGAGGCCCCTTTAGCTAAAGTGGTGCTTCAGGTTAAGAACAGTTTCAGGTTAAGAACGGACCTCCGGAGGTACCACTGTAAAAGAAAATCACAAGAGAAAAGAGCTACATAGGTACAAATGCAATGTACATGATGGACAAAGCCTAGCATAAGTTCAAGTCACATGTGTCCAGAGAAACAAATTGGAGCCTTCAATTTTAATCACAAAGCTTAGGTTTTTATGAAAGTCACACATGAGGAGCCTACTAAAGGGAAGCCTGCGATGATCAGAACGTGCTTTGATCATCCAGCACGTCCTTGAGGTCAAGCCAAATAAAAGTTGTTTCAGCTGTTTTACTGCACTAACCTCACAATGTGAACTGGGCTAGCAAATACGTAAGACACTGGCAGAAAGCTATGTAAAAAGAGATCAGATCTCTATTGTATTCCAAGCTGAAAGCAGAAACGGAGGGGCGGCAGAAAGAGGGGAGAAGCTGGACTCTGTCCTGGTTTTAAGGACATTTTCACAATGCCATTCTGTTAAGCACAACTAGTATTCAGGGACATTGACCAAAAGAGGCCCTAGAAAAAACAGGGCTACTCATGGGCTTCTATTTGTCCAGTAGTGGCATGCGGTCCATTTAAGGACTGCCCTCTAGCATCATTCTGTCCTCTATCAGCCCCCCAGCCAAGGCTTAAGGCTCTTGGCTTTCCCCCTAGGTTCTGATGCCCACCTTCTCATGAGCAGGTGATCTTTCATTTTTGCTCTAAGGAAAGAAAGTGGAGAGTGGGTGGGTGATGGACTGGCAGTGGAACAGGACAAGGGATGCTGTGCTTGTCGGAAGAGAAAAGGTTGCTCCAGGGTTGAGACCTGGAAGTCAAATTAAGCAGATAGAACTGGTCCCACTTGCCTGAGACCACCACAGCTGCTCTGCAGATAGAGAGAGAGAGAGCTGTGTCAGTTGCAATGCTGATGCTAAAAGCAGCATAGTGCCTGCATGAGATGACAAGGCAGGCAGGCTTTGGAGCCAGGTCTTTCTTGCAGTGAAACCAGCTGCTCTCATCATCCTGTCATTTCCAATTTAAAGAGCCAGAAGAGAACATATACAACTGAAACGCTCTTGTGTTCTCTGTCTCCCCACTCTCCAGTCCTTTAAGTCCAGGAGAAAATCTGAGTGCATAGCCTTTCATCGCTATAAAGCAGGGGTGGCCCACCCCTGTCGCCCTATGGGTGTTGCTGGAACACAACACCCATCACCATTAATTATCACCATTATCATGACTCACCATCCACCATAATAGGTAGGGAGGATGGGAGTTGGAGTCTGCAAGTTTCCTGGGCCATGCTATAAATAGCAGTACAGTGGTACCTCGGGTTAAGTACTTAATTTGTTCCAGAGGTCCGTTCTTAACCTGAAACTGTTCTTAACCTGAAGCACTACTTTAGCTAATGGGGCCTCCCGCTGCCGCTGCGCCGCCAGAGCACAATTTCTGTTCTCATCCTGAAGCAAAGTTCTTAACCCAAGGTACTATTTCTGGGTTAGCAGAGTCTGTAACCTGAAGTGTATGTAACCTGAAGCATATGTAACCCGAGGTACCACTGTATAATTGGGCATTAAATGGTAGAAAGAGGCAGCAATGACAACACCCTGTAGTGGCAAAACTGAACAGGCAAGGTTTACAGCTGGTGAGCACAGGGTTTTATGGGTAAAGTGTGACTCTCTACCCTTTCAAGGCTTCTGATTCCATCACAAGGGTATCCTGCATCTTCTTACGAGGCCAGAAAAATACAGCTGATAATGGGATGTTCAAGATAATCCATAAATAAATGGGACCACAGAGGAAAGGGAAGTGACAACCATCAACTGTTCACTTGAGAATATACAAAGCATCTAATCCAGTACTGTCCACTCTTCAGGGTCTGCCCAAGACTGAAGCCTTAGACCTGATTCTTTTAACTAGGAAGCTAAGAGCTGAACCAGGGAGATTTTGCAGCCTAGGTATATGCTCTGTCACTGAGAACTCCTATACCATTTGGACAGCAATGGTATAGCAGCGCTTTAAAGAGATGAGTGTGGATGTTACCTGCATTTCAAGGTAGGAAGAGATGGAATAATCAAGCATTCTGCTTAGATGGCACAAGGGTCCAACATGGGGTATTTGCCAAGAGAGACAGATAAATGCTGCTTTAAGACACATCACAATTAACACACACCTGCAAAATATCAGAGCTGAAACAGCCCACGGAAGAAATACCAACAGCACATTCCTGTCTTTATGTTTTGCTTTTATTACCAGAGAAGATGGAATGTGTGCTGAAATAACGTTGTTTATTTTATTAGGGAAAGTAAAGAATAGAGCAGTCATCAATAGCAAGGCAGAACATCAGGCATTCCATTATCCTGGAGAAACACAGCTCCAGTTTTCAAACTTGCAAATATCAAACTAGAAACGAGTTTCATTATGTGGTACCGTATTTCTTTGTCGGCTTGCCCAAAATAATAAATCAGTGCAAGTGTGATTGCATCTATTTGTTTTCAGAGCATGTTGCCTTGTGCACTGGAACAATGTGACAACCAGGCTTATTAACTCCGCAGCCTGAAGGGCAGACAAGGTGACCATACGAGGCCAGGGCAAAGGGCCACAAGCTAATATTGTGTGAGTTATTTAATGTTGCAGGTAACTATTTAGCCTTGCAATATTGCATGAGACACCCTAGGGAAATGAAGATGAGAGGCAGTTTCCCTATACATATCTGGCAAGGAGCCTCGGTTGTAACTTGATCCACACACATAGAATTATTGAGCAGAGAAGCTTTCAGGGGTTTCTCCATGATAAATTATTGCTGATGCGACTGCAAGAGAAGTTTCATGTAACCCCCAAATGAAGGGTAGGGTTTTGAAATACTGGAAAAGAGTAATCCTTCTTCCATTTCAATGTCTTGCCAAGACACAGAGGTTTGTTTTTGTGTGTGTTTTTTGCAAAGTTTGTGTCTTTTCAGCTGAAATATCAACTGAATCATCTCTTTTCACAAGCGATGGCAACAAAATTTGTATTCAAGCTGCGGAAACTGGGGTGGTGGTGGGGAAGTTTCTGCCTGTGCTGTTTGGCATCTTTGACAGCATCTTGTTCTTCCCACGGGTGAGTCTGCAACAGCAACGGAAGACTGAGCAAATAGGAAGCAAGATGAACTAATCTGGAGTATAGGAAACAGGTGTGTGCAGAATCACTCTCCTCCACGTTGACTACAGAAATGTGGGCTCTTGGGCAGATGAGTGTTTGGTGAAGGTCTTGCCCTTCTTGATGAAAACTCGTGTTGAATCATAATGTTGCCAAATACTGATAGATCGCGGGTGCAGAACCAAAGAATTGAATCCAACCAGGTTTTACTCAGAGTAAACCCAATTAAATGAATGGACCTAATTTAGTCCTGCTAATTAATTCAATGTGTCTGCTGTGAGTAAAGTAAGCATGGATGCAACCCAGAGCCACACATCTACAGCTGTGGGGTGGATGATATCCACTTGTATAAGTGAAGGAATTTCCTGTGTGCTGGGTGAATAGGAATATGGAGATATGCCCCAGACAAGTCCACAACCTTAGAAGATGGTTCTTGTTGCTTGATTCCAAGGCTGATAATGCTAACATCCAGAAATTCTATTTTTTCATTCTCTGGTTTAGCCACTTGAGATCTCACATAGCTCTCACATCTTCCATTCTTCCTTTGTTGTTGTTTAGTTGTTTAGTCGTGTCTGACTCTTCGTGACCCCATGGACCAGAGCATGCCAGGCACTCCTGTCTTCCACTGCCTCCCGCAGTTTGGTGCAACTCATGTTGGTAGCTTCGAGGACACTGTCCAACCATCTTGTCCTCTGTCATCCCCTTCTCCTTGTGCCCTCCATCTTTCCCAACATCAGGGTCTTTTCCAGGGAGTCTTCTCTTCTCATGAGGTGGCCAAAGTATTGGAGTCTCCGCTTCAGAATCTGTCCTTCCAGTGAGCACCCAGGGCTGATTTCCTTCAGAATGGATAGGTTTGATCTTCTTGCAGTCCATGGGACTCTCAAGAGTCTCCTCCAGCACCATAATTCAAAAGCATCAATTCTTCAGCGATCAGCCTTCTTGATGGTCCAGCTCTCACTTCCATACATCACTACTGGGAAAACCATAGCTTTAACAATGTGAGCCTTTGTTGGCAAGGTGATGTCTCTGCTTTTTAAGATGCTGTCTAGGTTTGTCATTGATTTTCTCCCAAGAAGCAGGTGTCTTTTAATTTTGTGGCTGCTGTCACCATCTGCAGTGATCATGGAGCCCAAGAAAGTAAAATCTCTCACTGCCTCCATTTCCTTCCCTTCTATTTGCCAGGAGGTGATGGGGCCAGTGGCTATGATCTTAGTTTTTTTGATGTTGAGCTTCAGACCATATTTTGTGCTCTCCTCTTTCACCCTCATTAAATGGTTCTTTAATTCCTCCTAACTCTTCCTTTAATCAGCCCAATCAGAAACTGTTTTTGAAAAATCTCCCCAGAATCTAAAGTAAGGAAATTCCCTTATGCGAAGCCAGGACACTAAGCCAGAGCATTGGCCCACACAGATCAGGTAATGGTTTGCAAGTATCTGGGAAATGCCAGAGATTGAACCCAGCACCTTCTGCATGCAGTGTGCAATCTCCCTTTGAGCCATGGTTCTTGGGATTTGATATCTGTCAGTGCAGGAATATTCTATTTAAAAATAGAAACCCAAAGCCCTCTTGGACACATCTGACTTGTTGTGCAGTTCTTTGGATCCTGGCTAACAGAGGTGGATGCCTTGGTTAACTAACCTGGAATAAAAAGTGCCAATCAAATATATCCTGTATTACATGTTTGGGCCCTCAGTCCAAAGAGAAGACCACTTGGGAGGTGTGGCTGCTAATCTGGTATCCAGTCCCTAAATGACACAACCCCCACCCCACCCCCAGTTATACTGCAAGATGTTATTCTTCCGGTTTTATTACATAATAGAAAAAGTCAATGTTTCACATTCTTTGAAGGACAATAAACTAGACGTTCAAATTATGTTAGAGCACAACAAGCTTGAGCTTGTGCAGTGGAGATTGTGATAAAGTATTTGATGTTATTTGGAATCACGATACGTGAACATTGTTTAACATATTAAAGAGCACTTATTAATTTCGAAAGTGTCTTGTGTTTCCATTAAGAGTGCTTGAAATCTTGCTGCTACGAATGTATTTAATGGACTCTGAAGGGCACCATAATGCAAAATGCCAGCTCTATTAAAATGTACTGCAGAATTAGGAAGCGAAAGGCCACAGATGCTTGTAGCAGGCAGATTAAGAACACCCATCACTGAGTGATGGATTCTGAAATTTTATTGGTGGCTGCCCAGAGTGAATAACATGCTGCTTTCAATATCAGAGACTGACAGCAGCCGGAAGATTTTCTTATAAAAGCTCAAATGAAAAGAAGCGAAGGTCCCCCCACGTGTTTTTTTTCAACCAATGGAAGAACAAAATGGAGTATATCACTCACACATCACTTCTTCCACATCAAAAGTTGAGGAAGGCAAATGACATCTCCCTCATCGGAAGCCACCTGATACCTCATGGCAGATTTATGTCACCTTAGCATTTGGAAAGATGCATAAATATTGAAGACCTAATCCAGAGGGCGGCATTCCTAAATTAACAAGACAGTACTTAAGCAAAAGTGCATAACTATCTTGATTACTGTACCATCCTTGCTTTGTCTTTTTTTAAAAAAACACCATCGCATTTTCTGCAGGCTCTTTGCTTTCCAGGAAAGCTCCCTTCTTCACCTGCCCTAAAAAGTAATTTGAAAGGGACACAAATGTTTCTGCTCCATCCCTTTTAAAAAAATAAAAAATCACCTGCATTTATTTTGCTTTACCAGGTAAGATGCCTCTCTCTCTCTCTCTCTCTCTCTCTCTCTCTCTCTCTCTCTCTCTCTCTCCCTCTCTCTCTCTCTCCCTCTCATCTTACCCAGTCTTACTCTAGTCTTACACAATCCTTTAAAAGCACCCTTCAAATTCTTCATAATGCTACCTCCATTCCCCATAGAACAAAGCAGGAAACAGCTTGCTGTGAAAAGCACCACATTGCTTCCAAGAAATAGCCATGCTGTTTATCCCTTAGTCAGGCATAGCAGCAGTGCAGGGGCTGAGGGAATGTGGATTCCTATCAGCCTTAGAAAAAAATGGCCAGTGGTCAGGGATTATTGGTGTTGTAGTTCAGCAACACCTGGGGAGGGGGGGCAAAGCTTCTCCACCCCTAATATATGAGGTGGTCCAAAGGCATTGCCTATGTCCACATTTTAATTTTTTTTAAAGAAGCCCCCTCCCCCCTTCTGCAGCTGC
Organism: Podarcis melisellensis; assembly: GCF_964234715.1. Lineage (NCBI taxonomy): Eukaryota > Metazoa > Chordata > Lepidosauria > Squamata > Lacertidae > Podarcis > Podarcis melisellensis. The sequence goes on along the minus strand of NC_138546.1, from coordinate 14,992,712 downwards.
TTCAGGCTGTGGGAAGCTGTGATGGGCCACTGTGGGTCGCTGGTCCTTTGTTATTGTGCTTTGTCCTTTAGGTAGAGCCTGATCCATACCACCAAGCAGGGATGCGGGTGGTGCTGTGGTCTAAACCACTGAGCCTCTTGGGCTTGCCGATCAGAAGGTTGGTGGTTCAAATCCTCGCGATGGGGTGAGCTCCCATTGCTCTGTCCCAGCTCCTGCCAACCTAGCAGTTCAAAAGCACGCCAGCGCAAGCAGATGAGTAGGTACTGCTGTGGCAGGAAGGTAAATGGCATTTCCGTGCACTCTGGTTTCAGTCAGTGTATTCCGCTGCGCCAGAAGTGGTTTAGTCCTGCTGGCCACATGACCCAGAAAGCTGTCTGCGGACAAACGCCGGCTCCCTCGGCCTGAAAGCGAGATGAACGCCACAACCCCACAGTCACCTTTTGACTGAACTTAACCATCCAGCGGTCCTTTACCTTTCTTAACCACCAAGCCTCTTCTTGTTGCTACAACATCAGGCTTCTACTTTAGTGAGAGCCACAATTTATCTACCTATAGCAGGCACGTCCAACAGGTAGGTCATGATCTACTGGTAGATCACTGGACATTTGTAGTACAGTGGTGCCTCACAAGACGAAATTAATTCGTTCCGCAAGTCTCTTCGTCTTGCGGTTTTTTCGTCTTGCGATGCACGGTTTCCCATAGGAATGCATTGAAAATCAATTAATGCGTTCCTAGGGAAACCGCCTTCAGACCAGGTCCGGGGACAGTCTGTCCCCCGACCTCTTCTGAAGGCTGGGGGGGGGGGGGACAAGGGCTTTTCTTCCCACTGCCAGCCTTCAGAAGGCTGTTCTGAAGGCTGGCGGTGGGAAGAAAAGCCCTTCTTCCCACCTCCCGCCCCGCAAGCTCCGGGGACAGGAGGGCTTTGCTGCCGACCGCCAGCATTTTAAAAGCCCCTGCTGTCCCGGGGCGATTTTAAAATGCTGGCGGGCGGGAGCGAAGTCTCCGCTGTCCCGAGGAGATTTTAAAATGCTGGGGGTCGACAGCGAACGCTTCGCTCCCGCCCGCCAGCATTTTAAGATCGCCCGGGGCAGCGGAGAAGTCTCCGCTGTCCCGGGAAGGCAGGCGGGGGGAGCAAAGACTTTTGCCCCCGCCTGCCTTCAGAAGAGGTCCAGGACCTCGTTCCGATGCCTGGCGGTGGGGGGAGAGGTTCCCGCCCCCCGCCCCGCTTCGGGGCAGCGTTCCGAAGCGGGGCGGCTGGGGCAGGTGTTCCCGCCCCCCCGCCCCGCTTCGGAGCAGCGTTCCGAAGCGGGGCGGCTGGGGCAGGTGTTCCCGCCCCCCGCCCCGCTTCGGAGCAGCGTTCCGAAGCCGGGCGGCTGGGACAGGTGTTCCCGCCCCCCCGCCCCGCTTCGGAGCAGCGTTCCGAAGCGGGGCGGCTGGGGCAGGTGTTCCCGCCCCCCCGCCCCGCTTCGGAGCAGCGTTCCGAAGCCGGGCGGTGGGGGCAGGTGTTCCCGCCCCCCGCCCCGCTTCGGAGCAGCGTTCCGAAGCCGGGCGGCTGGGGCAGGTATTCCCGCCCCCCCGCCCCGCTTCGGAGCAGCGTTCCGAAGCCGGGCGGTGGGGGCAGGTGTTCCCGCCCCCCCGCCCCGCTTCGGAGCAGCGTTCCGAAGCCGGGCGGTGGGGGCAGGTGTTCCCTCCCCCCCGCCCAGCTTCGGAGCACCGGGAGAAGCGATCTCCCCGCAGCCCCTTGCTTCAAAAGAGGTCCGGAGGCAGCGGGGAAGAAGCGCTGCGCTTCCCGCTGCCCCCGGACCTCTTTTGAAGCAAGGGGCTGCGGGGAGATCGCTTTCCCCCGCAAACCCTTGCTTCAAAAGAGGTCCGGGGGCAGCGCGAAGCGCTTCCCGCTGTCCCCGGACCTCTTTTGAAGCAAGGGGCGGTGGGGAGAAGCGATCTCCCCGCAGCCCCTTGCTTCAAAAGAGGTCCGGGGGCAGCGGGAAGCGCTTCCCGCTGTCCCCGGACCTGGGGCTGCGGGGAGAAGATCGCTTCTCCCCGCCGCCCCTTGCTTCAAAAGAGAAGACCCGCTGTCCCCTGGGCAAGCTTCGTTTTGCGAAGCAAGCCCATAGGGAAATTCGTCTTGCGAGGCAACTCGAAAACGAAAAAACCTTTCGTTTTGCGAGTTTTTCGTCTCGCGAGGCGTTCGTCTTGCGGGGTACCACTGTAGATCTTTCTCCCCCCCCCCCGAAAAAGCTTTGGCTCCCCCCAAAAAAGCTCAACAACTTTGCCTGTCAATAACAATGGGTAGATCACAGCCCGTATTTTTATAATGTGAGTAAATCACAGTCTCTTGGGAGTTGGACGTGGCTGACCTATAGGAATGTGTCATTTATGTTTCATCTGTGACAAAAAGAAAATTTATTTCCAAAAAAAAGCTGCTGCAGAGCATCAACATGACAAAAATTGGAGAACTCCACCTATTCCCATAGCTCACATTAACTTTGTCAAGTATTCCGTACCACACTTCCTTCCACAATTTGGCAGGAGTGACGTTTTGTCCAAACCATGCTATAGCCTAAGGTTCTCCCAATAGACAATTGATATTGGGGGGTGGAGTGTGTGACCTTTTACATCTTCCCCATAACAAAACTAATTTTAAGATGCTGGGCTACCTCACAGCATATGTGAGGCAGCTGTGTGTGTTTGTGTACGCATAGAAATATCAATTTAAAGCACAAGCTCATTCCAAGCAACAGTGTACACGAAGCACTTAACTCATTTTGAACTTCTTCAATTAAATTTCCTCATTATAGCAAACTCCATAAACACATTCCTCAAGGGCAACTGAACTGATAGTGACATTTTAAGAGGTTTATTATAGCAAGAAGTATGCCTGTACAAGAGAAGTGCCTGGGTTATTGTTGAAAATGGATTACATAATTGCGCAGTGGCAAATCTGCTTGTGAATTCCAAATTCAACCCACAGGGATGCTTGGTTGTATTGGACAGTGACTGGAAGAGACACTTTGAAAGTACCCCATTGGTATTGTTTACATTTTGCTTGTTTAAGCTGAAAGGAAGCCCACTCCAAGTGGAGGTGACATAGCTCATTCTCTGCAAGCAAAAGAAGTCCAGCCCACCGTCCAATCTATTCAGTTAAAAGCATGCAGGTAGCAGGCATAGGAAAGACCCACATGAGAGCATGGGAAGCTATTGCCAATCAAGGTATTCACGTCAGAGCAATACTGTGGCCAGGCTGTGTACAGCAGCCAGGAGCAGCCCAACCACGAGGCAAGGCAAGGCAACCACTTCAGGCAGCAGAAACCAGAGAGGCAGCAGATTCCGAGGTAGCTCTTTATTTCCCCACCCTTTGTTCCTGATGTAGTTCTTCACCCACCTCTTCTTGCCTGGAGAGGAGGGGACACACACCATTTTGTGTTTTGCCTCGGGTGCCAAAATGACTTGGGCCAATTAGAGGGGATATATAGCTCCCACGGATGTGGGTGGCGCTATGGGTTAAACCATAGAGCCTAGGACTTGCCGATCAGAAGGTCAGTGGCTCGAATCCCCGTGACAGGGTGAGCTCCCGTTGCTCGGTCCCTGCTCCTGCCAAGCTAGCAGTTCGAAAGTGGTCAAAGTACAAGTAGACGTGCTTTCGAACTGCTAGGTTGGCGGGAGCAGGGACCGAGGAACGGGAGCTCACCCCATCGCGGGGATTCGAACCCCCGACCTTCTGATTGGCAAGTCCTAGGCTCTGTGGTTTAACCCACAGAACCACCCGCGTCCCTTCTACTCCCGCGGGGGTTCTACTCGTGTTAAAATGAACATGGTTGGGTAGTTCTCTTCAGACTTTGCGACTCCTGGAACCTTAAGAGGGGGATGAGTAGCTGTTTGGACGTCCCTCTTCAAATTTCAGGTCATTGTGTGGCCCTGGTCAAGCCACTCAGCCTCAAACCCCTATCTCTTTCACGTGGTCAACCTTACAGGGTATTCTAAGGTTTACTAAGTGTCATGTACAGATGGGGAAACCGCTGCAAAAATGCTTATATAACAACGAAGAGTTGTCATTCTAGGTACAGCAGCAAGTTACTGGGGGAAAGCAGATTAAATTCTGTTAAAAATCAGTATTGCTTTATTTTATTTTTTTTGCTTCCGCTTTTTTTTTTTTTTTTTAGTAAAATGCTAACAGCAGCATTCTGGATACTTTCTTAAGGCACTCTCCTGTGAGACTATTTCTAACTGTGACTTTTTCTTCCCTAAAATAACAGATGCCTTCCAGGTCTGTTGTAGTTCTTGAAACTAAATTTGACATCTTCTACGCAATAAGGTAAAAGTTGGGAAGTAATGCCAATTCTCTCTTCTGCTCCATAGTCCCAGCCAGTGTTAAAATTATTCTTGGCTGGTATTTGTTCGACAATTCCAGATTAGTTACTCAGGGTGAAAAAATATATATTAAGGTAACAGGGTTATCTTAGGCCTCAGCTAATGAAGATAGTAGGCTATTCTGGAAGGCATTTATAATAATTAAAACCTCAATATTCTCTAGGAACTAATTTACTGTAATAACCATTCCCTTTCCCCCTTGGTTAAATGTGCTTGGCTTTATTGTTAACTTAAGGGCTCCCCTGAAGTTTTGGGGAGAATATTCAATAACTTTAATGGACTTTGGATTAACTTTCTAATTAACCCTAAAGGAGAAAGTTCACTTTGCATGTTTTGGTTTTTATAAACTGAGGAATCTTACTGTGAGAAATCAGGAATCCTCAAAAGATTGGCTCTAATGTACTTTCACTCAATGCAGTGGGAGCCACTGCTAAAGTGAATGCAAAGAGCAGTTTGGTCCTTGTTCTTGGAAATCTTATTTCAAAACCATTGCATCTGTTGTTGTTGTTTTAAAAAAAGATTTACAGCAGTATTTGCTATAAGGTCCTACGTAGAAGATCCTAGTATCAATATAACTGGAACAATTATTTACACAGCACATAGCTTAGCTAGGGAACTCGGTCCCACACGAGGCAGGGATGGCCACCAACTTTGTTGTTGTTGTTTAGTTGTTTAGTCGTGTCCGACTCTTCGTGACCCCCTGGACCAGAGCACGCCAGGCACTTCTGTCTTCCACTGCCTCCCGCAATTTGGTCAGTTTGTTGGTAGCTTTGGGAACACTCTCCAACCATCTCGTCCTCTGTCGTCCCCTTCTCCTTGTGCCCTCCATCATTCCCAACATCAGGGTCTTTTCCAGGCAGTCTTCTCTTCTCATGAGGTGGCCAAAGTATTGGAGTCTCAGCTTCACGATCTGTCCTTCCAGTGAGCACTCAGAGCTGATTTCCTTCAGAATGGAGAGGTTTGATCTTCTTGCAGTCCATGGGACTCTCAAGAGTCTCCTCCAGCACCATAATTCAAAAGGCCACCACCAACTTGGTTAGCTTTAAAAGAGGATTAGGCAATCTCAAGGATGACAAGGCTTTCAATGGCCACTAACCAAGATGGTTATGTTCTACCTCCACTGCCAGAGGCATTACACCTCTGAATACCAGTTGCTGAGAATTGCATGTGGGGAGAGCACTGTTGCACTCAGTCTTCCCCAGACATCTGGTTGGTCAAGTGAGAACTAGACAGGCAGTTGTCCTGATCCAGCAGGTCCCCTCTCCCCACTGAAATTAGTTTTGAAAGAAGCAGTCTATTGTAACTTACATAACAGTTCACAGCGTGCGCTTGGGTTGAAGTGAAGTGCCCAGGGCAGTTTCACCAATCTGCCAATATGCTTACAAACTCCAAAAGGTCTGGCAGGGCTCTTATTGTGTTCTTAATTATCAGTGCTTTCCCCAACTAAGAATAAGCAAAAAAATTAAACACACACAAGCACCTATGGCTTTATAAAGCATACTGTGCACGAAGGTTGGTCACTCCTGCTTTGCTCCCCCCTCCCCCATGCTCCCCCCAACAGGCATAGCACGATGTCCGAACCTAGGATGACGGTTTGTTTGTTTTCCTACCAAGTCAAGACCACCAGCCCGACTTAAGTCAAACTTTACTGGTGGCTCAGGAATCCTAGCTGGTCAGAGAGAAACAGAGCACAATTTCAGGTTCAGGCTTCATGCTAAGTGGGCAGTGGGAGAGATGACCACACCGTATGCTTTATGAAGCAAAATTTCTTGTATTATTGCTATGTACAAACACAGCAGCCACTCCACAGGAAAGACAATTTGTCATTCCACCAAGTGTAATATTTTGCTCCTTCCTTCCCTTAGGATGCTGCCTTAAATTGAGTCAATCACTGGTCCATCTTGCTGGATATTGCATACAGAGACTGGCAGTAACTGACCAGGGTTTCAGGCTGGGTTCCCTCCCAGCCCCACCTAGAGGTTCTGGGGACTGAATCTAGGACCTGCATGCAAAGTGGATGCTCTATCAATCAATTCATGGCCATGGGTAATTATGATGCACAGCAAAAGTTGGCACCGGAGCACGTAGATCTATGTGTTCGTCTCCCTCTCAATTTTTAAATGACCAGTGGCTTCCATTTCACATTTATTCTAACAGCAGGAGCACATCAAACTTGTGTGAAATGCCCACAAGCTGAGGTCGATGATTAAAGTAAGCTGGCTTCCACTATTGATGCTACCTGAATGTAGCCTCCATGGTACTCAGACTATGTAAAGGGGCATACTATACTCTCTATTCTGGATTAATTAACTGAGAGCACAATCCTATGCATGTCTACACAGAAGTAAGCCACACTGCAGAATCTCTTCCTTAGGCAAGTGTCCGTGGGACTGCTGGCCATTTTTATTGGCCAGGGAATTCAAAGACGCACAGAAATTTGCCTTATATCCAGTCAAAACATTGGTCCTTACCATTAATCTCTGTATTGTCTATTGCAGATATTAATATTGTGCAGCTTGAAGCAACTGGATGCATAAAAATAGATACCTTTTGGAATAAAAACTGTCCAGACCCATAATTATTATTCAGAGCTTTACTAACCAGAATGTCTTCAAAGAAAAACGGGTAGAAAAACAATGAACAATACATCCAAATAACTCCATACAATTGTGTGCATGTCCAGCACAGGCTCAGCTTCTTATAAAATATGAAATACTCCAAAGAAATCTAAAATCTGAGCGCTCTCTCTCTCTCCAGCCTCCATTAGAGCTTGGAGACTGTTTTCCCTTTAGGAAAGACCTCATTATCACATCCTTTGGCTGCTTGAGAACAAAGACTCCAACTCACACAAAATGGAGGCAACCATATGCGTAGAATGCAATCCTATTTGAAGAAGTGTGCATGCACACAAAAGCTCATACCAAGAACAAACTTAGTTGGTCTCGAAGGTGCTACTGGACAATTGTTTTTAATTTTTTATTATATATTTCTACTATTTCTTTCATGTGATCTAAGTCAGGCACATGGCAGAGAAGAGAACATTCACAGTTAATCACCAACCTGCTATACACTTGGAGAGCACTTCTTTAGCTTCGATGGAAATTCCCAGTTTAACCCTTAGTATTCTACATACAGGCATTCTCCATTACAGTGCCAATTAAACCATTATACTTAACATTGTCTACACTGAGTCGCAGTGTCTCTTCAGGGAATCTCCAGGCAGGATGAGAATTGCCCCTGTCTGAAACCCTGGAGAACCAATGCCTGTCAGCATAGATAATACTGACCTGGATGGACCAAAGGTCTGACTCAGTATAAGGAAACTTCCTACGTTTCTATGTAGGCAGCAGGTATTTATTTTAACAGATGGGACTGAGCTGGTAGAGGTTAATTTTAGTTCCGATGTTGTGCTTCTAATATCCTGCGGATATTCTGGAGTTGCATTTTAGCTGTTAGTTACTACCACCCTGAGCTCTCAGGGTGGGTTCAGCGACGGGTGCTAGTAAATCAATATCAGGATAAAGAGGGGCTTGTGCTCAACATGCACCTTCATAGCATCCTTTATCCTCTTTACCCTCCACCGAGACAAGCAATGCATTATCAGGGATCAGGAACACATTCTAACAATGCAACAACATCTGGGGTATGAAGCAAGGCCCAAGAGGAGTGTGGCTAGGGAGGGTTTCCAAGGGCCAGAGGGAGGAGGCTGGATGGCCCTCAGACCTGAGGTTTCCCCACCCCTTTCTCTAAAGCCTTAGCACCCCTGTGGTGACGTAGAGATAATAATAGCGGTCTACCTTATAAGATTGTCCTCACTGCACAGCTAAACGTTCCAAGAGCTTCAGAAAAGCCTTTCTATTAGCTGTTAATCACTTGTGATGGCCTGGGAATCCGATTCAGAGGCTGAACCGGAGGAACCCCAGCCTGCACAGGAGTCCCCGCCTCCAGGGCCGGCTGAGCTGGGGCAGGGCCTTGGATCTGAAATGCCTGCACCTGTGCCAGATCCTCAGGAGCAGGCACCAGGTGATTCCACTCTGGCTCCAGAGGTGATTGAGGACACAATGCCTACAGGTGCGCCTCTCCCAGTCCTGTCAGGGGAAGGTGAGTCTCCCCCTGGGTCCAGTAACCCTCCAGCTTCTCCTGAGCTGCAGAGGCTCAGGGCAGAGAGGCGGGGGGAACTGGGTTCTCCCAGGAGGAGTGCTCGCCTTAAGGTCAGGAGAGGCGGGTCTCCTGGGGGCCGGGACCGCCCCTGGCCTCAGAGAAGATAAAGGCCAGTCAGCCCGGTCCTAAGGTTGTGGGAGCAACGTCGTTGAATACCTGCTTCTGCCCGGACCCAGACCTGTCCTTCCAGAGTTCCCGTCCCTGCCCGGCTTCCTGCTTCGGATCCTGCCTCGCTCTTTGTGAACTGTTTCCAGACTCGTGACCCAGGACCGGACTTTGACCACGCCAACGGCAACCTTCCCCCCGGGACCAGCACATCACTACCCTTTAGTCTATCACACAGAGAGCAAAAATAAAAAAATAATCTAACAGCAGAAATGTGCAGATCACCTTTCTAGGAAGGAAGGAAAACTCTCAGGTAGATAAATGTAAAAATGTAAAAGGGGTGGGGGGCACAAACAACAAACAGACAGAGCAGCCCCTTCCAGGGCATTCCAGGTCTTAATCAAATCATGTGAAAAACAGAAGAGGAGCCTGCGACCACTTTTCTCTCCCTTTTGTCATCGGAAATGAACACCTGCCCCCCCCATTATTGGCTGGGGAGCCCATTCCTCGCTAATAGATTTCAAGGGCCACCTGTTACCATAGCAGACCAGCAGCATGTCAGAAGCGTTCCATTTTAAAACAGGGAAGACAGAGGAGGAGAGCATGGCCGCTGCTCGTTGCCAAGGAAACGAGATCACTGCAGGAAGGACCCCAAACTTCAAGTGGTTTACATGTTCTACTTTTGAGAGAAACGTTAACCTGTTCCTAGGCTGCTGCTGCTGCTGCTGCTGGCGGCCAGCGGGGGGGTGGGGTGGCGAGGTTACATTTGCTACAGAGAGACAGCCTGTGTCCTTTAAAAAAATCTTGCCCCCCACTACTACCAAAGCAGGGAAGTGGAGACTGTAGGTGCTTTTAAGACAACCAGGACAACCACAAAAACAATTTGGGGTTTGAGGGGATGTATAATGTTAAACACAAGTGCTATTTTTCTAGAAAAAGAGGTGCTGGAACTCGCCAGGAAAGCCTCCCTTGCTATAATGGCAATGGCGCCTACCTGAAAGGTGCCGGAACTGAGTTCTTGTGAGTTCCGGCTGGAAAAAAAGCCCTGATTATACTATTATAAACCCTTCCCAGTTGTAGTTTCCATTAGACAACTGGTTGGTCACTGTGAGAACAGGGTGCTGGATTTGATGGGCATGTTTGGTCCCTCGGGAGCTGGCCTGGGGAGAGGAGGGCTGCCTCGTTTTCGTAAAAACTTTTTTGTACTTTTGTATACCTTGGAATTCACCCAAGCCACACATACTGGTATGTTCTTCACTGTCAGCTCCCACTGGGCTCCAGTCTTGTCTGCATGGAGGCACTGAGATTATTATTACTGATTGCTGGATTGCATTTACACTGTGCCTTTCTGCCAGGTTTTACAGTTTTAAAATACTGAAACAACTACATGAACAAATGAAACATGGGCCCTGTGAGAAGAAAGGGGCAGATCAACCATTTGCCTGCCTTCCTTCCTTCCCCATTTCCTTTTTCCCCACAGGGCAGTTTTAGTTCATTTTTTTTTTTAATAGATATTTATTAAAGTTTCAAAAATTATATTAAAAACAAAACATAACAACAATACAAACACAAACAAAAAACAAGTATAATTTCATTCCCTTATTTTCTTGTACCTTACTTCCCCGACTTCCTCATACCTCCCCTTTCTGTATTCCAATTTCTAGTTATTAATTCAGCAAATCCTCACCCTTATTTTTCATCTAGTTTTTAACCTTTCTTTTCTATTTACTTAAACCATTACAGCTGGAAACCACATAATTTCTAAACCAACGTCATTCTAGCATTCATTAATTTTGCAATGTTTTCTAAGATAGTCCTTAAGTTTCTTCCAATCTTCTTCCGCTGTCTCTCTTCCCTGGTCTTGGATTCTGTCAGTCATTTCTGCCAGTCCCATGTAGTCTATCACCTTCATCTGCCATTCTTCCAAGGTGGGTAGATCTTGTGTCTTCCAATACTTTGTGATGAGTATTCTTGCTGCTGTTGTAGCATACATAAAGAATGTTCTATCCTTCTTTGACACCAATTGGCCGACCATACCCAGGAGAAAGGCCTCTGGTTTCTTCAAGAAGGTATATTTAAATACCTTTTTCATTTCATTTTAGTTCATTCTTAGAGGGAGCGATCCTGCTGCCTGCCATAGACCATGGCCAGATTCTGCTGGTCCTGACCTCAAACTATTGCTCTCAGCAAAGTTGTCAGCTGCAGAGCGCACAAGGGCTGCTATAATTTCAGGAGTTCCACGGAAAGGAAAACCCACCAGTGTGGATGGGATGAAAGATCACCCTGGAAAAATTCTGCTTTTTATGCAACACTTAAACCCAAAGCTCTGTAGCTGGGAGCTCCAGCTGCAACAATCCTGCTGTTATTTATTTCTTATCTCTCTCCAGAGGAATGAAAAGCCACCATCAATACTCCAGATATATTTCTAAACAAAACCTGCCTTCCACTGTCTCCGTTTTGCGCCAATAGTTGTAAATTCAGAAAATGTCAGCTGTGGCCTGGCTTTTATTTATTTATTTATTTTTGCCTAAGAGGATGCTCAGTGAGTATTTCTTGCCTAAACTGCAACTGTAAACTCTGATAAGACCCTCTATGCAGCGCTCACTTCAAATACTGTAAAGCGCTAAATTATTCCACCTCATGAGCCTCGATAAAGGTAGCTTTGCATTACAAAGGAGTACTGGTGGAATTTGATTCCTGGTAATAGATTCATAAATACCCATGATTTATCTATTTGCAAGGATTGCTGAACAATTCTCAGCAATTAACTCCGCTGAGCAATGCCTTATTGCTCTTATTTAGATGCTAATCTCATTTAAGAGCCATGCCATTGGAAAGCTAAGCCGATTTCAGCTTTATAGGCAAGATTTAATATCAAGTTGGGATTTCATAATACCCCGCAATCTTACAAAGCAGCAATATGGCACGCCTGTTCTATGGAACGCCACCAAGATCCTGATATTCTCTTATAGACCCTGTCATCAAGGCATTTCAAACTCGGAATAAAGGACATACCCAGGGGAAAAACAATTGCACAAAATAAAGGTAAAACAACTTGTTTCAGTCTTATTTATTTTTGGACTCTAGCACAGCAGTGGCTTGAATAAATTTGGGGGACAAGCTCTGTGGATTCATTTCCAAATACATTCTGCACTCTATGATTTGCTACAAATGAAAACTGTCAAGCTGATGCCGCGTAAACTCTGCAGAGGCAGCGGAGAAGGCAAACACACATTCCCTTCACCTAGCAGATTGAAGTGCCCTAGACTACCACTGAAAAGTCCAGCAATCAGAACCTCAGAGCTGAATAGCTGCCACCTCTTTTTAAATTATCAATACATCTGTTTTGCTCTATTGTGATCTGCATACATTGCACATCACCCTGGAAACCGATTTGCATAGAAATGCCTTAACTAAATAAAAGCACATTTCCTCCCCAAAGTTTGCATGTCCTCTGCCTGAAACACCTTGACAGCCGACACAGACAACACTGAGCTAGATCAGGTGTGGGGAATCTTTGCCCCTCCAGATGCTGGTGAAGTACAACTCACATCAGTTGGTTAGAGCGGGTGCTGATAAACACCCAGGTTTGATCCCTGTATGGGGCAGCTGCACATTTCTGTGTTGCAGGCAGTTGGAAAAGATTATCCTCAAGCTCCCTTCCAAATCTACAATTACAGTGGTACTTCGGGTTAAGAACTTAATTCGTTCTGGAGGTCTGTTCTTAACCTGAAACTGTTCTTTGTTTTTGTTAGAGTATTTATTAATTTTCCAACAAAAAACATCCAAGTAACATATCAAATCACAATCTGGGGAAAAAATAAAAATCCAATTGTCTTCCAAAATTATAAGCTTAATTTTGCAACTTCCCACGGTATGAATTCCAAAGCATTTCCAAATCTCAGTCCTGCCTCTCATCTCTCATCAATGTTTTCATAATTCCATATAAGGATTTTATCAACCTGAAACTGTTCTTAACCTGAAGCACCACTTTAGCTAATGGGGCCTCCGGCTGCCTCTGCGCGCCGCTGCACGATTTCTGTTCTCATCCTGAAGCAAAGTTCTTAACCCGAGGTACTATTTCTGGGTTAGCAGAGTCTGTAACCTGAAGCATATGTAACCTGAAGCGTATGTAACCCGAGGTACCACTGTATATGACTCCATGACTTTATCATCCATGGCCATTGCCCATTGCTGAGGCTGATGAGCATTGTATTTCACCAACATCTGGAGGGCCAAACATTCTCTACCCCTACGCTAAGTGGACCAATAGTCCACTCAGCAGCATCCTAGGTTCCTAACCAATTATCTAGAGGAATGTGTGGGGTCTCCCTCACCGAAAGTCTTCAAGCCAAGTCTCAGTCATCTGTCAGAAATGTTAGGGCTCCAGCTTTCCTTCATCAAACAGAAGGTTAGACACTAGACAACCAGCCAGACCCTCTCCAACTCCAAAGGACTCCCTATGAAATCCAGAAAGGACCAGAGAAGAATGGATGGGCAAGAAAATGGATTATGCAGAACTGGCAAAGCTAACAGGAAAAAATTAAGGGAATCTAATGATGGGTGTTTTAGGCAAGAATGGATGCTTTTGGGGGGCTACTTAAAGAAATGTTATAGTATGCTGAACTCGCAAGCAGGATTTGAGCTACAAGCAACAGAGGTAATTAGATTATAATATTGTGGTTATGATTTAACATTTAACAGACGGAAGACAGGGTGCAGCAGAAGGGGAGAAACAGCAACTCCATGGAAAATGGGGAGAGAAGTCAACAAAAATGTAATTGTGTGTTGATTGTATATGTTAAAAAATGTTGAAATTTAACTTAATATAATTTTTAATAAAGAAATCCAGAAAGCAGCACAGAAGGAGGGGGATGAGCAGAATCGGAGCTCTCTAAGGTGGCACTCGCAAGCTTACCGTAAGCCCTGGAAACAATTGCTATACTGTATAAAGGTAAAGGGACCCCTGACCATTAGGTCCAGTCATGGCCGACTCTGGGGTTGTGGCTCTCATCTCGCTTTATTGGCCGAGGGAGCCGGCATACAGCTTCCGGGTCATGTGGCCAGCATGACTAAGCTGCTTCTGGCGAACCAGAGCAGTGCACGGAAACGCCGTTTACCTTCCTGCTGGAGCGGTACCTATTTATCTACTTGCACTGGTGTGCTTTCAAACTGCTAGGTTGGCAGGAGCTGGGACCGAGCAACGGGAGCTCACCCTGTCGCGGGGATTCGAACCGCCGACCTTCTGATCGGCAAGTCCTAGGCTCTGTGGTTTAACCCACAGCACCAATGATAATAAAGTTCTCACCTTTGGCTATGCAACAAGTTCAAAAGGGGAGAAATGGCTAGTAGCCATTGATAGCCCTCTGCTCCATTCTTTGCAAATTCCCATGCTTTTTCTCCTTTCAAAAGATGGGGTGCGTTAAGGAATTGGGAGAAGAGCAGGAGACTCGACAAAAAAACTCACACTTGGCAGCTCAAGCACTTCCCCTGCAGTGTTCACAGTCTCCTGCCAGCATGAGAAGGAAGAAAAACACACCCCACCCGTGACATTCAGTAGCATTACCAAGCATAAGTTTAGATGCCCTGCAGCAATCCATTCTTTCTTTTTTTAAATGCTTCTTCCAGCAGCTCCTGGAATCAAGACTGTCCTGAAGGCTTGGAGAATTCACCAGAACAAGCATAAGGCTGTAGCAGCAGCTATGAAAACTGGGCCTTCCCATTGTGTCTTGGAAGCAGATGGTGGAGCTCCTTAACTGCCTGCACTGGTGCCAGAATCCACCCACACCCATGTTGAAACATGGAGACATTCCCCCCCCTCACCCCCCCCGTCAAGTGCTGTTTAATAAGCTGGCAAAAAAATATATTAAAATATTTTTAAAGTTTAAAAATATACTTACGATTTAGAAATACTATATCTATATCTCCATCTCTATCTCTATATATGGCTCTGTCCCTGTGGAGAGGAGGTGATAGAATATTTGGCTGATGTGCTTTTTGCCTGTAATTTCTATAAAAATGACCAATTCAGACTGGTGAATCCAATTCTCTCAACGTTTCCAAGGCAGGACTTCCAAATGGTATCTGGCCTACGCTTTGGCAGATTCAAGAATTTTTTTAACCGAGACTGTGGCTAGATTTCTCTTTCTGGCTGCACAAATCTTCCCTGAAGAAGGCTATCCTGGCTGCTGTTCTCCTGCATTGTGATTTCTAATGTGGTTATGGCACACACACACACCCGACTCACCCTTAACTTTCCCATTTTAAGGTGCCGTGTTGTATATTTTATTTGAGACATATTTTAGATATTCCTGATACTTTATATAGTGGTACCTTGGGTTAAGAACTCAATTCGTTCTGGAGGTCCGTTCTTAACCTGAGGTAACACTTTAGCTAATGGGGCCTCCTGCTGCCGCCATGTGATTTCTGTTCTCATCCTGAAGCAAAGTTCTTAACCCAAGATACTATTTCTGGGTTAGCGGAGTCTGTAACCTGAAGCGTCTGTAACCCAAGGTACCACTATATATTACAGCTCACTTTAATATATTTTGTATGTTACGATATTGTTGGCTTAATTTTGTTCAAGTCTATGACTGCATAATAAATAATCTATATTTAAAGAATCATGGGGTTATGGAATTGTGTAGTTGGAAGGGACCCCAAGGGTCATCTAGCCCAACCCTCTGCAATGCAACTAAATCTCAACTAAAGCATCCACGACAGATGGTCATTCAACTTCTACTTTAAAACCTCCAATGAAGTCCATTGAGTCCACCACCTTCCGAGGGAGTCCAGGCCACTCTCAAACAACTCTTACCATCAGAAACTTCTTCCTGGTGTTTAGTTGGAATCTCCTTGTAACTTGAATCCACTGGGAGAAAACAAACTTTCTCCATCTTCCAAGTGACAGCTCTTTAGGTATTTGAAGATGGCTATCATATCTCCTCCTTGGACGCAGGTGGCGCTGTGGGTTTAAGCCTCAGCGCCTAGGACTTGCCGATCGAATGGTCGGCGGTTCGAATCCCTGCGGCGGGGTGCGCTCCCGCTGCTCGGTCCCAGCGCCTGCCAACCTAGCAGTTCGAAAGCACCTCCGGGTGCAAGTAGATAAATAGGGACCGCTTACCAACGGGAAGGTAAACGGCGTTTCCGTGTGCGGCTCTGGCTCGCCAGAGCAGCAATGTCACGCTGGCCACGTGACCCGGAAGTGTCTCCGGACAGCGCTGGCCCCTGGCCTCTTAAGTGAGATGGGCGCACAACCCCAGAGTCTGTCAAGACTGGCCCGTACGGGCAGGGGTACCTTTACCTTTTTTTACCTATCATATCTCCTCTTACTCAGGCTAAACATACCCAGCTCCCTCAACTGTTCCTCACAAGGCTCATAAGACCACTGAGCATTTTTGTTGCCTTCTTCTGCACATGTTCCAGCTTATCAATATCCTTCTTAAATTGTGGTGCCAAAAAGTGGACCCAGTACTCCAAGTGTGATCTGACCAAGGCAGAATAGAAGTATTATTACTTATCTGGATCTGGACATTATACGTCTGTTGACGCTACCTAGAATTGCCTTAAGCTTTTTTTGCTGATGCATCAAACTGTAAGCTCATGTTCTACTAAGTGAATTATTTTTTTTAAAAAGCAAAGACTTTTTGCTGTTCTTTGTTTGCTTGTTTTTAAAAGTATAGATGCCACTTCAAATTGCTTAATTTGTGTCATTAAAATCTATTATATTCACCTTCAGAGCACTTTTGTTACAAACCAACTGCTGAGTGGGGGGGCGTGAAACAATAATAATAAAAAAAGAATGTTAGAGAAAGTTGCTGGCAATGTTCCTTCAGAATGCAGCTGTGCAAATGGGAGCAATATTTATTTAAGGGCTGTGGATGCTCTGACAAAGTGTTATGGCGCTGGGCAAATCATTATGCTAGACATCGCAGCCGTATGCATTATCGTGGTGGTGGTGCTCAAGCCTATTCAGCATAACAAATTTAACAACCGCGTTTGTAATCCCTAGTCGTTTCAGAGCATTTGGGATTCTGAATCTCATTGTTAGTCAGACATGCCCCCAACAGGGGAATCTTGGCATCATCTCGGCTAAATATGATAAACACAGGCAAACAAGCCTCTCTCATTATCCACTGCCCCAGGAACTTTTGGCTACGGCTCCAAACCCGACAAGAGCTCTGGGAGAGTGGAAGGCCAAGAATCAGTGCTGTTCTTTCTGTGACTACTCTGGCAAGTGGAGGCAGCATGAACGTGATTGTGACTCATGAGACGAAAGCAGGTGAATCAATCACACTTTAGAATCGAACAGCAAACTGCAACTTACATGGAACAGAAGAGCCTCTCGCGTGGCAAAGTCCAGACAGGACTGGAGAGTTTCTGCATGAGCCAGATCAGGCTCATGGGGCCCTCAAGCGAATATAGGAAAACAGGCTCCCGTGAGTTGAAGAAAATGAGGCATTCCTTGGGCAAACAAGTTTGAAAATGCCTAGAACAACCCATCTGTCTTCATGGGGTTTTGAGACAGGGATGAGGAACCTTTGGTCCTCCAGATACAGTTGGGCTACAGCTCTCATCATTCCTGACCACTCGCCATGTGGGTTGGGGCTGGTGAAGGGGGGGTCCAACAGTGTCTGGAGGGCTGTTGGCTCCATAGCGCTACCGCTTCCCAAACCAAGAACCTCAGGGTGTTGGGGAAACAGTAGTGCTGGCAGCTAACATTATAGGAAGCTGTTTGGATTGTTGTTGTTGACATCCATCCGTCCTGAGAGATAATGGGCGGTGAAGACTAACCGCTGGAGAATCATAACTTATGCCTCTTGTGTTGTTGTCGGTGTGTTAGCAGAACCCAAGTGACCTGGGCGCAAGCCTGAGCAGCGTATATGGAGATCCCGGGCTGCCCAGACAACAAGACCACCCTATCAGCCTCGCTGATGTGGTCCAAAGGAAAGCAGATGTTTGGCACCAGCTTGGCTGCAGAAGGAGGCGTACAAGGTGCCATCCAATCGTCTAAGGGACTCCACTCCAGATTTGTATAGGATTTACTCCTTAGCCTTTTCTTCCCCCAAAGATATTGTCAGGAGTGCATGCAGGAGCCAGGCCCTGTGACTGGTAGGGCTTCGCAGGATTGGGGCTTTCCTAAGTTTGTTCTGGATAGGCAAGGCGCGGACACACAGGTGAGGCTGACTGGTAACTCACAGCACCTGGTGGCAAGAGCTGGGAAGGGTGATAAGGTCAGCATTTCCCTTTGGCTCTTTGCCACAGCAACACGCTTCCTGCCTTGCTGTGTTTGGCTTCTTGACTCCTTGCTTCCTGATCCTCGGACCCTTGGCTCCTTGACTCCTGGTTTCTCTGACCCTCAGACCTCTGACTCCTGGCTTCCAGACTCCCGTTCCTGCTCCCATCCCGCCATCTTGCCCCCGGTCCCGATGTTCTCAGCTGGGACTTCAACCGCCCGTAAACCAGACCATGACAGATATCCCGCAAGGCAGCAGAGGTTTAGGACCAGAGTTTCCTTATACTAGATGGGATGCCTTCCCAGGTTGACAAGTCCCATCTGCCCCTCATGTCTCACTCTACAGCAGGTGCAGAAAGCCTTTTATTGGTCGTTGGACCAACTATTGGTCTCATTCTCTCCATCTGCTATAGCCTGTCTTCACATGCAGGGGGAGTCCCTAACTCACCAAGGGTTTGAGACCCATTGGCTACTCTCACCTGGTTTAGCCAGCCAATCAAAGCCATTCCTGGTGTGCGGCTGCTGTCACATGCTGACAGCTTCTGGGAGCCGCAGGTGAGAGCTGAGTGCAGGGTGGGGACCAAAGGTGGGTAAACAACCCCAAACGTAACATGATATGTTCCCCACTAGAGGGACTACCCCTCACCTAACACTCTATACACCACAGGGTATGTATTATTACTACTTTTAGTACAGTGGTACCTCAGGTTAAGTACTTAATTTGTTCCGGAGGTCCGTTCTTAACCTGAAACTGTTCTTAACCTGAAGCACCACTTTAGCTAATGGGGCCTCCTGCTGCTGCCACGCCGCCGGAGCACAATTTCTGTTCTCATCCTGAAGCAAAGTTCTTAACCTGAGGTAATATTTCTGGGTTAGCGGAGTCTGTAACCTGAAGCATATGTAACCTGAAGCGTATGTAACCCGAGGTACCACTGTATTATTATCCACTCCACTCTAAGATCCCAGGGTGGATTACCACAATTTTAAATACTATATTAAAAACAGCTTTAAAAACTTACAAAAAATGCAATCACAAAAAAATGAGGGTCCTGAAAATATGTACCTCAGACCAGCCTAATCCAATCCACCACTGTGTTCAGACACCAGAATCTTCAGAGTCTCTTCTGATTCAGATGTTATAGAGAGGTAGAGTTGTGTATCATCAGCATTCTGATTATACCTTGCTCCGAAACTCCTAATAACCATTCCCAATGGCTTCATATAGATATTAAATTGCTCCTGGCGTACTTTTTTTAACACTTTTGGAACAGCTTAGGTTTCAGCTTACAATGAAGAGGAGTTTGCATCCTGATTTCAAATGTAATTTACATATTGCTGTAATGGATAGGTAAAATGTTTGTTTGTGGTATGGTTTTTTTAAAAAAATATCCCACCCGATTCTAAAGCACCCCACACTGTTTTGCAATGCTAATCTTCCTGTTCCAGAAATCTAACCTTTGGAGAGCAAAAAAAACCCCAAAAAACCCATTTACATGCTGTCTATAAAGGAAGGGCATTTTAATTAGATTTTATTGCAATATCGAGATATTAATATTTTACAAGAAGTAGTTTAAACAAACAACAACAACAAACACAGCGGGGAATGGGAATCTGAGCCCCTCCAGATGTTGCTGGACTCCATCTCTGTAATAATCTTAACTCTGCAAACTGTAATAATTTTAAGATGGAATGGGAAGGCGGTGTTAACACAGACATAATTCGCTTAGACTGTGCAGAGATTTGGAGCTGCACTGGAGAGTACAGAAGCAAAGCAACATCTTTGCTCTCCCATTAGAAACATGAGCAGCTAGTTGGTTCTGTTTGATTGCATTTCCCCCCTCTAACTGATGAATACCTGTTTTTCTGTTTACATCAAGAAGCCATAGTTTTCACATGAACAGGAAACACAAGGGAGATGCCCTCCATTGAGCTGTGACAATGAAGGATAGCAGTGAGATGGACTTCCCTCCCCAGTTCTAATGGCTTCTGTCCATCTTTTCCAGGCCTGCCTGTAATGAATTTTGCATAGTCCATGCAGGAGGCAGCAACAAAAAGGGACGCTGAGATCAGGCGATGATTGCTTCCCCTCCTGGCTCCGAGGGCAGGGAAGGAGGAACCTGTGACCCTCCCATTATTGGTGTGTTACAACTCCCATCATTGAAAAACAAAGGTGAAGAAGAGTAGACACTAGTATGGCCCCACACCAAGCAAGACAGTAACCCACTTTTGTGGGTGCTGAAAAATGTGGGGCTTTCACTACAAAAAGGTTGCAAAACTACTGCAAAACTTTGCTACCGCTTTGGAGTAAATCAGACAGTGCTGGTGATGCCTATGACTCACACTTTGAGTCTCAATTACCGTATTTTTTGCTCTATAAGACTCACTTTTTCCCTCCTAAAAAGTAAGGGGAAATGTGTGTGCGTCTTATGGAGCGAATGCAGGCTGCGCAGCTATCCCAGAAGCCAGAACAGCAAGAGGTATTGCTGCTTTCACTGTGCAGCGATCCCTCTTGCTGTTCTGGCTTCTGAGATTCAGAATTTCTTTTTCCTTGTTTTCCTTCTCCAAAAACTAGGTGCGTCTTGTGGTCTGGTGCGTCTTATAGAGCGAAAAATACGGTACTCAGTTTTAGAGGCGCCACAAAACATGGTGCTTCCACTGCAGAATGATCGCAGAACTTTGGCACCAGTTTGGAGTTAATCAGACCATGTTGGAGTTTGGGGCGATACCTACGACCCCCAGTGTATCAATTACTCAGTTTGTGGGGGGGGAGGTGCGTGCTGCAAAATGCATGGTGTGCGCTACAAAACTATTACAAAACTTTGGCACCGGTTTGGAGGGGATCCCCAATTTGGGTGTTTGTAGTTAATGACGTTCCAAAGGTCCATAGCTTTTAAGATACTAAACCTGCTGTATCCTGGAACTGGTCATATGCAGTGCAGCTGATTTGAGTGTTGAATGGGACACAGCTGAAGGAAGACCAAGGAAGCTCCAGCAACCTTGGACCTCGCCTATAAAAGCAAGTCTAGAGGGAGAGACTAGACTGATGTCAGCAGGTTCTAGGAACCCACTTGTGGTGAGATTTTGAGGGACGATCTGTGAGTTTGCTTAGGTCTGGGTAGAGAGCCAAGCTTGATGGAAGGAGTCCTGGGTGGGAGACAGGAGTCTGAGGTGTGTTGAGTGGAGAAGGGTTTCAGAATTTATCAGTACAGTGGTACCTCGGGTTAAGTACTTAATTCGTTCCGGAGGTCCGTACTTAACCTGAAAATGTTCTTAACCTGAAGCACCACTTTAGCTAATGGAGCCTCCTGCTGCCGCTGCGCCGCCAGAGCACGATTTCTGTTCTTATCCTGAAGCAAAGTTCTTAACCTGAACCATTATTTCTGGGTTAGCGGAGTCTGTAACCTGAAGCTAAGGTAACCTGAAGCGTATGTAACCCAAGGTACCACTGTATTTAATAGCAATTTCTGTATCAATGCTTCTATTGCCTATTTTTGTAACATTCGTTGTTGTTGTTTGCTGTATACTGCTTAGAGAAAAGTTTCTATATTAAGTGGTACAGAAATTGACTGACTAACTAACTAACTAATAAATAATAATAATGCCCTGAATATGCTGCGCTATGCATGGTCCATATAGTATGTATCAGGAGGGTATGTATGTATTAGATTCTGCATAATCTGTATGTACCAGATTCTGCATAAAGGACAGGTGGTGCTACAAAGAATAATCAGAAACATGATATTTAGTTGGAAGCTGACATGCCTATCTTTTGTTTTCAAGTAAAGATTGCTCCTGGCATAAAAGGGTAAAGCAGCACCACTGAGATTTGAGAGGGAATCAGCAAGTTTTTGTTTTTCACAGAATCAATATGTCAGATGCAGCATGAGATATAGAGAGCAGGCTCATTAAAACTTGAAGACATTCATATATTTTTTATTTTATTTTGCTTTAAAATGAAAGCCCTCTGGAATATTGTATATGAACATCTTGAAAATTATGGAAATTTCCCTGTCAAAAAATGACAAGCTGACTAATACTAAGGAGCATGTTTTAAACACAAATCTCTCTTCTCTTCCCTGCCCCGCCCCCTTCACCCTTAGTCAAAAATCCTATTTCTACAGATCTCGTACTAGAAAAATATTACATTCTGCAGACTAATCTCACCTACTCTTAATAGATTTGGTACAGCACACAGCCCAACTCAGCACTCGTAAACAGTGAAGTTTTCTCCCTGCTGTATTTTAATTAGCTAGAACATGGTATTTATGAACATATCCTGACTGATTGATCCCATTGCATGCGCCAATATCAGCTCCAGGTTCTTTCGTGGTTTGGTGGGGGCTTCACAGTCCCCAGTGTCGGCACCCAGCATAATAGGACATCTGTTGGGGCACATGTGTCCTAGCAAGGTCACTGATGGGTAAACATCAGGGAGAAAGGGCCTTTTCCAAAGTGGCACCCAGGTTGTGGCTCAGCTTTCCTAGGGAAGCTGGCCTGGTACCACCTGTGGGAAAATAATAATAATAATTTATTATTTATACCCCACCCATCTGGCTGGGTTTCCCCAGCCACGCTGGGCGGCTTCCAACAGAATATTAAAATACAATATTCTATTAAACATTAAAAGCTTCCCTAAACAGGGCTGCCTTCAGATGTCTTCTAAAGGTCTGGTAGTTGTTTTTCTCTTTGACATCTGGTGGGAGGGCGTTCCTCGGGGTGGGTGCCACTACAGAGAAGGCCCTCTGCCTGGTTCCCTATAACTTGGCTTCTCGCAGTGAGGGAACCGCCAAAAGGCCCTCGGCGCTGGACCTCAGAGTCCAGGCAAAACGATAGGGGTGGCAGCGCTTCTTCAGGTATTTTGGACCGAGGCCGTTTAGGGCTTTAAAGATCCTTTCTGTTTACCAAGGCCTTCTAAGCTATTTACGTCTACTGGGCACCTCCATTTTAAAATCTATGCTTTTAATCTTGATGATGTTGTGCTCTCATTTTTTCAGCTGTATCGATTTTATGCTGGGTACTTTTATTACAGGGGTCAGCAAACTTTTGCAGCAGGGGGCCGGTCCACTGTCCCTCAGACCTTGTGGGGGGCCGGAGTATACTTTGAAAAGAAAAAAAATGAACGAATTCCTATGCCCCACAAATAATCCAGAGATGCATTTAAAATAAAAAGACGCATTCTACTCATGTAAAAACACGCTGATTCCCGGACTGTCCACAGGACAAATTTAGAAGGCAATTGGGCCGGATATGGCCCCCAGGCCTTAGCTTGTCTACCAATGTTTTAGTAGAACGGCAGATAACAGCAGCAACAATTTTAGTACTACTAATACTTCTGCTACTGTTACCGTCGGCATAAGTGCACAGTCATGCTGGGGTTATCATCCACCCAGTGTTGCATAATGGTTACTCTTGGACCATGACCTGGGAGACCAGGATTCGAATCCCCACTCAGCCATGAAGCTCACTGGGTGACACTGGGCCAGTCTTGGCCTGTTTCATTTATCATTTCATTATTTCATGATGGGTGGTAGAGCTGAAAGAGGACATCTGCATCCCAGTGGTGCGCTGGGAAATGTCAGTCCAGTAACTCGCTGTGGCAGCCCCCAAAGACAACACCCCCCCCCCCAAGGAAAGCCCAATATATGAGTATTTTCTCAGTTATAGAATAGTGAGCCAGAAAAAGGGTGGTGTAGCAGCTGGAAGTTTGGTTCCATCTACACCAAATGTTTAAAGCACAAGCCTTCTTCCAAATGGTCCTGGAGACTGAGGTTTGCCTCTCTTAGAGCTACAATTCCCAGCATCTTACGGTTCCCAGGATGCTTTCAATGCATGGTGTAGATGTGACTTCTGACTGGGGGGAGGGAGACCTGAGTTTACAGCCATGACCAGCAGTGACGTTCACCAAATCACCTTGGACTCAGCTTACCTAACAAAGGGGTCATGTGCCAGGTCTCTCCTCCAAAAACCCCCAATGTCGCAGCACTGGCAAAAACTGCTCCTGCAGTAAATAAAGAACCAGAGCTGTTCTCTCCTGTGTCCCTGCTCCACTCCACCAATGTTTATGCCACCATGTTATGGAACGGCAGTAACCACTCGCCATCATCCAATAAATGGACAGCCAACTGCATTTTTCTCCCTCTTTCATTTCGCTCTATGAACGGCCAGAAAGTTGTCCATTTTCAATTTTTAAAAGAATGATTTCATAATTCAGTTTTCTAAAAATAAATAAAAATCAACCAAGTCTTTTGAATTTAATGGGCAATTCTTACTAACACACACACACAGTTATTGCAAAAATTTCAAGACAGCCGCTGTTAATATTTTTCAAGTTACAGGAGAAAGAAAATACAGTATATGTATTTAATAGCATATTGAGGTGTATCTATCCATTTGAAATCTACTTACATAAAAAAGGGCATCAGTTGGATAAGAGTCTCTTTTTTAGGGTTGGAAGCGAATTCTGGCACAGTCTGGATTACTTTGTTCATAACATTCCTTAAGTAATTCTGCAACTGTTTCCGCCTTTCTTCTACAAACTTTGCATCCTAAGAAGCGTGGGAGGGAGGAGAAAATGGAATTAGGCCACAGACTTCAATTTTTGTGCCAAGCAAAAATATAAAATGTAATTATCGAGTTCCCATCCTAAAATAAATAAAAGTCAAGTGGTACTGCAGATGGACAGCATAACCCAAAGTATGGAAACATCACAAAAAGGTCCAGAATCCAACTACGAATGCAGGATCAAACCTCAAAGCTGCACCATTGATGTGAAAATGGAAATTGGTCCTTAAAGTGAATTTCTGTTTGAATTGTAGACTGGAGGACATTCAGGATGTCATAGACTAGCTGATCTTGTATTTGTTGTTGTTGTTGTTGTTTAGTCGTTTAGTCGTGTCCGACTCTTCATGACCCCATGGACCAGAGAACGCCAGGCACCTCTGTCCTCCACTGCCTCCCACAGTTTGGTCAAACTCATGCTGGTAACCTCGAAAACACTATCCAACCAGATCTTGTATTTAGTATCAGTTTAAATGTATTTGCAAATAAAATATATTTTGCCTCAAAACAACATTTTGGTACAAATAATGCAGTGAAATTCAGAAGCTGCCTTCAGGATTACTAGCAAACATCTTATTGATTGGTTATTAAAACCACAACCTTTCCTTAAAAAATATGGATGTTCAAGGAAGCTTACAACATTCTAAACACAAGAACACACACATTGCAGGGAAAAATATTAGAAGAGATTTCAGAGACATATGACAGCACATCAAATGAAAATGAAATCCGAGGAATCGATACAAAAAACATTCCTTCGATACAAAGGTCATTTTTTCAGCTCATCAAAATGAAGATCTGCCTAAGAAACATCTCAATGAAGTGGCAAGAGACCAGAGGCAGAGGGATGAGCTTCCTCAGGTGGGGAGCATCACAGCCTAGGTGTGGACTTCGGTGAAGGCTATCTCAGACATTCCTGCAAGCCTCACCTCAGTGACTGAAGGGCTGAGGGGAAAGGGGAGGGATCCACTGGATCTCACAGTTGGGTAGGTTCATACAGGAGGAGCTGGCCCTTTAGATATCCTGAACCTGAAGCCATTCGGAGCCATTTAGGGCCGTGTAAAGCTAACAGACAGCACTCTGAATTGCTCCCAGTGGAAGTGTTCTATTAATGGCATCACTTGGTTCCAAGAAAATTTCTGTATCTGAAGAAGTGTGCATGCACACGAAAGCTCATACCAAGAACTAAATTAGTTGGTCTTTAAGGTGCTACTGGAAGGAAATTTTTTTGTTTTGACTATGGCAGACCAACACGGCTACCTATCTGTAATTGGTTCCAAGAGTCAGATTCCGCCATTATCCTAGATGTCCCATTCTGGACCAGTGGAAGATTCTGGATACTTTTCAAAGAAAGCTCCACATAAAGCACATTGCAAAGGGTAGCTAAACTTTTCTGGGGCAAGGGCCTTATTGACACATGCCCCCGCCATGTGTGTGTGAGAGAGAGAGCGCATGGCCAAACTTTTACTTTTAAAACAATTATGGGGTGTCTTGGGGGTCCACAAAAAACCCTTTTCGCATCACAGTATCATGCTGGGGCAACTATGTGAGCAGCAGATTCTTTTCTTTTTTTTAAGGAGGGCACAAAAAACCTATTGGGATGCTGGATAATGTGGTCCACAGTTTAGCCACACCTAAAAAAAGACATGTGCAACTATGACTAGGATGCAGTTGGGATGGTTGCCACTTGATCCTTTATTAAGGCCACAGTAGACTCCTCTGCCTACAACGGTCAGGAAAGGAGAAGAAGAGGGAGCAGACTTCATTGCATTTTTTTGGTCAGGTGTGGGGAGACCCAGAACCTGTGATTCTGGATTTAGAGGGGGAAAGCACAGTCAAGAAACATTGAACAAGGCCCTTCAGACAACCCTCCCCCCTCCTTTCTCTCTTGAAAATCAGTTTTCACCATTATTATTTTTTGTAAGAACTAAGAGAACCAGCCAAGGATTATATTTACATCTGCACAAACAGCAGCAGCAGCAGCATAGCTCATTTGGGTCTCTTCCAATTCAGCACCTAGGGTCTCCCAGTCAACAACACATTAGAAACAAACAAATCTGGATGGAAGCCCGGAATGGAAAACGCCAAAGAGATTTGGTAGTCACTTAATGGAGTTTAGCAGTTGATAATCTGACTCTCCACCTGCTACTGCATATATATATATATATATATATTTATGAATGAGAGACTTGCCAATTATATAGTCACCTACTCCAGAGGAAGGTGGGTGGACAGGAAACATTCAATGGGCATTGACCAGCACTCCCCGCCAGTAGAAATAAAATGAAAGATTTAAAACATTAAATGCTCATTTCAACCCAGCAGTCTGCTTTTTTCCACAGCCTATTCAGTTCCACGTGTGAGAATGGGCAACTGATTTTGGACAGCAGAGATTGCTACTCCCTTCTTTAGAATTACATTACATTCAAGTAGACTCACTGCCTCATCCAAAATATGGTACTTCAACGAAGGCTGTGCATTTGCATTAGACCCACAGAGTCCTTACAAGAGTTTAAATCTCACAAGACTACATATTTATCCCACTGAAGAGATGTCTATGCGTGCTCTCAGAAATCCTTACAGCAACCTTGTCAGGCTGATGAGTATTATTAGGGCAGCGTAACCCCAGGATCCACCACTGCTTCAACTGTTCTTCCCCCAGCAATGGCCATTAAGAGTCCTGACACTTCTGCTTATTATTTAGTTATTTTTATTAGTCAGTATTTATTTTTATTTTTTGGTTCATAGCAGGACCAATATTTGAACCAGAGACTTTGAACACTATGCATTTCTTTATTAGTGCAAGATCTTGGAGCAGAAATTGGCCCAAAGAAAGTTCCATTTAATCCAAAGCAACTCAGTCAGACATTGGTTCACGATGCAAATCTCTGGAGCTTAGTGCTGCTAAACTGATCTCTTCTTTCACTGCAACACTTAAGAGTGCAAAAAATAAAAATAGGAAAGTCAGAAAATACTGTATAGCCAAGTAGGTTTGCACCTATGATTGTATTTTGGAAAAAACATCCATGTCTCAAATTTGAAGAATCAAACTGGTAATTGTTCTAAAGAGACCAATAAGTACTGACTAATTGGTAAAATACATTACACACTCTTGTTTTTGTCAGCTTAAAAACTCTCACAGGAGATATGGATGCTCAATGAAGAGGAAACCTTTATGGACCTACTTAATGATCTTGCAAAAATCGCTATTTGGGGATTCTTATGCAAATTCATCAGAAAGTTAACAGGAACCATGACTTGAAAAGAACTCCATCTGGAAAATTATTTTTAAAATTCATTATTTGCACCGTAATGCGAGAACAAATTATCTGAAACACCTTTGTTTAGCTACAGTTTCGAAACTTGAATTGATGGCAAATGGGCAAAGGTCCTTAGGGAGTGTGTTCCACAGGCAGAATGGCACCATGATGAAGACACTTCCATTTGCAGCCTCTCTTTTTAGAGTCCAGGGTGGAAAGTTGCAGCTCCATCCAGGGAGACTACTCCATCTATAGCAGGGGTCAGCAAACTTTTTCAGCAGGAGGCCGGTCCACTGTCCCTCAGACCTTGTGGAGGGCCGGACCATATTTTGAAAAGAAAAAAAATGAACGAATTCCTATGCCCCACAAATAACCCAGTGATGCATTTAAAATAAAAGGACACATTCTACTCGTGTAAAAACACACTGATTCACGGACCATCTGTGGGCCAGATTTAGAAGGCGATTGGGCCGGATCCGGGCCCCGGGCCTAGTTTGCCTACCCATGATCTATAGCTACTACTTCTGAACACTACAGCATCATTCAGCTACAAGAGCACACTAAACCTTTATCTGTGGATACAGATATTTTCTTTGTGGCACATTTTTCTTTCTTTGCAGGTTGCAGGAAAGGAAGCCCAAGTAACTGGAGATTCACAAATTCTGATTGATAAAACCAAAACAGGAGAGCAAAGTTCCACCAGGAATTTGAGGTTTTGCAAATCACAGCTGGTCTTAAACCGACATTATTGCCTAACAGATGGTTAACATGGGCTGAGGTGTTTCATCGAAGACGTTCCTAATACTGTCCCTTCCACAGGCTACTATAAGCAGCATGATTCTCTGTGTTATCCAGCCAGCTAAATAGATCATTAAAAAGACATTTTTAATTTTATTTTGCAACATGGACACCCTGATTACTGCATGCCGCTGAGGACCAAAAACTACGCTCTGCTCTAATGCAATCATTTGCTGTGCAGCCTGGCA
The DNA here is from genome assembly GCF_964234715.1 of Podarcis melisellensis. Taxonomy (NCBI): domain Eukaryota; kingdom Metazoa; phylum Chordata; class Lepidosauria; order Squamata; family Lacertidae; genus Podarcis; species Podarcis melisellensis. Next base: position 14,964,039 of record NC_138546.1, on the reverse strand, counting down.
AAACAAGCTGCTAAGGAGGGAAGTCTTAGGGAACAAGAGCTAAGGGAGCACTTTCATTTTTTATACCAGAAGATGGATCAGCACTCAAACTCAGTGAAGTCAGAGCATACTGTGGAAACATGTCTGTCTGTCTTTTTTTTTTTTTTTTAAGAATAGACTAACCGAAGAGGGCTGCTCTGGCTTTAAATTTATCAAGTTAGCGCTATGAGCATAATTTAACATCCCCACCTTGCATTCAGCTCTCAGCGGTGGCTCCTAGAAGCTGTCAGAATGTGACAGAAGCCACCCCCTGGAACGGCTTCCACTAGCCAGCTAAACCAGGTGTGGGTAGCCAATGGGTCTCAAACTATCAGTGAGTTAGGGACACGCCTTGCATGTGAAGACAGGCTCCGATGGATTGAGCGGACAAGACCAATCGTGGGTCCAGCGGTCCAGAAGGCAGTTTCTGCACATGCTGTAGAGCAGGCATAGGCAAACTCGGCCCTCCAGATGTTTTGGGACTACAACTCCCATCATCCCTAGCTCACAGGACCAGTGGTCAGGGATGATGGGAGGTGTAGTCCCAAAACATCTGGAGGGCTGAGTTTGCCTATGCCTGCTGTAGAGGGAAGTGAGAGGCAGGCGGGGCTCATCAACCTGGGAAGGTGGCCCATCTAGGAGAAGGAAAACACTGTGTTATGAAATGATGCATGACTAAAAAGTGTTGTCACCAGCATGAAAAGTTTGGAAAGCTCTGGAGCAAACTCTACACAAATCTGGAGTGGAGTCCCTAAGATGGTTGGAGGGTGCCATGGACGCCATCTCCTTCCAGCAACTCCTGAAGCCAAGCAGGTGCCAAATGTATTGCTCTGCTTGTCCTTTGAATCAGTGTGTCGTGGGCCAGGAGTCAGCTTCGCCTGCTCAACAGCAGCCTGAAGGGGGAGAAGGCAGAGTGACTCCACCTGCAGCTGATCAGCCTTCAAGGACACAGAGGAGGAGGCACTGATGAGAACCACCTGGCTTCAGCCTTCTCCCCCTTCAGGCTGCTGTTCAGCAGGTGAAGCTGATTCATGGCCCATGACACACATCAGTGAAGTCAAGAGGGAGGTCTTTTCGTCTGGGCAGCCCAGGACCCCCATACACACTGCCCAGACTTGCGCCTTGGGGAGGTCACTTTGGTGCTAATAATAATAATAATAATAATAATAATAATAATAATAATAATAATTTATTTATACCCCGTCCATCTGGCTGAGTTTCCCCAGCCACTCTGGGCAGCTCCCAATCGAGTGTTAAAAACAATACATTAATTAATTAAATATTAAAAACTTCCCTAAACAGGGCTGCCTTCAGATGTCTTTTAAAGATAAGATAGCTGCTTATTTCCTTCACATCTGAAGGGAGGGCATTCCACAGGGAGGGTGCCACTACCAAGAAGGCCCTCTGTCTGGTTCCCTGTAACCTCACTTCTCACAATGAGGGAACCGCCAGAAGGCCCTCAGCGCTGGATCTCAGTGTCTGGGCTGAATGATGGGGGTGGAGACACTCCTTCAGGTATAGAGGACTGAGGCCGTTTAGGGCTTTAAAGGTCAGCACCAATGTCGTGGTTTGACTTCTCCCCCTTGAGACGCACTACAATGTTTCTCGAGACAGATGCATGCCAACAACAAACAGCTTTACTTACCTACCACAACGGGACAGCTATTTGCTGTCATTTCCTATCCAAGCAAGTGAACAATGACAAGAGTTGGGAAATAGGAGCGTCACCATTTGCTTGCCTTCCACTCTCCCTTTGGGTGGCTGCGTAGAATGGACCCAGAAGAAGAGGGCAAGCAAATAAGTATTCACAGGAATGGGGAAGCCTCTGTGGGTCAGTGATGAATGGGAGACCTACAGGAGCAGCTCTTTCTGTCCCTTCCTAGGAACTAGGGATATGGGAACCTATGAAAATGCCTTATACCACATCAAACCTTTGGTCCGTCTAGCTCAGTACACTGACTGGTAGTGCCTCTTCAGGTTTTCAGATATGGGATTTTCCCAGCCGTACCTGGAAATGCTGGGGACTGAACCTGGGACACCCAGCATCCAAGATGGATGATCTACCACTGAGCTAAGAAGACCCATGCGCTCAGGCAGACAGAAGCTTAATTACGGTGCATGTGTGTGTCCTTTTAAAGTGAAGAGTACCTTAAGTGCCTTTGCAGAAAGGCAGCATATAAAAAGGCAGTGAATCTTAATTTGCAATTTTCAGAAAATTGCAGAAACATACAGGAATTCCCCGCCCCTCCGTGCTTCAAAAGCCCAAGGTGATTTCAGCTGCCCTTTGAAAACATCTCACTCATTTTCTTGTTCTCAAGTGACAGCTACAACAGCAACAGAGAGCATACTATCCCACCTCGAATTTCTTTTTATCAACGCTAGAAATACTTCACACAATGTACTTCAACTTGCCTTCCTCGCTTAAGCTTTGACCTGAAATCATAACCTTCCTCTCTCCAGGCCCCGTGCCCCAGTGATTTCACACGTCCTTAAAAATACCCAGGACAACCCCAAATCCCGCTAACCCAAGTTGTGGTCTGACACAGCAGAGGCAGAGAGGGCAGCACTGTTAACCATAGTACAGTGGTACCTCGGGTTAAGAACTTAGTTCGCTCTGGAGGTCCGTTCTTAACCTGAAACTGTTCTTAACCTGAGGTACTATTTCTGGGTTAGCGGAGTCTGTAACCTGAAGCGTCTGTAACCCAAGGTACCACTGTATTTACACTTTTGTACCAGCCTGGTGGGGTGCTACTGCCCTGTAGTTTGAGGCCAATAAATAAACACACACACACCAGGTTGAAGCCTGACACAAGAACACAAGAAGGACCTTTTGGATCAGGTCAGTGACTCATCTAGTCCAGCGTCCTGTTCTCACAGTGGCCAACCAGATGCCTGTAGAAAATCTGCAAGCAGAACTCAAACCTAACAACACTCTCTCCTCCTATGGTTTCTAGCAACTGGTATTCAGAAGCATTGCTGACTCTGACTATGGGGGGAAAGCATAGTCATTGTGGCTGGTAACCACTGATAGCCGTATCCTCCATGAATTTGTTTAATCCTCTTTTAAAGGCATCCAAGCTGACATAAAGCTTGAAGTGTGTGTTTCAAAGTAAGCCCAAAGTTTGCTTTCGGCTAAAGCTATTTTACCCGGTGTCGTGTTCAAATAAACAACTGGAAGGTGGGCACAAAAACAGAGGTTCCAGATTTTGTCTGCCTGAAAAATTATCACTATTGTTAAATTTATTACCTTTCACCAGCAGGTCCCAGGACAGGTTACAGCCATTTTAAAAATTAAGAACAGTTAAATGGGGAAATTAATGGACCTAACTTAGTCTTGTTCATTTTCTTGTGAGGGAAAAAGGCAAGGTATAAATAAATATGTTGTTGTTGTTGCTGCTGCTGTCGTTGCTCTTGTTATTATTATTCATTGGGTTTAATATCATCCTTAGTGGTTTATTTGCGCAGCTTAAAATCTTCCAACCATGATTTTAGGACAGACCAAAAAATATTCTTAAAGTCCTTTCACAACTTGTGTTTCATTTGACCTCTGACAATTACAGAAGTTATTTTTCACAAGCTAACAGAGCTATGAACTACATGAAGGCCACTGGATTATGACACGCCAGTGTCTAATGCAGAAACCCTTCCCTTCGGAAGGAGTGTCTTCCCAACACAGACTCCCTAAGCAGGTGAGAAGGAATGAACACTCCATTTAGCTTTCTATCTTATTGTCCAACCAGTGACATATGTACTCAGTCATTAGACTGTTTTTTATTTGAATGATATGCTCTCAGTGACTGTAGTTAATGCTTAACGCGTCATACTTAATTACACCACCAGACCCTCCAAGTGTCCTTATTTTCCAGGGATGTCCCTGATTTAGAGAAGCCGTCCCAGTTTCTGATTTGATCCTTAAACTGTCTCTATTTTCATTGGAGAAATGTTGGAGGGTATGGAGTTATCTGAGCCATCTGAAGGCAATCCTGTATAAGGAAGGTTTTTTAAATCTTTTATTATGTTTCTATATATGTTGGAAGCTGCCCAGAGTAGCTGGGACAACCCAGAAAGATGTGTGGGGTATAAATAGTAAAATTATCATTATGGAATGGAATGTCCCTATTTTCATCAGAGAAATGTTGGAGGGTATGCACCACTGTGGGCCATTTCTAGGTCTCAGGTTTAGGTTTTGAAATCTCAAGAGTCTGAGATGCTCCTGACCTGGAAAACCTCTCCACCACTGACACCTGCCCTGGCCGGGTATGGTGGAGCCGCCATTTTTATTTCCCACAATGCCCTGTAGTGACAAGACAATCTTGTAGCACTTCACAAACTTGTGTATTTCAGCAAACATTTTACTTCCTTCCAAACAGAATATTCAGACAACCACATCAGCAACAAACTTCACTTGAAAGAGTTATGAAGTGTCTCAAAGCAGGCTTAACATTTATTTATTTTATTCTTCTTGCCTTATGAGCACAAGAAGATTCTAGGAGAAAGTAACTAAGTCAATAAATGTGACAAGATTTTCAAGTACTTCGCTGCTCTTATTTAAACAGGTATGCAAGCCAAAGCTAAATTGCATTCAGAATGACATGTTTAAAAAATATCACTGCACGTTATTTGGAATGCACTTTTGGGAAATCGTCTCCAAGCTATATATTTAAAAATTTATTAGAATCATTTTGCTCCCATTAATTTCAGAGATTTAAGTCACTGATGCATTTTCCTAACAAAAGAAGGCTTAAGCATTAAGGCTGAGAGATAACCAGCACTGTGAAACTGGAGTCAATTTGTTTTTTGAGTTTGCAAATTGCTATGTAATCTACAAAAACATGCATCACATAACAACTCAAATCAGTGTATCATAATCATATTAACCCTATCTAGACAGAAGTGGGGGGTGGAGTTCTTGTGTGCGTCACTGCGCTAAGAATGAGGCCCAATCTGCACTTAAAGCACTTTATTACCACTTAAAATGGTCACTTGCTTTGCCCAAAGAATCCTGGGGTCTATAGTTTGTTAAGGGTGTTGAGAGTTGTTAAGAGACCCCTATTCCTCTCACAGAGCTACAAATCCCAGAGTTTCTTCAAAAGATGGGTTTATTATTAAGCCTCGCTGGGAATTTCTTCAATTTGTAAAATTTTACTTATTGTATTTATATCCCATCTTTCCCCCCACACACTCCAACCGAGGTGATATACATGGTTCTCCCCCTCTTCATTTAATCCCCACAACAATGCTGTGAGGTTGGTTAGGCTGAAAGGCAGTTACGTTAACGCAGCAAGTTTCTTGGCCGAGTGGGGATTCGAACCCTGGTCTGCCAGGTTCTCGTCCGACACTAAGCACTACACCACCCTGTCTCTGAATTGTAGCCCTGAAACTCTGAAGTGTAGCTCTGTGAGAATAGGGGTCTCCTAACAACTCTCGGCACCCTTAAACTACAGTTCCCAGAATTCTTTGGGGGCAACCATGAATATTTAAAGTGATATGATACTGCTTTAAACATATAGTGCAGATGGGGCCTAAAATAGAACAGAATCATCCAAGAAATATATCATCTACCCTTAGTCTATTCCCCCCTCACTAGAAGGAGTATCTAACAACCCAATCTTAATAAGAGTCAAGGAAGATTATCACATTCACAGTTTCTGCAGTCATCATTGATGACACCCGAGCCTGCTGTTCTACATCTTTCAATCCAATTCCAGAAGTCTTGTCTTGCTGACAAGATGTCTGTCTCCACTGAGATATGCTAGACGGAGCTGTTAATCTTGCCAGCAAATTCTCTCTCACTTCCGAAACTATCCATTGCTGGGGGGAAATGCTTCTGTCATTTCTCCACACAACCTTGGAGTCACCTTTGACTACACCCTCCCTTCCATCTTCCATTACACCTCCGTCCATGCTCTCTCTTCTGTACACAATGATCCGGTTACCTGCTTCTTTTTCAATGTACTCACTGAGCTGCTTCACTCCTCCTCAACCATGTCAAGGTCCTCTTCATGGACTGCTTGCCCAGATGTCTCCTTCCATTCATGCCTTGCAAGTTGCATCTCTCAGGCCTGATTCACACATGCCAATGGCAGGAGACTGTTTCAAATGCTACCTAGGGAAGTGACCCTGCAGCACACGAAGTCTGGTGATTTTTCAGTACACCACTGCAAGCTTCCCCTCCCCCTTTGTTTATTTTTTAAAGGCAATAATTGAAGTGATGAGAACTACATGGAGAGTCAAAACAGTGTTAGAGCACGTGCTTTATATCAGGCATAGGCAAACCTGGCCCTCCATATGTTTTGGGACTACAATTCCCATCTTCCCTGACAACTGGTCCTATTAGCTAGGGATGATGGGAGTTGTAGTCCCAAAACATCTGGAGGACCAAGTTTGCCTTTGCCTGCTTTATACGCAGAAGGTCCCATGTTTGATCGCCAGCATCTCCAGACAGAAGAATCTGAGAAGGCGCTGCCAGTCAGAGATGGCATAGGAACACAAGAAGCTGTCTTATGCTAAGTCAGTCCACTGGTCTATCTTGCTCAGTATTTATAGTGACTGTCAGAGACTCTCCGGAGATTCAGACAGGGGTCTCTCCCTGGAAACGTTGGGGACTGAAGCTGGGATGTCCTTCATCCAAAGCAGATGCTCTGCCACAGAGCTACAGTGGTGCCTCTGGTTACAGATGCTTCAGGTTACAGACTCTGTTAACCCAGTAATCATGCTTCAGGTTAAGAACTTTGCTTCAGGATGAGAACAGAAATCGTGCTCCGGCGGTGCAGCGACAGCAGGAGGCCCCATTAACTAAAGTGGGCTTCAGTTTAAGAACATTTTCAGGTTAAGAACAGACCTCTGGAACGAAATAAATACTTAACTCGAGGTACCACTGTACTGCTTTTCCCTGTAGCAACAATACTAGGCTAGGTAGACCAATGGTCAGATGCACTATAAGCCAACATCAAAGTATTCATTGAAGGGTAGGGGCAGGAGGCAGAGTCAGGAGTAGGTCAGCAATTATTCTGAGAAACCAAAACAGCACAGGCCTAGCGATCCCAACAACACTGATCCCAACAACACTGATCCCAACAACACTGATCCCAACAACACTGATCCCAACAACACTGATCCCAACAACACTGATCCCAACAACACTGATCCCAACAACACTTCTCCGTAGGGCTTGCCCCAGTGAGTCTGAAGCTCCCAGCCTTCTCTAAGGCTCCTCCCACAGTTCCTTCCCCAGCAGCCTGAGGCTCCTTCAGCTTGCCTCTCATTGCTCTGCCGTCTTCACTTCTTTGTGTGTTCTGGGAGGCCGGAGGTAGGGGAGCTGGTCGCAGCAGGAGGGCGAGACTCATCTCTGTCTCTTGGCCCCACTCCCCTCCAGCCTCCGAATCTGCACTGCTCTCTGCCACAGCCTCTTCCTTCTCACTAAATCCTGTTGCCTCTTCAGCTTCCGACACCTTCTCCTCCTCCCAGTCTGCTCTCTCTTCTTCCCCTGACCACTCATCGTCGTCCCCCCACCAGTCCCCTGGCTCTGAGCTTTCTTCCCCTGGGGGTCCCCTTGGGGGTTGCCCAGCTGGTGCCTCCCCACCACTCCCTCTGCATCCAGCTAGTCCATGGCATGGGATATAAATTCTGCAAAAACAGGTTGCCCCAGTTGTATTGAATACTTTTGGTTACTACAGTGGACCCTCCAGATACGAACTTAATTTGTTCCGGGGGTCTGGACGTACCCCGAAAAGTCTGCAACATGAGGCGCTGCTTCTGCACATGCACACAGCATGATAGAATGCTTCTGCACATGTGCGCACAGCGAAACCCGGAACTGTACACTTCCGGGTTTGCCATGTTCGCAACCCAAAAGTTACGCTACCCAAAGGTAACAAAACCCAAGGGTCCACTGTATTATGAGCTGGGCCTTTGATATCTGGCTTCATAGGCAGCTCCTATAAAAAATAACCTCCTTCTAGTGCCCATATCCTTTTCTCTAACTTTTAAATATAAATAAATAAATAAATAGGCACACACTCAATAAGTGAAAATGTCCTCTCTGATGTAGAATTGCCTCCTTAAAATATCAGATCATTCTTAAGCCTAAATTGCTTCCATTAATACTCGTTAACTGTGACTTGATAGGACATGAAATATAATGGCTATTTTATGTCTTTCTTAAAGAGTCCGCAACTAATCGATTCACGTCTTCGGCGCTGATGGGCCAGACATGACACCTGCGGAAATGTGAATGGGGCTATTTGCGCAGTTATGTGGCAGAACTGGCCACATAAATTTTGATACCATTCTCTGCAAATGGCAGACATTTGGCAAACGATCAGATGCATTAATTTGAAAATATGTTAACGAGATTTAGATGAGGCATGAATTTTAGAGGGATGCAATAATAAAGACTATTTCGCCCGCATGAAAAACAGTTACATAGATACACTCCGAGGGCCAACTGAAGTTATGCATCTTGCTTGGCTGTCCTTCAATTTACATCTCTGTTTTTCGAATCAATTCAGAATGCCTCTGCTAAAACAGCAGCAATGCCTTTCCCAGATCTCCATATTTATTTATTTTATGTTGTGAACTGCCATGTGATGAAGGGTGGTCTACAAATTTAACAAATAGATAGATAGATGATAGATGAGATTAGATAGATAGATAGATGGATGATAGATATAGATATATAGATAGATAATAAAGAACCTCTAGTCCTTGAAAGCTTTTCCTTCTACATACCGAAAAAACCATGCACACACATACAAGATTAACAAATAAATAAAAATAAACAGAACCCCAAAACTTCAGGTAGCACAGAAAGAAGCCACCTGAGTACTTGTTGAGGCTAGATGGTCAGAACCTATTACACACACTTCATTGAGACTGACTTCAAGCCAGACAGCTGGATTATGGAGCAAAAATGAGAGGCATGGTCTACTCTGCCAAGGAAATATTTTCTGGATAGGGGAATAACTTTAGCTCTCTGCAGTTCTCTCAATTGGAAGTTCTGAGCTAAAGAGAAGTCACTCTCTTTTTTCAGTTGAAAACCGTGTCTACCTGAAATCCTGAAATTCGGACCAGAGAGCAAAGAGATGTCCTGCATGTAGGCCAACATTTGGTCTAACTCTGATTTTATTCTCTTTCTACAGAATCAAATACACACCATCATTAAAAGATGAAGATCCGCTTCTGTTTTGACACATCCTTAAAGCTGAGCGACACATCTCTCAACTCTGCTTGTGCAGTCTAGATAGTTTCTATCAGCAGCTACTAAAGAACAAGCCACTCACTTGTAATTCAGATACTGTAATATGACGGCAGTAACTATCGACACTCTTTCTTAGCCAAATACAGGATTTCGTATCTCTCCCACACACAAACGCTCAGGTTGCGTGCTCTGGGATTTAAAACTCTACTGGCATTCCTGGAAGAAATGATGGGAGAGAAGAGAACCGGCAATATCAGAAACAAAAGTATATTCATCCATGTTTACCTCATGGATTTTAAAAGCACGGTGTGCCTAGCTTCCAGGCCAGCTTAATTTAACTGGAACAGTCTGTGCCACAGCTACCTATATAATTCACCCCAGCTCTGGAGCAGAGTCTGACGGGGATTTAAAATCTGCTGTTACGAGAGCGAAAAGGTGCCATCTAATTAAATGGGGAAGGACTAGAGCTCAGTGGAATGGGCCTTGCTTTGCAAGCCACACTTCCTCTGAGAAATCCCTGGCATCTGCAGTTAAAAGGATCAGGAGGTAGCAAGCTGGTAATGAGAAAGAGGCTCTACTTCAGGCCCTGGAGACCAGCTGCCAGACACACTACAAGATGGTATTGGGCTAGAGCAGGTGTCAGGAAACGTTTTCAACAGGGGGCTGGTCCACTGCCCCTTAGACCTTGTGGGGGGCCGGACTATAATTGGGGGGGGGGGGATGAACGAATTCTTATGCCCCACAAAGAACCCAGAGATGCATTTTAAATAAAAGCACACATTCTACTCATGTTGAAACAACCTGTCAGGCTCCACAAATAACCCAGAGATGCATTTCAAATAAAAGGACACATTCTACTTATGTAAAAACACACTGATTCTGGGCCAGATTTAGAAGGCGATTGAGCCGGATCCGGCCCTCAGGCCTTAGGGGCATCAATAGCCTGACCTGGTATATAAGGCAGCTTCCTAAGTTCCTATATGCCAGGTCTGGGGTATTTATTATTATTATTATTATTATTATTATTATTATTATTATTATTATTATTATTATATATTCCGTGCTCCTTGAGAGCACAAGGAGGCTTACGACGCAGCATGTAATATGAACAGAAATATAATGTAATATAAACATTAAACAAAATGAAATAAAAATAAAAATTAGAGATGCATTATTTCATTTTATTTAATGTTTATATTTCTATTCCTATTACATGCTTCGTTGTCATTTTGAAGTGAAGGAACTCATCACGACAGTTCCCAAGCCACTCACTTGACCAAGGAATTATTATTATTTTAATGCAGGCAGCTGTGTTGACTATATATGACTATTTTCCTGATTTTGTGATTTCTTCCATGCTAATCTGTCACAAACACACACACATACACAAACCTATCTCATTCTCTTCTCTGTCTACACACACACAACCCACACCTTAACCATTGGGAGTACATAGCACAATACCCCATTTCTTAGGATCAGGGTAACTGCAATCCTATGCATAGCTTCCTGGGAGTAAGACTTGTAAAACACACGAAGCTTTAAACAAAAGATATCCAGGCACCTGAAGTGCAACCTTTGACTTTTAATTGGAAGTGTAAATAGTCTTACAAAGAAGTGTTACTGTTTAATTTGCTAGGGGTGGGGGACAGGAAACCCCATCAAAGAAAAGAAAATATGCATCTAGGCGCTGCCAGATTATTTTCTCCCCCTTTCTCCTATGCTAATCTGTTACAAACAAACTTGAAAGCCTCCTTATCGCCTCATTCACTCACCAGAGCAAGAAGGATTCCTTAGTTACCAAAGCTCTGGCAAATGATGCCACAAAAACATATTGGAGCTGCACTCCTCTTCATTTCGTCTCCACTACAGCACTAGTTTCTCATATTAAATAAAACGTTAATAAAACAAAAGTTACAGGCATTTGTTTTCTTCCCTCTTCTCCATTGTGGACAAACATACAGAAATGCGCAGGGAGAAATAATACTGCTTTCCTGTCCTAAGAGACAGTCAGATGGAACAACAGATACGTGTAAATATATATACAAGATATTATTTTGGATTATCTCCCCAATGCAGGACTTCAGAGTAGTAGGACTCACAGCAGAAATGGCAAGTGCATCCTAATCTCCAAGATGAAAAGACCCAATGTTCAATCTTTACTAACTTCTACGCCCCCTCAGTTATGGATGAAAGAGCAAGAATCGAATCACAGGCCACGCTGACAGAATCCAAAGCAAAATGCATGAGGCATCCCTGAAGAGGTTATTCAGGAGGAGATACGGTACTGCTGTACTCTTCACACGCTTGCAGTATATAGGCACATTCCTATTTCCCCCCATAGGAATGCAAAAAGAGCCTGCTGGATGAGGCCAAGGCCCATCTAGTCCAGCATCCTGTCCTCACACTCACTGACCCGATGCTTGTGGGAAACCAGCAAGCAGGATTCGAACTCTGCTCCTGTGGTTTCCAGCAACTGATACTCAGAAGCATTGCTGCCTCTCTTTTCGGGCCAAATTATGTCACAAAAATTAGGGTGAGCATTAGATTTGATGGCACATTTACGTTCACCAACAAATACTTTTTTGGTTCCAAGGTTTTGAAAATGGAGGTACACATTAGATTCAATGGTGCATTAGATTCACATAAATATGGTAATAATAATAACAATAACAACAAGAATTGCTAGTTCTTATATACCACTTTTTGTCACAAGTGGCTTCGGAGCGGTTTACATAAAAAGAGACAAATCGTGTCATTACAAACCACAGAACACAACAGTAAAATATCAGCAGTATCAATGATAAGATGAAACTTGTACTATAAAATGAAACATACTGTGGGCTCAAAAAAAGAGTCTAACCACAGTTAAATGGACCACATCTAGTACCACATCCTTTTCTCATGCTGAGCAACAGGATTCCTATGGGAATCTGCAAGACCTGAATAGTCTACCCACTTGTAATTCAGGTGCATACTGCCTCTGACAGTGGAGCGAGAGTCATTGACAGCCGTATCATCCATGACTGATCAAAACCTTCCGCAAGCAGAGAAACTGGGAGGATAATTTCACCAAATATATCCAACAAGAGAATAAGATATCCCACATTTTTGGGGGGATGGGGCCCACCATGGGCAGTGCCACAGCTTCCCTTTCCCCCACCCTCCAAGGTTCTCCTTTGCCTTGGTTGCCACAACCAGTGGCAGCATCCTCTGCATTGGCAACCTGGCCGCCATTTTGTAATGCCCTCCCTCCCAGTGTAAATCGGCTGCGTATGTGTGCCAGTTGTCTCCCCAAATGGTAGAGACTATTCGGAGAAAATCCCAAGAAGGACAAGAAACAGAACTCTCTCAAATCCGCTCAGAAAACTGCATTCCAAGAAAAGTTCACCACAGCTCTAGGTAAAAACACAAGACACACTGGCAATTCTTGTAAATTCCCAGCATCGCTCTGAATAGACTTTATTTCACAGAAGGACAGGATGGTGAACTACTTCCTGGGCATTTTGCCATCGCCTTCAAGGCATGGAGATGGATTGTACCCGGCATCGTACCAGACTACTCAATTAATTTCAAGAAGATGTCTTCTAGAACACCTTGCAAACTCTTCTGGATAATATAAATGTTCAGATTACTCTAGCTGCGATCATGACAGTAGCCAAGGTTCAGCTAAGGGAAGTGGTGTTCTCTTATTCAGCCCAAACGAAACAGCATCACTGCTAGTGTGCGAAAAGGGAGAGACAAGGATGTCGACAAGGGTGATTCTGCCTCTGAGGTAACTGTCAGCTTTTTTTAAGGTGTGGATTTTTAACATCTTATTTTGCACTGGATTATGAGTGTGAATTTTGACTTTTTCAACCAGACACTCAAAAGCAAAAAGTACACGTCCTTCAATGGCAAAGAAAAATGATACAAACGATCTTCAGAGAAGTGCCAGTGAAAGTCTACTAAAGACTTGTGAAAAGATGCAATACATATGTAAGGAATAAATCTGAATGGAACCTTTGATACACAGTTACCTTGCCTCTACTCCCCCCCCCCCCCCAGTCTCACAGCTGCTTCCTTCTTGGGGCAGAATCCAGCCAGCCTCTCCTGGAGCTTAATGTCCTCTAATTTACCAAAGTTGGTTATACTGCTGAATATATATTAAGTGCTTCATTTACTCCTTCATTCCTCCTCCTCCCTAACCTCCCCCCAAACTCACATGCAGTGTGACCATGTGATATAGTTCCAATTCTTATCTTGCAAAACTTTTTTTTTTAAACTCGGATAATTCCTTGACCCATTTAGGCAAGCATGCTTTCCTTTGCTCGTTGTCTCAAAGCTTTGTTGGACATAAAGGCATTTGTGCATTTCCTAACGCTACGATTAATAGTAAATAATAAATAAATGCCCTGCTTTGCAAATGTATTTTGCATCTCAAGGCATCCACACCGTTTTCATTCGCACTTACCTTGTTCCCAATGGCCTTTTTCGGTGGAAAGTTAAAACTTCTCACTTGGTGGTATTTTGCCTGCAACTTGTGATGAAGGACTCTGAACTCCGTGTATCTTCGATAGACATTCCACTCATCGTCTTTTATCCTTATATATACCTGTCGGAAGTAGATTGTGAAAGAAATCCATTTTAAATCGATGAAATAGCCATGCAGAATGTCCGAAGAGCCCTCCTGGGTCAGAGTAGGAGTCAATCAGGCCCAGGACCCTGTTTTCCCACAGTGTCTTTTGGGAAGAGGCAAGAGCAAAAGTCCTCTTCCTACATTTGCTCAAAGGGACGTGGGTGACGTGGGTTAAACCACAGAGCCTAGGGCTTGCCGATCAGAAGGTCGGTGGTTCAAATCCCCCAACAGGGTGAGCTCCCATTGCTCGGTCCCTGCTCTTGCCCACCTAGCAGCTCAAAAGCACCTCAAAGTGCAAGTAGATAAATAGCTCCTGCGGGTAGGCAAACGGTGTTTCCATGCGCTGCTCTGGTTCACCAGAAGCGGCTTAGTCATGCTGGCCACATGACCCGGAAGCTGTACGCCAGCTCCCTCGGCCAAGAAAGCAAGATGAGCGCCGCAACCCCAGAGTCATCCGCGACTGGACCTAATGGTCAGGGGTCCCTTTACCTTTACCTTTGCTCCCTGTCAGCTGTCACTCATGAGACACTCAGCCTCCAAACCTGAACATAAGATACTGCCAACAATGAAAGCAAGTACAGCACTTCTAGCAACAACACATCATCATAAGATGCTCTTAGAATCGTATAACTGTAGAGTTGGAAGGGACCACAGGGTCATCCAGTCCACCCCCCTGCAATGCACAGATGTGGGGCTTGAACCCACAACCCTGAGATTAAGTGTCTCGTGCTCTACCAGCTGAGCTATCCCAGCAGGATACTTGAGTATATTACTGTTAGAAGGTGAGCCTGCTGCGTCAGGTTAAAGGTCCATCTAGTCCAGGATCCTGTTCTTCCAGTGGCCAACCAATGCCTCTGGGCAGCAAAGGAGGAAGCCGCTCGGGCGCCTGGGGCGGGGCACCCGGGGTGGGACGAGTCACCCATAGGGACGGGCGCACCACGGGGCCTTCGGAGTCTGCCTGCCTCCTTCCACTCAGCCGTCCTACAGCTGGGGGGGGGGGAGGCATCAGGTGGACCATTTGGGCAGCACGGATCCTGCGTGCACCCAATTCACCACGTCTCTCCCAGGAGAGATGCGTGGCTTGGCTGCGCTGCAGGCCCCGCGGTGCCACCGGGCATTTTGTCACCCCTCTCAGAGGTGACACCCGGGGCACCCCGTACCCACTGCACCCTCCCTTTCTCTGCCCTTGCCTCTGGGGAGCTTGAAAGCAGGAACTGAGCACAATGTGCAAATGTGCCTTCTGAATTTGTAACTCATGACTGATTCTTTCCCCCTTTACCCATGCCTCCAGTTCCCTTCCTTCCCCCCTGTCACTTCCCACATGTCATATTTAAGACTGTATGCTCCTTGGGGCATAAACCTTCCTCTTGTACTCTGCAAAGCACCATATATACCAATGACACAATCATCATAGGATTCCTCAACAGACCTCTCAAATGGACTAGAGAAGCAACTTTGCACACAACCTAGGAGAGGAGGGGGAGTTTTCACAGAGCCAATATTGTTATTACTGTTATTATTTATTAAATTTGTATACTGACCTATACCCGTAGAACTCAGGGTGGTTCACAACATAAAATCACAATAAAACAACAACAGAAAATACATAATCATAAAAAACCAATAATCCTCCCTGTACCAGTCGACTTCCATCTCAGTCCCATTCCAACAGTGGGACCATCACTCAATGCTAGGCCACTGGCTTTGCATGCAGAAAGTCTAAGGTTCAAACCTTGTCATCTTTAGTTAGAAGAATCAGGTAGAAGATGATGGGAACAATTCCTCCTTGAAAGCTTGAAGAGCTTTCATAGAAGACACAATTAGACTCAGAAGGGATGGGCTTCGGTGCCCTCTCTACGCTGTTGGACTCCAACCCCCATCAGTCCCAGGTATTGTGGCCAATGGCCAGGCATGATGGGAGTTGTAGTCCAGCAACACCACTTTGGCACCCAGTAGAAGTCAGCTTCCTATGCAGAACTTACAATGGGATTTCCTCCTTTGGTTTATTATTTTGTGCTTCTGAAGGCAGCTTCCTACACGTACACAGATGCTGAATCCACATAGCCATTCGGCAGGTGCTCATTTAGGAATACAGGCTCTTGCTGCTCAGGCTACAGCCTCTTACGAGCTTCCTTAATAACTTTGATTCAGCTTCATTAACTCCCCGGAAGCCATGCAAACTCCTTGTATACCTTGCTGTTTGGCCATTGGTAACGAAAAACAAAACAAACCCTCCAGTAAGATATTTATTTAAGGATCCTTGTTGTGATTTCAGAATTTATTACTTTTCCCCCCCTAAATACCCTATGAGAAACAGCAGAACGAAGCATCTTAGCACGGCCTAGTTTACTACTGATCCATTAAAGCATTATTTTCAAATTGTCTCTCAGGAGGGTTCATCTGCCCTCCCTTCCAGCCAAATCATTCCTACTTTCAATGTGAGCAGCCATGGAGGCTTCTCTGGCGATGAAAGTGACAAAGCACAGGATACAAGGAAGCTCCGGGGAACAAATCCCTGACATTCTGAAGGTAATTCAATGTATTGGGTCAAGTGCTTCTCAACCGCAGGAAGCAATCAATCAACTGCAGCTTGTAGTTGATGGGACTCGAGTACATCAGCAGGAGAAAAGGTTTACAGGTGGGAACCTGTAAGAAAATGTTGCAGCACCGTTCCAGCACTGCTCCTGTTTGGGCCAACGGGGGAGAGCTATGTAGGGGATGTTTGGAATGGGAGGAGGGAGGAATCAGAGACGAAGGAGAGAAAACGAAAGAACCTCCCCACCCCCCGTCCACACGCTTCTGAAATCTATAGTGGTACCTTGGTTCTGAAACATTCAAAAACCAAGGCACGGCTTCTGATTGGCGCAGGCGCCTCGGAAACAATAGCTGACAGCCACATCGGACGTTCAGCTTCTGAAAAACATTCAAAAACCGGAACACTTACTTCTGGGTTTTCAGCGTTCGAAATGTCTGAGTACCAAGGCGTTCAAGAACCAAAGTTCCACTATACTTCGGTGTGCTAAGTAATAGATACATGACTCCTGTTTGAAGCTGGTTGCATGGATACTATAACCTGTTAGCTGCTCAAGCTCAAGCTCAATTCATTCCTTCCTCTTCACTGTCCTCTTTTCAGCTGATAACTTCAGCAAGTCCTTAGAGTTTAATTTTGCTAGATGTCATGGACTAGCTGGAGGCAGAGGAGTGCTGGGAGGCACCAGCTGGGGAGCCCCCCAGGGGAAGAAGGCTCCGAGCCAGGGGATTGGTGGTAGGATGAAGATGAGAGGTCAGAGGAAGAGGAAGGAGCAGACGGGGGGGGGGAGGTGTCAGAAGCAGAAGAGGTAACAGGGTTTAGTGAGCAGGAAGAGGCTGTGGCAGAGAGCAGTTCAGACTCCAGGCTGAAGCAGAGGCTGGAGAGGAGAATGGTCAAGACTCAGGAGGCCCAGTTGAGACAGGCTGCTGAAGAATCCAGGGAGTCTCTCCCTCATGCTGCCACCAGCTCCCCTCCCCCCCCCAATCTCCTAGAAAATGCAGAGAAATGAAGAGAGGACAGTTTGGTTGTGTGCAGATGCAGCTTGTGACTGCTGGGGAAAGACCTGGAGAGGAGGAGGCCTTAGAGAGCAGTGGGAAAGCAGGGACATTCAGTCCTTGCATTGGCTTCATTGGGGGAAGAGTTGCTGGGATCACTAAGCCTGTGTTGACTTGGTTTCTTTGAATAAAGAGTTAACTTCAGAGACACCATGTTTTTTTATTGCTGACCTATGCTTGACTCCAGCTCCTGTCACTGGACATCTGGCTCCTTCAGACCCTTTTCTCTCCCTGCTCTTTCCTCGGGGATAACTTCTGAGCCAAACCAGTGCAAGCCAGAGAAAGGCTGCTCATCTTCAGATGATGGCACCCAAAGTTACAGTATGAAAAGTTTTTATGAGACTGAAACATGCCCTTACACTATTTCAGGAATTGCCAGCATGGTGCCCATGGGCACACACATGCCCCAGGAGACTTTCCCTGGTGCCCACGGGATCCTGTCCCACCACTGAAATTAGGTTTGAAAGAAGTATTTTGTAGTAACAAAACAGGTGGCGACAGGTGCTGGATTGGGGTGTTTGTATATGTGCTATCCACGACAGTTGCTCCAGTTTGCAAATGTCCCCACAGGCACAAAAAGGTTAGTAACCTCTGTGTTCTTTGATAAACAAATGCTCTGTCAGTGCAGGAAGAGCTCCAAGGGCACTCACTGCTTTCTTTCTATGTGGTGCTGAAAAAGCATATGAAAGGGCCTGGAGAAATAATATAGTGTTTCATGTCATGTTCCCTCCCACCCCTTTGAATAAAAGCTTAACCCTTCAGTTAATCAAGCTGCATATTTATTAAAGCATTCCAGGTTTTGCTGATTGATTAGCCTGCAATCCTAAACCCTCCTACTAGGAAATAAGCCCCAATGAATGCAGTGGGATTTATTTCTGAGTAACCATGTCGCAGTCAAATCACATAACATGCTAAACCATGGTTTGCACCAACTGTAGTTCAGAACCTAAACCACACTTTGACCTTCCAAAGATGAGCACCACCATAGGAGGCAATGATAATTAATGCAAGGTCTGGAGAAACGTAAAGGTTTTAGTCTGGCACCTAAAAACTGACAGAGGTGGCGCCATGTACATCTCCCTGAGAAGAACATTCCACTTGAAAAGGCCTGTTCTCAAGTGGCTATCCTCCATACCCCCCACAGGTGGGGACACAGAGAAAGGCGTCTAATGAAGACCACAAGGTCCAGGGTGGTTCATAAAGGGAGAGCATTCCTATTCTAAAAAATGAGATTCGGCAACATGACTCACAATCTAGTTTTAAGAAAATTAAATTAGGAGAAATCATCCATTGAACCAAACTATGGTTGAGCTTCCTTTTCTACAGTTTGGCCCAATTGGAACTGAGCTATATATTGATGGGAAAGTTCTGGATTCCAAGCAAGAGGCACAAAAATTAGAGACGGGGTCGATCAAATAAGAAATATTTTAATTTGCTTCAAATTGCTAGTGATTTGTTTTTCCAGAGGGAATGCAGGTGTTCTGCAAATGATCATTTCAAGATATTACAAACACACCCGAACTTCTAGCTCTGACAGCTTAAATTTCCAATTGCTGAAATGCAGCTGTGACTATAAATTCTGTGCCATTTATTTTGTAGCAAAATATAAGGCTGAATCTCTTCTTCACATCAAAATTCCTTTTCTCCTTTGAAATTAAAGGTTGGTGGTGGGGTGCTGTGTTGTGTATTATTGCAGGTTATGCAGTTTAACTGGAAGATTATAAACTTCCTGGTGCGTGTGGGTGTTGTGTTGTCACCGGCATCCATCCAGTCTTGGAAGACAATGGAAGAATAAAGTCATACCACTGGAGAGTTACAGTGCATGTGGGTGAGTGGGTAACATCTAGAACATATGATAATACTGAACCCTGCCACACCACAGTTTTGAAAGCTCTTGAACTCTAACTAAGCCACTAATTTGTATAGCCTCCTTTCCCCAATTAGCAGTCACATGCTGTAAAATGCCCTTGGGAAGCACTCCAATCTGGCAGGATTGCAGGTCCTTAAAACTGAAAGCAAAGCAAGAGGAGGACACCCCAACTGGAAAGATGTCAGTGGCAAGGCAAACAAAATACATTCATAATAAGCAGGGGAAATCAGCCCTGAGTGCTCACTGGAAGGACAGATCCTGAAGCTGAGGCTCCAATACTTTGGCCACCTAATGAGCAGAGAAGGCTCCCTGGAAAAGACCCTGATGTTGGGAAAGATTGAGGGCACAAGGAGAAGGGAACGACAGAGGACGAGATGGTTGGACAGTGTTCTCGAAGCTAAAACATGAATTGCGCCAAACTGCGGAAGGCAGTGGAAGACAGGAGTGCCTGGCATGGACACGACAAAGAGCTGGACACGACTAAACAACAACAACAAAGACTGTGGAATTATCCAGGAGTTAACAAGACAGTTGTTCTCCACCAACTGCTACTCAAGAGGCATATCGTCATCATGGCTAGTTACAACTGATAATCTTAGACTCCATGAATGTGTCCCACCAAATCCTGAGGTGGCCAATTCCATAAATCAATTTTGCACCATATAATACAATAA
Organism: Podarcis melisellensis; assembly: GCF_964234715.1. NCBI lineage: Eukaryota > Metazoa > Chordata > Lepidosauria > Squamata > Lacertidae > Podarcis > Podarcis melisellensis. Next base: position 14,944,075 of record NC_138546.1, on the reverse strand, counting down.
TTTTCATATTTTGTCTGTCCTGAATCTCCTGTCACTTAGTCTGACAGGATGGTTTAATGCAGGGATAGGGAATTTGTGGCCTTTCAGATTTCTTTGGACTTCAGTATCTCTGACCATTGGCCATGCTGGCTGAGGGAATTCAACAACATCAGCAGGAATGCAAGTTTCCCAACAGGGTTCTAGGATTATAAGAGAGGGAGAATAAATATACATACTCTCTCTCCTTCTTCCACATCAGGGGTAGACAATGTGGTCCTCCTCTGTTGTTGCTAGACTACAGCTCCTATCAGTCCTAGCAAACATAGTCAATGGTCAGAGATGATAGGACTTCTAGTCCAACAACATCTGGACAGCACTATTTTGGCTACCCAGGTGTGGAGAAATTTTGGCCCTCCAGATGTTGCTAAACTACAACTCCCATTACCTCCAGCATTATGGCCAATGGGTAGGGATAATGGGGGTTGTAGTTCAGCAACATCTGGCGGGCTATAATGTTTCTCACACCTGCTCCACACCATCTTTTCTCCTAGGGAAGGTGTTTCATTTCAATGATCATCACAGTTGTCTTTTTCAGCTGCACAATATCCTACAATATTTCCCCCAAGTGAGTCAAATATGAAACTTACTGAAACGTTTTAGTTTGTGCCTACCAATTCCAGTTGAGATAATGAAAATTTAAATACGGATGCCAATGGAGAAAAATGTAACGTGTCCCCTGATATTTAATTATATACCTTTTAAAGAAAATCACTTTGGTGTGAGGTCCTGGTGTAAGTTCCTCTGATAAATTTACTTCTTAAATCATCCTTATATTTTTTGTTTCTTTTTTTCCCCAAGTAAAAGAAGACCAGGTAAACCCATTAGCAACTTAGAGGAGAAATGAATAAACGTTTCAGCCATCTTTTAAAAATTAAATTACAGTGTATTGGGATCCTTAATTACTTAACAACAGGTTACAGCTTAATATGCAACACTGAACTACATGATTCACCAACACTATGATTTTCTCTGTAGTGGAGTACAGGGGAAAAAATTGGTTTTGTATTAAAACCTTGATTAGGAAATGGGGAAATGACATATTAGGTATTATAAGCAGCTAAAACAAAGGAAAAATAATGATATTTCTGGGAAAGACACAAAAGAGAAGCAGGTTTAAAATTATGTAGTTAAAGGTTTTTGCCTCTAAGTTCATCACTAATGCAGATTTCAAAACCAGAGCAGAGGTAATAGTTGGACTACCACTGGGAAGGCCAAGGATCACATCTCTATTCACTGGGTGATCTTGGGCCAACCCCTATCTCTCAGCCTAACCTACCTCTCAGGGCTGCTCTGAGGATAAGAGAGGAGAACCACCTTGTGCAATGGTGTGAGCCAAACTGAACTTTTTCTATGGTTCATTTCTGTAGATCATGACACAAGAAAAAGCTGGCATAAAAGGAGATCCCCAATATGACCTATTTTGACCCTGGTACAAATCCATATCTTAAAATGTCTCTTGGAAGGCATGAATAAATATTCTCACGTCCTAATACTTATTGTGAAGAATCTAGCTACCAGCAAAAATTAATTAGCACTTTCTTCAAAAGCCCTGGGTTCCACATAGGCAAAAGTAAGATAAACTCAGGAAAGAGGGTTTATCTCAAGCTAGAGCTGAGACAATCCCTTAGAAGGTCCAATGTTAACCTATGAGGTAGCTCACTTGGGCTTCCTCAACATCCTAGGCACTGTCTCCTAGCGGCCCAAGCACTTTTGTGTCCTCCTTTTGTAGATGGCCAGGCCCCCTCAATGTTCAGAGGGTGTTGGGCCCCCTCAACCAACCTGAGAGGCTGGTACCTCCGCCCAACACCTAGGTCCACTCTGAACAATCTCCAACTGCTTGGATAGTTAAGATCTGTGTCTGCTGGTTGGTGTGACGCCACTTCTTTTCAGGAATACCTCACTGAATCCGACCTACACACCCCACACTTTCTTTTCTTCCCCACCCCCTGTGCCCCTTGCACAACTTTGGAGTGTGCCAGTGCCAAGCAAATTCTTCTAACAAAGGAATACGAAGGATCCCCCTAGGTCTGGATCACAAGTTCAAGGGAGACCTCCTGTTCAAACAAAGACACACACACACAGGATTTATATTGGTAATTCAGACATTTTCAGGAACCACAGAAAGCTGTGGTTCCTAAAATGGAAACTAAGAAAACGCGAGAGGAAGTGGAAGATAAAAGGAACCGTGGAAGGAGAGGAAGGGAAGTCCGTCAGTGACTGTATTTTTTAAAAAAATATAATAGAATATGTAATATTCTTTTTCCTATTTATTATTACTTCCAGGGGTGTTGTTTTTTTCCACCTCTTGTGTTGAAATCTATCAGAAATGCAAATAAAAAAAATGGGGGGGGGGAGAGAAAGCTGCCTTATATTGATTTAGACAATTGGGTGCAATTAGCTTGATACTGTTTTAAGTGACAGGCAACAAGTTCTCCAGGATTTGAGACAGGGGGCTCTCCCAACCCTACCTGGAGATGCCAAGGATTGAACCTAAGACCATCCACAGGCAGAGCAAATGCTCCACTACTGAGCCACACTGAGCCTCCCGTACATTATGCTTTATGCACGATGACAGGATAGGAACACAGGAGTGAGACTCTCCATTCATCTAGGCTGATGTTTCCCAAACTTGGGTCTTCAACTCCCATCACCCCTAGCTAGCAAGAGCAGTGGTTAGGGATGATGGGAACTGTAGTCCAAAAGCAGCTGAAGGCCCAAGTCTGGGAAACACTGATCTAGGCCAGTTCTGTCTACTCGGACTGGCAGTAGCTCTCCAGGGTCTCAAGCACAGCTCTTCCCTGCCACCTAACACCTGGTCACCTACCGCCATCTTCAAAGTGGAGATACCAGCAGAGATTGAACCCGGACTTCTTCACCAATGAACTGCGGTCCCCAACCCCGCAGAAGCCCCAAACCAGTTCCTTAAGCACAGGACTGCACATGTTTAGGAAACCGGGTGTGTTGTTTGAAGAGGTCCAAAGTGATTCTATTTTCTCCACAACCGCCATAGCAACTAGAAACTTACAATCGCTTATTCCCAACTCCCCAAACAAAAGCCAAGATTCTCGGGACTTTAACAAATGTTTCAGACATCCAATTATAGAATCTTTAAATGCTACAGTTATGCTACTGTTAAAACAGGCTATTTTAATTGCCAGTGTTCCATGGTATCCCACAGAAAAGCCAATTTCCTCGGGCATCAGAGCCAAATGCCACATAGGAGCAGAGAATGCCTAGCAATACAGTTGTGTTGAGAAATCAACAGCATGACGGCAAGAAGGGGAATACAGGGCACTCAAGTCGGGGCCAGAAACCATAGAGTTCGAAGGGACCCTGAGGAACATCTAGTCCAGCCTTTCTCAACCTGTGGGTCCCCAGATGTTGTTGAACTACAACTCCCACTACCCCTAGCTAGCAAGGCCAGAGCTCAGGGATGATGGGAGTTGTAGTCCAACAACATCTCGGGACTCACAGGTTGAGAACCACTGATCTAGACCAACGCCCTGCAATGCAGGAATGTGGAGCTGTCCCATAAGCGGATCGAACCTGCTGTCGGGATCTCCACTCGGCCAAGCTGATAAAGCTCATTTTCCTCCAGAATCGCCCCCGACGATAATTAACAACCTGAGCCTTTGATGAGGCCTCAGGCACATCCCTGATTCAGCAGAGAATCCAAAGCAGCACGCGGAAGTGATGAGATTTATAGCTACATGCTCTGCTTTATTATGCTCTAACCAACTGAGCTATCCCACAGCTGAGTACTTACCATCTGTGTGCCTTAAGATTTCCCAGGATCTCGGCCCCCACAAGGAGAACAGCCATGCATGGAGGGTAGCGACAGGCAAACACCCTCAGCTCAGTTCAGAAGTTACAAGGTTTTTCTTCAGACAACTCTCACAAAAATGTACTTAAGTTCCTCTCCCTGATGCACTTTTAAACTGACTCTGCATACACTATGATGTATTAGATGAGTTCAAAATGTGACCTAGTTTGCTTGTGGTGCAAAATGGGAAGGACCTTAACTTCGTGGCATAGCATCCGTTTTGCATTCAGGACTTCCCAAGTTCTGTCCCTGGCATCTCCAGGAAGGACTGGGAATGCCACTGCCTGAAATCCTGGAGGGATGTTGCCTGTCAGTGCAGACAATGCTGAGCTAGGTGAAAAAATGGACTGACTCAGTAGAAGGCAACTTGCCACGCTCTTACGTTCCAAAAGCTGGACCAAGCAGCATCTCAAGCTGCACACCTGATTCTTTAGGGCAAGGTGTGACCAACCTTCCATCCTCTGGATGCTGGTAGACTACAACTCCTATCATCCCTGGCCCGCGGCAATGCTCGCTAGGGGCAACTGGGAGTTGTAGTCCCACAAACTCTGGAGAGCCACAGGTTAGCCACCCCTACTTTAGTGGGGAGTGTAACCTTGTCCAGAAAAGGCTGGTCATATTCTTCTCGGCGGCAGCTAGACTTGTGACTGGGAGCGGCCGCCGAGACCATATAACAGCGGTCTTGAAAGACCTACACTGGATCCCAGTACGTTTCCGAGCAGAATTCAAAGTGTTGGTGCTGACCTTTAAAGCCCTAAATGGCCTCGGTCCAGTATACCTGAAGGAGCGTTTCCACCCCCATCGTTCTACCTGGACACTGAGGTCCAGCGCCAAGGGCCTTCTGGTGGTTCCCTCACTGCGAGAAGCCAAGTTACAGGGAACCAGGTAGAGGGCCTTCTCGGTAGTGGCGCCCGCCCTGTGGAACGCCCCCCCCCACCAGATGTCAAAGAGAAAAACAACTACCAGACTTTTAGAAGACATCTGAAGGCAGCCCTGTTTAGGGAAGCTGTTAATGTTTGATGTATTACAGTGTTGTAATATTTTTTTTGAAGCTGCCCAGAGTGGCTGGGCTTCCCCAGCCAGATGGGCAGGATATAAATATATTATTATTATTATTATTATTATTATTATTATTATTATTATTATTATTACTAAGTCACCCACTGGATGGAGCTTCAGTCAGTTGACTGTCATATCACAACTTCAGGTTGCCTATATACCCAGCTAAAACACACCATCCATAAACTCCTAGGAATATAAGTGATTGAGGACAAGTAACTCATCCACTTAGATCCCCACACCCCCGCCTGCAAGAATTAATATTATATGCCCCACTTTTTTCACGAAACTGCTATTTTAATGCATCTGTCATAAGGTTTGCCGATTTGAAACTCCTGGCTCTTTCCTATGGCTGCCTGCAATGGCCCTCAGAAGCCTCACTCCCTCTGGCAGTTTTTCCCCCTGGGGTTTTCAAGGCTTCATGATTGAATATAGCCCAAGGGGTAGTTCCAGCTACACTGGGGGAAAGGCACAGTGCCATGGTTACTCGTATTTATCGCTTCCAGCCAAAGGCTCTTGCGAAATGTACAGTATCATTAAGTGTGTGTCACAGAGATATGATGCAAAATATAAAATACAGACCAGAACAATAAAGTCTCATCAGCTACAGTTATCCCCTACAGGGGTAAGAGCCTTCTTTATTCATATTTAGTTACTCATTACGGAATTAATAGTGACCGCTGCATATACTAATAAGCAACCTCATTCTCTGAGTCATTATCCTTATGCAGTGCCCAAGAAAGAAACATCAGCAGACCTGGCAGAATCATGAGTATGAAGGGAAGGGGGCCTAAAATAAAGAAGGGGAGCTCAAAACAACCCAATGAGGACAAAATGGTGGTAGATTGTTGGGACAAAAACCTCGGAGGGAGGAGTGGTGAGGGAAATTCTAAGACGAACACCACTACTAGGCCCATGGTGGCCAACCATGTTGTTCTTTAGGGGCAGGGGGCTGTAAAATTATATCCCTTATCACTGTAGTTAATAGAGTGGTACCTTGGGTTAAGAACCTAATTCGTTCTGGAGGTCCATTCTTAACCTGAAGAACCACTTTAGCTAATGGGGCCTCCCGCTGCTGCCCCACTGCTGCTGCGCAATTTCTGTTCTCATCCTGAAGCAAAGTTCTTAACCTGAGGTACTATTTCTGGGTTAGCGGAGTCTGTAACCTGAAGCGTCTGTAACCTGAGGTACCACTGTACCTGATATATGTAGATTATTTAGTGCTCCTCTCTCTTTCCCAATCGGGCCTCAAAAATCTATTGAAGATGTTTAGCAAACAAAAAAGCCTACAGGTATAGATGGTATTTGGATCACAGGCTACCGGGGAGAGGAAGGGGAATGCTCATTTAGATACCTGTGTGTGCTCTTTAACGAAACCCTCTCTTGGACGGGTCATATGGAGGTAGCAGAAGTCAAAGCACAGAAAACCATAGGTCAGGCATAGGCAAACTTTGCCCTCCAGATGTTTTGGGACTACAACTCCCATCATCCCTGACCACTTGTCCTGTTAGCTAGGGATGATGGGAGTTGTAGTCCCAAAACATCTGGAGGGCCGAGTTTGCCTATGCCTGCCATAGGTAGCAAAGTGCTTACTCAAATGCTCCATGGAATTGAAATGAGGGGCTCTGATTCAAGCTACGTAAAAGCTTTGGAAACTGTGCAGAACACCCCCCACCCCCAAGCTATACTCTGCCATCAGAAGCTCTTCTTCATATAGAGTGGACAACAATTAAGGCAAGAGCGGACTGCTTTCGGTTAAAGCACATTTCTAAAAATGCTACTATGCCTATTTAATATTTTCCTGCTCTGTACTATATGGAATTGGGTGATAACCACTCTGGAAAGCAGCTTGTCACTATGTTTTAGACTAATATTTTTCTCCTGAACTGAGCTCTGTTTTGACCTTGAATAAGTGTCAACTAAGGGAGTGGCTCTTCTGGACAGAATCTAGAAGGGAACTGCAAATAATTAGACACACCACATTTTCCTCTTGGTATCCGCTCTTGAGAACAGAACATTTTAGAGCTAGTTATCTGACCAAACTCTCATCCACTTCCTTATAAAATGCCTTTAGTGAGCTGTGTTTCCAAAGTGATGCCCACTGTAGTCTTGGATGGCCGCTACAACAAGGTCTCATATACAGCAGACTTTGTATTTGTGGTCAATCTGAGGTGGAAGACATCACTCATTATCTGTTAGCCTGCCCCTTTATATAGAGACCCAAGAGATCACTTTCTGAAACATTTGTTCACCCTGGCAGAAATGATCTGGCTGCAAAAAACACAACAAAAAACTGGAAAAGAGAGCTAGATAAAATCACTATATATTGTTGTGGTGATTCAGAGGTTTAGTTTAAAATCAAGGTGGTAACCTCCCTCTTAGATCATGGGTGTTGGTTCATATTATGGATGTGAGATCTTTTATTTTTCTATTGGTACAGTTGCTGCTGGCTTGTCGTGGCCTTTTGCTAGAAGAACAAACTTATATTTGAATTGAATGAATTGAAATTTCCCACACTCCATCCTTAAGATGGAAGGCATGGGGAGAGGATCCTAATTAGCCGTGTAAACTCATTTACCACTTTCTGTGACCATAGTATCATTATTCCTCCTCCTCTTCTTCCGTTTAGTCATGTCAACATCTGACCCTTTCCTGCTACATGGGGTGCATTCATCACACACTGAGTGCATCCCATCACTTACAGTGGGTATCACGTTCCTTCTGCTCCTGTTTACATGGCCAGTCTAACATCTGGCAATAGATTAAAAACCAGTTAAAACACTACGTTTAGAAATACAAGTTTAAATAAAACAATTAATCACAAGTGTCAGCCTGCGTTATTTATGGTTACAACCACATACCAAACAATTAAAACGCAGCACTTAAAAGCAACACATTTTTTAAGGAAAATCATTAATCCCATTATAATATGACGTTAATTTAGGCAGCCAGTATTAGCACCGCTCAACCAGTCAATATTAGCATAGCTTTTGCAGGCCCCTTAAATCACAATTATGGGGTTTCTCATACTTTTAGAGTAGCCAGGCTGGAAATTCTAGCAATATTCAAAACCCAAAGATCCCTAGCAGCAAATTGGATACTATCTAGTGTTAGTTCTACACTAGAGTAGACCCAGTAACAATAATGGAAATGACCAACTTAGGGGTGCTCCGATGATAACTTAGGAAAAAACTTAGCTTTGGGGGCCTTCTTTAGGGTGTAACTTGAAAGCAGACAGCCGAACTTGGGTGAAAAAACAAACTCTGCAGCCCTCCTCCCCAGTTACATAGCTATGGCCACCCAGCCAACCAAACCTTTAGCCACATCTGACATAGAGATTGTTCTAAATTGATTCACTTATTAGACAACCAGTTATGGAATATGCTGGCCTTTGGAAGAAGCATCTTTTGACCTTCATCCTTCAAGTTTGCAAAAATAAAGAGTCAAGTCTGATTCCTATCAAAATGTCAGCAAATTATTCTGCTCTAAACTGGGGAGATATTTGAGTTGCCTGGCGTATTTATTGAGAGAGTTTTCCCCCCTAATTATTTCAAAATGTCAGGTTAATATATGGTGCAAGGGTAGCTCCACCAAGGGTGCAATCAATTCATTTCTGGGCTATATTCAAAGCACCAGTTTAGACCCATAAAGCCTTATGCAACTCACTGACTCAGACCCTGCAATTGTCATCGGAGACCTTCCTCCGTGTGACTCTTCCAAGGGAAGTCCCACCTTCCAAGGGAAGTGTGGGAACATGAGAATGGGCCTTTTCCATTTTTACCACCATCTTGCTGGTACCCATAGCCCAACTGCCATATCAGCTCAGAAGCCTAATAGATAGTTGCTGTATTTCTACACTATTTTTTGTGCATGTGGCCATTTGAGCATGGTATTTTGTGCAGGCACATGCATGTACAGTGGTACCTCGGGTTACATACGCTTCAGGTTACATACACGTCAGGTTACAGACTCCACTAACCTAGAAATAGTACCTCGGGTTAAGATCTTTGCTTCAGGATGAGAACAGAAATTGTGCTCCGGCGGCACGGCAGCAGCGGGAGACCCCATTAGCTAAAGTGGTGCTTCAGGTTAAGAACAGTTTCAGGTTAAGAACGGAGCTCCGGAACGAATTAAGTACTTAACTCGAGGTACCACTGTATCCCAGTTTTCCTTTTAAATTGTAGCTGGTCCCTGTTCCCTTTGCTGGAACTGAGACACAGAGTTGGAACAGTGAACGAAAAACAACAACAAATGCTGGAGCATTACACAGAACGGAATGGAGTGGAAGATGTTACTAACCTTCCACCTTAATGCAATAAGGAAGCTCCTTTTTCTTAACACTGGACCCAAATAACTCATTTATAAAGTGTTTTTAACCCCCCCCCCCAAGATGCTTAATGCTAGAAAAAACAGCTGAAAATCATCAAAGCAGAATCACAAATTCTTATAACCCGGGAGAAGTACAGCCGTGTGTGACTCAAGGCTAGCAAAGTCTTACTGAAACTAATCCCTCCTAATCCACTTTTGCGGAAGATGAGCAGGAACCAGTATACGGATATTTTTAAAAACTGTGCCTGTAAGATAGCATTTCTGGCCTACTTCATTTTCTGCACCATAACATCCAAGATGGCCAAAATCTATCATTGGCCCCTTGTATCAGTTCCGCGAGCTTTGATTTCCCTCTCTCCTCGCAGCAGGTCACAATCATTTCCACTCTTTGCCCAAACAGCAGGGCTAGCCAATTTCCAATGAGCTATTTTTTGAAGAGGCAAAAACAAAACTAGAACAAAACATACTAGCACCCATGAGGGGGGAAGCGATGGCACTAATCTGATGACAATTTACATGTAAATGACAGCGTTGTGTTTCAAAGAGCAACAAAACATGGCGCGCTGTGGATTAGTGAGAGCCATTTCCAAGTAATAAAAATACATCAATAAAAAATAAATTCATCTTCAAAATTTGGCAGTTCAACCAGCAGGGAGAATTAAAAGTCATTAAAGAGCTCCCTGGTTGCAAAATAAATAAATAAACAAATATAAATACAAACAAAAGCTCCATCATTTCTCCCTCTGCTTCATCCAAACTGGAAACCCTCATTTAGGTTTTATGGACATGGCTGTGTCCTCTTTTCATTTCTCTAATATTTTGGCTCAGTGGTTTCAAACCATTAAGCAAAACAAGCCTGTCGTAAGCTGTATTCCTGCAAGAAAGCTCATTAGGGCTTCATTTTGTTTCAATAAGGCATTATCTGAGAACACACGAGATGAGCCCTAGTAAAATTTACTGTAAGACTTCAATATCCATTACAAAAAGATGCCTGTCCTTGTTAGAAGTGCAAAATCTATTTTGCTGTTCTTCAATTGTTAATCTGAAGATTTGTTTTCTAATGATCCTCCAATCCTATACAAATTTTGCTTGGGAGTTAAATAAAGTTGAAACCAGTTGCACTTATGTTCAGCAAGTTGCATATAAGGAGAAAATCAAAGCAATTTAAATAGCTAAGTATATGCAGAAGAGTTTGTTTGAACACTCCCAGATTCAGGGTGAAATCCAAAATTTTATTTACCTTAGACAGAGCCTGTTGGGCTTTGTATCAGCTGTTGGACAGCATGTTCGCAACCTGGAATAGAGCTGAGTGCATATAAATTTGTTGATTTCAGTGGATTACAGCCAATCTACAAAACAGTTCAATGCATGGCAGTGGAAGAAAAATATATATTCTTTGTGAATTTTGGTTCCATGTGGCTTTAAGTTTAAAAGTAAAAGTAGACTCAACGAAGGGCTTGTTGGACCTTCTTTGCCAACCGAGTTTGCACAGCGACTGGGGCGATGGAATAAAAACTTTCCTGCAATATCTTTGCTTTTTTATTTTTAGTTAATAATCAAACAGCTGCAAAACACCCCTTCCCACCACCTTTCCTCAACAGTACTCAACAGCATTCCCTAACAGCATGGGTAGGCAAACTAAGGCCCAGGGGCTGGATCCGGCCCAATTGCCCTCTAAATCTGGCTGGCGGACGGTCCAGGAATCACTGTGTTTTTACATGAGTAGAATGTGTCCTTTTATCTAAAATGCATCTCTGGGTTATTTGTAAGGCATAGGAATTCGTTCATTCCCCCCCCCAAAAAAAAATATAGTCCGGCCCCCCAGAAGGTCTGTGGGACAGTGGACCGGCCCCCTGCTGGAAAGGTTTGCTGTCCCCTGCCTAACAGTATTTGTATAACAGTACACATTAAAACCATTAAAACCACTTGATCAACTGAAATACAGTTTTCAAATAATCAATTACCCAATCACATCGCTGCATTTGGTGCAGTAGGTAAACTCCCCCTGCTAATTAGTTAAATTGTTAAGATACCTCAGGTGTGCTGAATTGTCAAGAGATCACAGATGTGCTGCCATGGAGGTTATAATTACAAACACACACCTCTGAGTAGCACCATTGACCACATCAATGTTAAGAAAACCCAACAGTGCTGTCTTCTAGGAAGAAGATACCATGCTAGAACCTTAACACAAGAACACAGGAAGAGCTTGCTGGGTCAGGCCAATGGAACATCTAGTCTAGCATGCTGTTCTCACGTTCCACAGCCAGATGCCTGTGGGAAACCAGCAAGCAGGATTTGAGTGGAGCATTCTCCATTCCTGCGACTCTGATTCCAGCAAATGGCCTTCAGAAGGATTGCTGCCTCCAACCATGGAAGCAGACCAGAGCCATTGTGGCTGGTAGCCATCGATAGCCATCTCCTTCTTGAACACGATTCTGTGTGGGGCTTCCTAGCTAGGGACACAAGTCACCTATAAGAAATTCACATTATACAATGTGGTATAAGAATGTTTGTTTGTCTGTGTCTCTCTCTCTCTCATTAAACCAGTTTTTTCTAGCAATTAACAGCAGAATGGTCCTGGAAATCCAGCAGAATGGTCCTGGAAATGGTGCATAATGATATACAGTGGTACCTCGGGTTACAGATGCTTCAGGTTACAGACGCTTCAGGTTACAGACTCTGCTAACCCAGAAATAGTGCCTCGGGTTAAGAACTTTGCTTCAGGATGAGAACAGAAATCATATGGCGGAAGCGGGAGGCCCCATTAGCTAAAGTGGTACCTCAGGTTAAGAACAGTTTCAGGTTGAGAACGAACCTCCAGAACGAATTAAGTTCTTGACCCAAGGTAAGGTAAAAGTCCATTAGGTCCAGTCATGACTGACTCTGGGGTTGCAGCGCTCATCTCGCTTTATTGGTCAAAGGAGCCAGTGTACAGCTTCCGGGTCATGTGGCCAGCATGAACTAAGCCGCTTCTGGCAAACCAGAACAGCACATGGAAACGCTGTTTACCTTCCCGCCAGAGCAGTACCTTTTATCTACTTGCACTCTGACGTGCTTTCGAACTGCTAGGTTGGCAGGAGCAGGGACCAAACAACGGGAGCTCACCCCATCACAGGGATTTGAACCGCCGACCTTCTGATCAGCAAGTCCTAGGCTCTGTGGTTTAACCCACAGCGCCACCCATGTCCCTGCACCACCCATGGTACCACTGTACTATTCTACACAGGAACACTGTATGTGGCTGAAAGGGGGAGATGGCTGCACCCCATGTAGTGATCCGCCTCATACAATGTTCATGGTGAAGGAAAGTACATCATCATACCCAAGGGTCAGCAAACTTTTTCAGCAGGGGGCCAGTCCACTGTCCCTCAGACCTTGGGGGGGGGCTGGACTATTTTTTTTGGGGGGGTGGGAATGAACGAATTCCTATGCCCCACAAATAACTCAGAGATGAATTTTAAATAAAAGCACACATTCTACTCACGTAAAAACACCAGGCAGGCTCCACAAATAACCCAGAGATGCATTTTAATTAAAAGGACACATTCTACTAATGTAACAACACACTGATTCCTGGACCATCCATGGGCCGGATTTAGGTGATTGGGCCAGATCCGGCCCCCAGGCCTTAGTTTGCCTACCCATGTCATACACCATCGGCCAGAAGACCACCTTTTAAAACTTCATTATGTGGCAGCTCTAAGCTGCTACAAAGAGAGGTAGATTTAAATGTCAGCCCTTCAACCTCCATGTAGGATTTGGGGTGACTAAGACCTGGGAGTCAAGGGTTCAAATCCCCACTTGGCCACAAAGTTCACTGCGTGAGTGCCAATTGCTGCCTCTCAACCTAAGCCTACCTCACAGGGTTGCTGTAGGGAATAAATGAGGGGGAGGATCATGCATGCCCCTTGGAGAAAAAGGAGGGATATAAATGCAAAAAAATGCAGAACATCAATCAATTGATTTGGGAGAAGCACTTGAGTTCCCAACACACCAAATCCTTCGGCTATCCTTCTCATTTCCTGGGTAAGGGAGTTCTATCGGGGTCTGGATTGATCCTGCTCCACCCATGGCCCCTCCCAAAGGGCTATAAACAGCTTGCTGTCTGGACTGGAACCTTCCCTACGAAAAGTTCATCATCATCAAACCTTTACTGGCATCACTTACAAACATTCAAAATAAATAGGCCAATGCTATCTCGTCGCCATTTCAACAGTACAGTCATTTGCCAAAGGGAAGAAGAGGCGAGCAATCGATTTCACCTCTATAGGTCTCTAGCAAGGGCAGGGTCCTGTAGCGTACTTCGGTGGCAGAAAATCAAATACAGTACTACCTCGGGTTAAGTACTTAATTTGTCCCGGAGGTCCGTTCTTAACCTGAAATTGTTCTTAATCTGAAGCACCACTTTAGCTAATGGGGCCTGCCGCTGCTGCTGCGCTGCCAGAGCACGATTTATGTTCTCATCCTGAAGCAAAGTTCTTAACCCGAGGTACTATTTCTGGGTTAGCAGAGTCTGTAACCTGAAGCATATGTAACCTGAAGTGTATGTAACCCGAGGTACCACTGTAGAGGAACTTAGCTACTGTCTTGGTGAGCTCTTGATCTCTCCCCTGCAATAAGAAGAGTATAACCTCTGTCTCTGAAGCCTTCTGTTTCGACTGCCAAACATTTCATATTGGGATACATAGGTGGTCTATGAATTGTTGGCAGAGATCATCATATATTTCACATTTAAGGGCATGTGAGCTAGAGTTTCCACAGGTGGGCATCACATGGGCATATCCTATCTCCTTCTGCCATACCCACAAACCTACCCCAAAGGAGGTTAGAAGGATTACAACTGACCCTAGCCAGCGAAAAAGCCCTTCTTTCTTGTGGGGCTACGAAAAGGTGGTGGGGTTCCCTTCATTGGAGGCATTTAAACAACAGTTGGATGGTCACCTGTCAGGAAACCCTTAGCTGTGATTTCTGCATTGCAGAGGGTTGGACTAGATGACCCTCGGGAACCATCCCATCGCCAGAGTTCTTTAATTCAATTACTTTTCATGCACTCTACTCTTTTAAAAAAAACAACAACAACTGCACATGCCTAGGGAGAAGTTGTGGGAGAGGAAGAAGTTTCTGGCATCTTAACTACTACATATAAGTAGCTAAAGGGCTGGGAGTGTAGAGAGACAAAATCTCAAGGGTCTCTAGTCAATCTGAGGTGGGAAAAAGCTCCTTCCCGACATCAAATACCAGTCGAAAGGAAAGCCTGCCCATCTAATTTGCTCTTCCTTTCCCCTCACAAAGATAACACGACACAATCCAATTAGGATTCTTCTTTTATGAAGTGATTGGAACGCCAAAAATAAATACAACAGAGCATAGCCAAATAAAGGAAGCAGATGCATCTTCTGATTTTCCCCAAAGAACACAGATTTTGACTGCAGCGGCAGAAAAAAAACCAAGGTGAACTCTCTAAAAGCAGCACCAAAAAAAAAACAGATGCAATTTACATTTTGACACAGCTGCGAGGCTGCATTTATGAGCTCTTTGAAAACGATCTGGTTTTTTAAAAAAATAATAACAACAAAAAACTGTAGTAATCATTTGGGACTAAGGAAGAACAAATAGAACAATGGACCGTGTCAGTTGAGATGTGAGTAGTTCTCTGTCTCCCTCTCATTACTTTGGCAGAGATACAGGATTAATTATAAAGAATAAACATTCATTTCAACAAAGCCATATTTTAACAATAGCATACAGATTGCATGCATAGTAATTTCTGAGCATTTTTTTTAAAAAATGATAATAAAAGATGATTAAAAGTAATATACATGGGTAAAACAAGGCTTGGAACTGTAAGCAGAAGCTTTAGCAAAATGAGTGGCAAATGGCTTATAGTGGTGGGAAATGTCTTTTTTGAGGAGGGACTCCAACCACAATCATACCACTCAGAGATAGCCTGGCTACGATGACACCCAGTCTGATAACCTCTTGCCTGTTTAATTGTGTTGGAACTTCAATGAGCTGTACATGGGGCTTCCCTTGGAGATGGCCAACTAGGGTAGATTGTGGCGGCCAGAAAATTATCTGTTACAGCTGGATGGATTCAGGTCACATTGATTCTGAAGGAATCACGCTGGCTGCCTATTCCCTTCTGGGCCAATCACAACACACCGATGCTTACCTATGAAGCCCTAAATGGCTTGGGATGGATATCCTTGAAGGACCATCCCTCCCTGCCTAGGTCTTAAGAGCTGTGGAGGAGCCTCTTCTTGATCGTCCACCTTCAGATGGGCTGTGCTATGTTTCAATGGGAGAAAACCTTCTTTGCAATGGGGTTGTTTCTGGAATGCCTTCCCCTTAGGCCAGGCATACGCAAACTCGGCCCGCCAGATGTTTTGGGACTACAACTCCCATCATCCCTAGCTAACAGGACCAGTGGTCAGGGATGATGGGAGTTGTAGTCCCAAAACATCTGGAGGGCCGAGTTTGCCTATGCCTGCCTCAGACGGATGCTTGGTGCAGTGCCAACATTTCTGTCATCCCGGTGCCCCCTGAAGACTTACCAGTTTGCCCAAATATCTAAGGGTTTTAGTGTGTGTTAGCTGGTTTAAGGTGGATAGCCTGCTTTGAAGGTTTTAGCAGTTGTTTCAGTTGCGCCTGTTCTTTAAAAGGGTTTTATATTTATTGTGTTTCTCATGCAATTGTAGATCTTTGTACTTTGCACACATCTTGCAATCCATTGGGATGAGGGGGGACAACTATAAATAATCTTACTGTTGTTTGTTTTACTGCATATTTTGATTACAGGTCTTTATTTTAATGCTTGGGTTATTCTGGCACTATTTTTCCATTACAGCAAGCATTTGTAAAGGAGAAATATATCAGAACAGGAGGGTGGTGAATCTAGGCATTGGTGGCTCTGACATAACTACACTCATCGTGTGTTTAAATCAATGTAGTAACAAAATATTTGTGCCCATTTTGTTCTAAATTGACTTGAAGAGTGGGCTGGTGCCAATCATGTATTAGAAGAGGAAGCAAGTTCTACTAGAGGAGTAATCTACAATCGATCACTCTTTTGGTTTTATGCAGGAATATGCTACAAGCGATCCATGCATCACCAAAGTACCTTTTTAAATTAAGTGTTTGCGGATCCATCCTCTGTTCTGCATACAATAAGTAAAAATCTCACACACAAGAATTTATCCTCAAAAACAGAACTAAAAGTCGGAATGGGCCCAAATGATTTGTTAACTGATTCTTCTTTTGCCTCTCCATGCATTTGATAGGGTTGTATTCTCAATCCTCCATTATTTAATTTATATGTTAATTATGTGGTTAAAAAGCTGCAAGGGAGTTGCTTTTTTGCAGTTAGCCTCATGGACAAGAAATTAACAGTTCTATTATACACGGATGGCATCTTTCCGCTTTCCCAGAATCAAAGAGGCCTTAGGCACCTTTTGCAAAATTGCAAAATAGATGTTACTATCCAGTGTAATACAACTGAAGTACAAAGATATTAGAGTTGCACTATGCTATAGCTATTATAAGAATTAGATGTAATTGTTCTTAATGGAGGGGTGCTTAAATTGAGGAGAGATTCTTTTAGCCTCCATTTTTGTCTTTGAATTTAAAATTTTATTTAGAATTGTATCAGAAAAGGAAAGGGAAAGCCTTCATTTTTCAACAAACAGTGCTGCTAGGTCAATATGCAAAGGGGACCACTATCTAACATTAGTACTGACTATAGTTATACCTCATGTTACGTTTGCTTCAGGTTGAGCATTTTCAGGTAGTGTCCCGTGGCGATCCAGAAGTACCGGAAAGGGTTACTTCCGGGTTTCGCCGCTCGCGCATGCGCAGACGTGCAAAATGATATCACGTGCATGCGCAGAAGTGGCGAATCACGACCCGTGCGTGCGAAGACGTGCAAACGCAGGTTGCGTTCTTTGCAGGTTGCGAACGGCCCTCCAGAACGGATCCCGTTCGCAACCAGAGGTACCACTGTATTATCATTTGTCACTTACCACATTAAATGTCTCAAAGAGATTTAGCAATGATAAAAATCATACATAATGCAACATTTAAAATACACCAAAGAGGTTAAAGAGCATTGCTGATTAAAAGCACCTGCATTAACATAAAAAGGACACACCCTACCCAACCCAGATAAAAGATGAACACCAATACAGGCTAGCTATGGTGTCATAGAATCATAGAGTCAAAAGACACTCTGAGGATTTTGTAGTCCAACCTCTTGCAATGCAGGAATATTCATTCAGCTGTCCCATGCGGGGATCAGACCTGCAACCTTGGCATTACCAGCCCCATCCTCTAGCCAACTGAGCTGTGTCCAGAATCATCGCACCACAAGACCACAATTAAGAGGCAAATGCCTGCGTTGAACAGGCACATCTTTTGCCTGGTGCCTAAAAGCTGATAATGATTGTGCCGGGCGCATCTCTCTGCTGATAGCATTCAGCAGTCGGGGAGCCAGCACTGAAAATGTCTGTTTTAATGCTGCCACCCTCTGCACCTTGCTCACGGGGAAGGTCCCATGGTGCCGAAAACACTCCCCAAGCGGAAGACAACCGCCCAAGTAGGACTGGAACCACTGCAAAGCAGTGCTGCCCACCCACAACTTGGATAGCCTCTCGAGGAGGATGCAGTGGTTGATGGTATTGAAAGCCACCAAAAGGTCAAAGGGGATTAACAGGGACACATTGTCCCCGTCTTTCTCCCAAAAGAGGTCATCATATAAGGTGACCAAAGCCAGGCCAAAAACCCAATTGAAATGGGTCTAGAAAACCAGTCTCCTGCAAGAACACCTGGATCTGGTCAGTGACCACCCACTTAAGAACCTTAAAGGTAAAGGTAAAGGGACCCCTGACCATTAGGTCCAGTCGTGACCGACTCTGGGGTTGCGGCGCTCATCTCGCTTTATTGGCCAAGGGAGCCGGCGTACAGCTTCCGGGTCATGTGGCCAGCATGACTAAGCCGCTTCTGGCAAACCAGAGCAGCGCACAGAAACGCCGTTTACCTTGTTTACCTTCCCGCCAGAGCGGTACCTATTTATCTACTTGCACTGTGACGTGCTTTCGAACTGCTAGATTGTCAGGAGCAGGGACTGAGCAACGAGAGTTCACCCCATCGCGGGGATTCGAACCGCCGGCCTTCTGATCGGCAAGCCCTAGGCTCTGTGGTTTAACTCACAGTGCCACCCGCGTCCCTTAGCACCACTCGCGTCCCTTAACCTTAACCCCCCCAAAAAGGGAGGTTGGCAACTGGACGGTAATTACTTAAGATATTCAGAATCTAGGGGTGGTTTCTTAAGGAGCAATCTTATCACTGCCTCCTTCAAAGAGGCAAGAACCAGCCACTCTTGTAAAGAGGCATGTCCCTGGCCCAGACAGCTGTCTCCTCCCTGCTGGATTTTTTCAGCCAGGAGGGACAAGTGTCCAGAGCTCAGGTAGTCACCCAAACTAGCCCAAGTGCCTTATCCACATCCTTGATAAATATATATGCAATCGCTCTTTCTGAGAGCTGATATTAATGTTTGTACAATAATGTCTCTCTGATTCCTGCATTTAAATATGTAGATTTAAGCCAGCCACTGCGCTGATCAGATAAACATGCATCCAGACTGGTGGTTACTCTCTTTCCAACAATAGCATTTTGGGTTGTAAAAGAATTTTGTAAAAAGAAAAAAAGAAAAAGACTATCATACTCATACAGCTCTACTGCTGCAATTACTGTGTAAACAAACATCCCTCGAATCATCTTTCTGACAGGGTTTATATTCCCAATAATTTATCAATGTTTGATATGCCAACAGCTGCCCACCGTAGGGGACTATTAGATTTACTGCAGCGTCTGCGAAAGAGATTTGTGGAGGAGGTAAAAACCTGAGTCAGAAGCAAATGGGACAGACGAGAATCACAGGCATGTCCACAAGAATCATTTTGTTGCTGCAGGAACACAAATTGGTTGCTAGTAACTATCACCATCTAGAGGTTAGAGCCAAATAAAACTTAGCCATTCCTTCCCCCAAAAAATTCACATAGCTTTTCTGTGGTGTACCAAAGCTCTAACACAAACCCCACAAACACTGTCAATTCCAGGGTGGGTAGAGGGGGGGAAAATAGGACAGGCAGCTTAGAAACACACACAGAGGGAGAGGTTTCGTTGCACTTAACTGCTTGATTTGATTGTGGTTACTACATTTACCATTTTTACCTATCTGAAAAATGGCACTGCTGCTTAAGCCTAAAGGTTATAATTGGGGGGGGGGGATACAAAACAATTGTTCACATTACATTGTGTGTTTTGATGCCTTTGTAGTCTTCTCATTAAACTTTAGCAGAGCAGCTTGTAAAATTCTGAAAGGCGAAAAATATATATGCTGAGGCCCTTGTGAATGAATTGAGAATTGAATTAGAACAGAACGACTTCCTTTTTTTCGGAGGGGGCGAAATTGGAACTGAAATTGATTCCTTATTTGGGGGAGGGGATGAGATGAACTGGAACTGGAACCAATTCCCTTTTAAAGTGAACTTTCCAAATGCTGATTCATGGGCTTGTACATGAAACGGAGGAAGAAGCATTTTTCTTTGCAGCGATCCAAAGATGGCAGCTTGGCAAGACCCGTGCGCTTAATGGGATTTTGCACAGTAAAAAGGGAGATAACTGTGATGCAATATTATACGCTGGCACATATGCTTTGCCTACGAAAACACCAACAAAATAAAAAACGTTGCAAAAAAAAAGACAAAAGAGACTGGTGTTTGGGGAGACTTTTCCGCACGTTATTATTTATTGTGATGAATGCGCAAGGCGCTCTGCAGACCAGAAAGAGGCGTTCATCCTACAAGATGGATTTTTTCCTGGTAGCATGGTATGCAGCATTCTAAATCTCAACTACGATAAGATTACTGTCACCTTTTAATAGGAAGTGCTACCAAAATAATAACTGCTTATACACCCTGGGATTAGTGTCTTTGTCTGACTTGTACGTTGGCGATAATCTATCTCTCTCTCTCTCTCTCTCTCTCTCTCTTAACTTTGAACAGTAACAAGAAGAGCTTTACAACGAAAGCAGTGCTTCCTTTTGCATCAATTATTTTGATACGTTTATATGAATGTTTGTTTCCAATGTGTTCATACAGACAAGATTTTAAAGTTCTACTCAAGCTTTTTCTGGTGGGTGGTCTGCACGGATCTACCTCGTGGCTTGGCAAAATGGGAGAAGTCTGCAAGTCATTTTCTCACCACTTTCCTACTCAGCGGCCCGTAACGCTATAGTTCTGCAGGACAGCAGCCATTCCAGCTGGGCCACAACAGATGGGGAGAAGGGACAATGGGACTAACTCCATCAGCTTCCATTTGACTCCTCCCCTCCCACCTTGTCTCCCTTCAAGCTGCTTGTTTTCCTCTTCATCTGTTTTTCCTCATGTTGCCTAATGTGAGCCAGGGTTCGAAACTCCCATTGTTCTAGGCGCTTTTAGCGACAGGGAATTTAATTAGCGAGAGAAGTTTCTGAGCTCTGGCCATAGTACTGCGCTTAAGACTTCAGTTTAAAACTGCAGAGTGGAAGGAAAGGAGGACCTTTTACTGTTTCCCCACTTCCAGCTATTCTCTGAAGACTGGAGAAGAAACCCTCTGAAGAGTATGAGGGGGGTGGGTAGGGGAAAGACTAGACCATGTTAAAAATGAACATAATATTTTAGTAGCAGTTCATTCGTTTCCAGCTTTGTATTCTTCTTATTAAAAAAGTGCACCTAGACATTCCATTGTTGCGCCATTTAGCTCCTAGCTTCCATGCCGAAGTTTCTAACACTGATGGGAGCTACACTCCAACAACATCTAGAGAGCACCAGGTTGGCTGCCCCTGATGTACAGCATTCCAAACCTACTACAGTGGTACCTGGAATCCGTTCCAGAAGTCTGTTTGACTTCCAAAACGTTCGGGAACCAAGGCGTGGCCTCTGATTGGCTGAAGGAAGCTCCTGTGGCCAATTGGAAGCTGCAAAAGCCGCGATGGGTGTTCAGGTTCCAAAGAACATTCACAAACCAGAACAAACACTTCCAGGTTTGCAGCATTCAGGAGCCAAAATGTTCGTCTCGCAAGGCGTTCAACTTGCGAAGGACGACTGTAGATATAATGGGACACAAAGTAAGGTTACAAAAGAACAGTTGTGGGAAAACCTAGTTTCTAACTCAAGGAAATACTTTGTACAACTCTTTCTATATCCATAGAAATAATTTCTCAAGAAAGAACCTGTATTAAAGAAAAGGAAAAAGAATTCCTTAGGTAGTACTATTAATACATCACTCCTTTTGGAAAGCACTGGGGACCAATTTGGACAGGTTTTTTTTTCCCCTCAGACACATTACAATTGGGACTTATTTTTAGCATTTCTCACCGAGCATTTATGATTATGTAAAACAGAGGTGAGAAGAGTTCAGGATTTTTACGCACAGAATCCTTGCTATCCATTGTTTGAATTTCGAACCAGACACCTATGCAATGACTCTCCCCCCCCCCCCCGTGTGTACACGCACACATATGAGATCATTCCCTTTGGGAATAATAATTTTGGAGAAAGAAAAAGAAAACGTCAAGCAGATAAGGGAACGGCTCCCAACCGGATTGCTTAAGCATGACCATAAATAGCATTTTTTTAAAAAATCTACAAAACTAAGCAGTTTATACCCTAACCGCAGTTTTTAAAAATTATAAAATGCCAGAAGCCCATTTGGGAGGCTCCGTTGGGAGGAAGGGTGGGATATAAATGTAGTGAATCAATAAGAGAGCTTCAAAATTCTATGCCAGCTAAAGTTTGGATTTGATATCCCACTTTATCACTACCCGAAGGAGTCTCAAAGCAGCTAACATTCTCCTTTCCCTTCCTCCCCCACAACAAACACTCTGTGAGGTGAGTGGGGCTGAGAGACTTCAGAGAAGTGTGACTGGCCCAAGGTCACCCAGCAGCTGCATGTGGAGGAGCGGAGATGCGAACCCGGTTCCCCAGATTACAAGTCTACCGCTCTTAACCACTACACCACACTGGCTCCAGCTTTTCCGAGATGCCATCAGGTTCAGGTCTAGTTGGCAGGCTGAGGCGGATGGTGAGGAGGAGATGGAAGCTGAGTGCAGAGGCCCTCCCCTTTCACCAGATTCAATGGCTTTGAATGGAAAAGTAGGGATCTCTTCAGCTTCTGACACCTCCTCCTCCCAGTCTGGTCCATCTTCTCCTTCTGACCACTTATCGCCATCCCACCACCAATCCCCAGGCTCTGAGTCTTCTTCCCCTGGAAATTCCCCAGCTGGGGCCTCCCACCATTCCTCTGCATCCAAGCATTCCATGACACCAATCTTGTTGAGTGGAGCAACTTGGCTGCACACAAGTGACACCCGAGCTGAGAGAACTGCACTAGCTACTAGGCCATGTTCAAAGCCCTGAACAACGCAGGACCAAGCTACCATAAAGACCACCCACCCCATATTCAGATCTGTAAGATCATTTAGATCAGGGGTCCCCAAACTATGGTCTGTGGTTTGCAGGCTTCCTTCAGGTGGTCCATGGTGTGTCTAAAGAACACTTGCAATCTGAATTCTACAGAATTCTATGGAATTCAATTTTGAATTCTGCTCTGTGGAATTCAAATTTGTAATACAGTACACCGAAACACAATAAAGGAAAAGAAACAACAGAAGTAGCAATCATACAGCACAGCACTTTATAATTGCTGCAGCAGACAGAAAAAATAATTAAATGGTCCACAAAGACCCTCAACAATTTTCCTACAAACCAACCTGTGGGGTATAACCTCAGAATTGGAATCTATTTATATACAAACAATCAAAGCTTTACTAGAAAGCTCGTGGCTTTTGGCTTAAATGCGTAGCAGTTTAATTTTGCAAAAGTTACTTGTGGAACTTCTGAATTCTACTCCCCCTTCAAATTCCACAATCTCCCTTAGCTGTCTAGATCTCAGGGCTGCCCATTTGTGCTGCAACATCAAAGAAGAGGAGGAAATGGCTTAAGAAGAGGCAGAACAAGCAGAAAGTTAAGAAGCCAAATGTACTCCCAAGTTTATTCTTTGGTAATGGTACCTTTATCAATGGCATTAGATAAATGTCCATTGTACCATAGTCACTTGCTGTTAGCTACACATCAAAGAAACAAATCTTACACATTAATAGGACCTATTATTATGAAGAAGAATATTTAAAACATCAAATCAGAGCATGAGAAGAAAGCCAGGATCTCTGTTGCAATCCGTCACACTTTAATTAATCTTCGCATGCATTTAGAACTCCACCCAAAGCAAGAAATTTTGCTGTTCCAAATGTAACACATGTATTAATGACATTAAAGCATCACAACTTTCTTACATACTGTCATACAACTGCACTCTACATAACCAAAGAACTATATCAGCGTAAATCAAAGCTGAGACATTTCAGCGATTACCAGGCCTGCGAATGACTGAAGACACTTTAGTAAAATACTTAGAAGAGTTCAATGGAATCCACCACCACCCTAAAAAAAGAGAGAGATCCCTTAAAAGTCATGAAACTCACCTGGTAGACATGAAACGCGTTGGCTGCTTTCCCACGCAGAAAGACCGAGGGGATCCAGACATTTATAAGAGCTCGATTAGATCTGAGGAAAAAGAGCCACAAAGCTCTCTGTATGTGCAATCCTGAAACAAGGCACAATGTAGTAAACCAGAAGTGGGGAGCCCGTGGTTCTCCAGGTGCTGTTGGGACTCAAAAACCCATCAGTTCCAGCCAGTATGACCGACAGGGATGATGGGAGTTGTAGTCCAGAAATGTCCAGAAAGCCAGAGGTTCCCCACACCTATAATAAGCTGTAAGCAAGACCTAATGGGTGGTTATGGGGGTTAAACCACAGAGCCTAGGACTTGCCAATCAGAAGGTTGGTGGATCAAATCCCTGCAACGGGTGATCTCCCGTTGCTCGGACCCTGCTCCTGCCAACCTAGCAGTTCAAAAGCACAAAGTGCAAGTATAGGTAAGGTATTTCCAGCGGTAAGGTAAACTGCATTTCCATGCGCTGCTCTGGTTTGCCAGAAGCGGCTTAGTCATGCTGGCCACATGACCCGGAAGCTGTACGCCGGCTCCCTCGGCCAGTAAAGCGACATGAGCGCCGCAACCCCAGAGTCGGCCACGACTGGACTTAATGGTCAGGGGTCCCTTTACCCTTTACCTTTAGGGCCTAGTGGGTGGTTATATTATTTGCCAACCTGCCCCCTCAAAAGGGATACGTGGGATAATATTGCAAATAAACTGTGCATTAGTTATACTGCAGGCTGAGGATATCCTCACATATAAGAATTTGATTCATTATTTCATTATTTCTTCCCTCAGAGCCACTGCAAAGAGGTCAGATCAAGTCTCAAACCATCTACCAACTTACATTTCAAAATCGGACAAGCTCTGGTCCTCAGATGTTTGGCTCAGATCTCCAGGAACCTGCAGTTGAAAGAAGAGGGGATTAAATTGTGTTTAAGCAATGGTATTGCCTATCAGGTTGACTCAAAGCACAGAGATATGGGACTGGATATTCCCAAAAATGAATATCTAAAAGCAATAGGAGGAATGTCACTTTCCACCCCAGTGACCCCTATCAGAACAGAAGTCTGGGTAACACTAATGGAATTTTGTATGTTATGTGTATATTCTCATACCACTTTAAACTTTATATGTATATAGAATAATGGAAGACAGATGCTTAAATAAAGTTTCTCAGCTCTTACCTAACCTATCACTGGACAGGGCTGTTGTGAAAATAAATTGGAAGAACTCCATGTACATCACCCAGAGAATACAAACATAAAAAAATAAAACTAATAAATCACATGGTCTTAAAGGTCTCACATCTGTTTTATCACTAGACGGGGTTCACTGCAATCTGTCTTCCTGACTGGGTAGCCTTTTAACTCACTTTCTTTCTTTCTTTCTTTTCCTGCAAGGAGAAAGTTTTCTGAAGAACCTCAATTAACACATTTGCACTAGTGATGTTACCTGATTAAAGAAATTGAGTTTTGATAAAACAATTTAAATTTGCATACTGGGGGGAAGATATTCCTCTTGTGGGATGCCAATTTGGGAGACACGTTCTCACGTCTAATTAACTCTTCTGACAAATTCCAACCACAGTTACCTAAGAAATAAGCACCATATCCTTCTGATTTTTAGAATCAGATTTTTTCTTAAAAAAAAGAAAGTGCCTAGATTTTTTTAGCATGCACAATAATAACCTTCAAAGCAAGCACCACACAGCTGCATTTTGGACATCAGTAACTCTAGCACCAGGCGACCTTTAAATCGGTGTCCTTTAAAATGCAGTACCTTCTGATGTAATTATGCCCCCATTATCTCTGCCATCAAAAGTTGCTGATTATTTTACCTAGAGGAGTTTCAGGTTAGGGAGCTGAAGGAATTATTCATGAAGCATCTAACCTTTGCAAGAGACATTTAGATAATTGTGATTGGCGCTAATGCAGCTCTAAGAGCACAATCTTTCACAGCAAGTTGTCTAACATTCCCGCCCCACTTCTTTGTGGTCCAATCTGACCCTCCACTAAGCCCCCATGGATGACATGTAATGGGGATGGCTAATGTGGCCAAGACTGAAATATTACATACACGGAACAGAGGGGTTGTGTCTTTCTTAGGTCAGGCCTTGTTCATTTCAGGAAGATATATACAACTAAACACAGAAGAAAACTCCCTCAGAACTCAACAGCCAATGAGGGTAGAGTATTCCCTCATTGAATATCATGCCCCTCTGATTAGTTACTAAGCAACACCTCCACCCATCTCTCTCTTGGCTGGTTGGCTTAAACATTAACCCTTAAGTTGCAAACTGAATGATCAGTGCAGCTGACCTTAAAATGGGGTGGGGGGCATGATTTTAAAAGCCTATCCCCAGCTCTCTGGGATTTCTGCCACTGATGTCCTGTGGCAAGTACATGAAAAACAGCACTACCAACCCATCCAGAATGTGTGGTACCAGGCAGTATCAGATGTGACTGAACCTACATCGGGGGGGGGGTAGCTTCTCCAGGAAGAACGGGTCTAATATTAAGGCTGAATGGTAATATACTGTTTGCTGATTAATTCAGTGTGGGCTTGGTGGCAGAAACACCAGATGGAATCATCATCGTCAGCCGAGACCCCTAGCACATCTGCTGCAGATGCAATTGGACATTAAAGTCATCCATTGAAAACTAACGTCCCGATTCCCATTATTGTACCTCAATTTCAGCTCCGCAGGGGTACATTCGTAAGTAGCAGCAATCACAAAGGAACAACAGGGAGAAATAACTCACGGTAAGATCTTCACTGCGCATACAGACTCACTTTCAATGCACCTTTCCTGACTTCAATGAGGAAGTCATTTGCAAGAGTTCTGGAGGAAGCCTAAGTCATTATGCTAATGCAATGTGATTTTAGATGTACATATTTTCCTCTGTGTTGTGCGGCAACCATGGAAAGGGGCCAAAAATCACCATGAACAAAATTTCTGCCTTGAAAAACTGCAGTGATGCAGGTGAACAGTGCTGAACAACAACCTACTGATCAACACCCATTTGCTATGAGATTATAAAGGTATTGTTCAGAATATTTTACCAATTATTTATTATCATAAACCAGCATTCATACAGCATGTTGAACTGTATTCAGAGAACATACCCTAAGAAGGCTTTCCCAAACTTGGGTCTCCAGCTGTTTTTGGACTACAGTTCCCATCATCTCTGACCACTGCCCCTGCTAGCTAGGGATGATGAGAGTTCTAGTCCAACAACACCTGGAGACCCAAGTTTGGGAAACCTTGCCCTATGAATACCGGTACTTACAAACAGAGGCAAGTCATTAACTTCCTAATGCAGACTGGCTGGGAAGGAGCCCTGGGGCTGATGGATGGCAGCTTACCTAAAGCCCTATAGACTGTTCATGCCTCTCCAAGGCCCCACACAAACTGGGGACATCACCTCTCTCCCACTTAGCCACTCCATTGCCAAAGCTACCCTGTTTTCTTGGAAGATGATGCAAATGTTATTACGCAGCTTTTAAAAGAGGAAACCTCCAATATTAATCCTCTCGGCCCCTACAACTGGCAGGTGAGGCCTCAATTGGTGATGCAACCTCTGGGAGCAGCTAAGATGCTATTGACCCATCATGATAGAAGCTTCTCAGTGGAAGTTCCCCATATAATAATAATATTTTTTTATTTATATCCCATCCTCCCCAACCAAAGCCGGGCTCAGAGCGGCTAACAACAATAAAAGTAACACAGCATTCTAAAATCAATTCATTTTAAAAATCAATTCAAAATCAAATTAATGGCAACATTTGTGAGATGCCAACCATGGTGAGGTGCATCTGTCTCCTTCATTACAGTGGTACCTCTGTTTACGAACTTAATCCGTTCCTGAGGTCCGTTCTTAAACCGAATCCATTCTTAAAATGAGGCGCACTTTCTCTAATGAGACCTCCCACTGCCAGTGCCCTTCCACCGTTCAGTTTCCGTTTGTAGACCAAGGTAAGATTCGCAAACCGGAACACTACTTCCGGTTTTGCAGAGTTCGTAAACCAAATCATTCACAAACAGGACTGTTCTTAAGCCAAGGTACCACTGTATTGGCTTCCAAGTGGAAATTGAAAACATTAGATAGGCACTTGATGGCTGAAAGACACTGTATCTGACAATGTTGGTGAGAGAAAGCTTTTAAGTGTAACTGCTTTAAGAATGTTTTTAACAGTGACGATTCTGAAAAAGTTTTAACTGTCACTCAGGTCAGTCAGAATCATGGCTGAGTGGGAATTTGAACCATGGTCTCCCAAGTCCTGGTTCGGAAATTCTAACCACTGTACCTCTCTGCCATCTTACAACACCATTGTGGTCTAGCAGGGGACAGAATAATTTTAAAAACAACAACACAGAAAGTGGAGAAGCAGAAGAAGAAAAAAGTTGAAAGAAAGGGGAGTGAGGCTCACTGGGAGGAAGAACAAGCTCCGTTCTCTACCTAGGAAATGGAAAGATCCGTATGTGTCTTTAAGCTTAGCACTAGTTTTGAATGGTCCAAAAGTTTCCCTGCAACTGTTGCGCAGAAATCACTTAAAGACCTCTTTGCAGCAAATTATACTCAATTTTCTTGAAGGGTGATTAATCAGCAGCAATTAAGTACCAGGTTACTTACAACAGAAATACATCTTGCATACACATTTCAATATATTCCCTTCATTTTGCGCCAGCTGACGCAGAATAACTCGCAAACACTTCACATCATTATGGCCTAGGAATTCGGAGGCAGTATTAAACGTGGGCATTTAGTTTAGAGCTGGTCTTTCAAAAAGAAAGTTTCGGGTAGAAAAAGTGAGTACAAATATGCTAAGAGGAGGCAAAACCATACTAGATAGATAGCAAAACTGCTATGCCCACCCCCCTTCATAAAAGAGTATTCCTAGTACTTTTCATTTATATTACCGCTTTTCTATATTTACAGCTCTAGCACAACCTGGAAACTGAACCAGATTTTTTAATATCTAGTTGCTTGACTCCATGATGAATATAAAGGGACAGAAGGAATCTAACACTTTACATTCCCTTCCCTTCAGCTATGAATAGCTTAAATATGTTGTATTGATGGAGAGTGCTTATTATTCCACATTTCTCCAAAGCTGGACATCTTTAAAAATGCATTTGAAGCTAAGGGTACTTCAATGACTAGGAGGAATGAAGTGATTAAAGAACATTATTTCAGCTGGAGACTTTTGGCATTTATCATCTGATGCTTTAAAGACATTTTGCAACGGGGAGGGGTGCAGGGGGGAAATGGAGAGCATCAGAGCACATGCTTTAAGTGCACAAAACAGATAACAGACCTATCACTGGCAACTACACATATAGAATGAAGCCACAGAGTTAGACCAAGACCCTCAAGAACGACCAGCAGTCAAAGTAGACCAGTGATGGCCAAACTTGGCCCTCCAGCTGTTTTGGGACTACAACGCCCATCATCCTTAGCTAACAGGACCAGCGGTCAGGGATGATGGGAATTGTAGTCCCAAAACAGCTGGAGGGCCAAGTTTGGCCATCACTGAAGTAGACAGTACTGGCCTAAATGGGTCTGTGCATTATACGCTGCTTGCGTTGGAGGGAAATTCTCATTTGCTTCAACAGAGGATTGTTTCCCCCCCCCCAAGCAAAATTGCAAATGTCGGTGATAAGTTCCCAATTGGGACCACTGTGGGAGACAAAGGAATACAGCCCCCCTCGTCCCCATCCAATAGTAGGGGGTCCGATGCTGGGGCAGAGCGCTCCCGCTGGCAATTTATGTGAAATGAAATTGCTTGCATTAAATGGCACAGAAATATACTAACGTATTATCTAGCTTGGTCCTGAGACAGGTCCTTGTGTCCCAGGTATGGGGAACCCTTGGCCCTCCCTTGAAAAGGGCAAAGAGCTGAAGGAGGAAGTTGGAAGTGCAACGCTCTTTCACGCTTCCTCTTTCATATCTACGGTCTCTTCAAAGCTCGGATTAATTCCACTGGATGCAAGTGAAACCTGTACCTGTTTATGCACACCCAAATACTCTCTTCTTCTGGCTTTTTTTTTGGGGGGGGCTAATTTAGGGGAACGGCAGAGAAGTGACCAGAGAAGACGGTATCCATGACACTTGCTCAAAAACCAAAACATGCCCAAAGCCCCCCCCCAAAGGGTTTGTGACCCCTGGTTTATATAATGACCACACTAAGCAGAGAGAACAGAAGGCAAGGGAACACAGACTCACAATCCCTCTTCCTACTTCAGCCAATTGCCCCCTACCTCCCTTCCACCCCCAACATGCCATCTACCACCAGCTGCCCAGTAGGAAGGATCCTGATGGATACTTATATGTAGATCATGTTTATTCATGTATTTTGATTTTACGTGCATGCCACTTCAGAAGGATTTGTATTCTGAAAGGTGGCCAATAATAATAATAATAATAATAATAATAATAATAATAATAATAATAATAATATAGTTGCACATTTAATAATAATTTCTACAATGTTTTTTCTAATACCTTGCATTTATTAATGATTATATTAGTTCTAACACACGGTTAGAAAAGGATGGCATTTTTGAGTAGTAACTAAGCAACCTGCATAGCATTTGCCGAATTTCTCCTGATCGCACAATTTGTTTGTTTTACCTGCAGTCTAGGTTTCCCTACTTACCGACAGTCAAGAAATGATATTTCACAAGCGAGACTGAGGGTCAAAGTACACTCCGTAAGCAAATTTGATGCCCAATGTTCAGCCAGACTGCGACGAAATTAAACAGAGCTATTCTGCTTACAAAAATCCACCATTGGATGTACCACTAAGTTTGACTTGCCCTTAAGATTTCGTTCCAAAATTTATAGTTAGCAGTACCGCAATTCAACTCTAGTCCGTGCCAATGAATTTGTGAAGCACATAATAAAGAATTCTGCCACCTAATTATTTTATATGGCTTCAAAAGGACAGGAGTCTGTTGCAAAGGACACCGTCTCCTTGTCATCCATCATAATCTTATAATGATATCTGCCCCCCCACACACACTAAGACATTCTGACTAAATTTACAAACATACCAAATGGTGAGAGATAAGTTTGCAACTACATCAAGAAATCAGGCAGAAATGTCCCAGTTCTTAACATAGATGATGGCAATGAAGATGAAGGAAGGAAGACAGCATTCGTACGGTGCTGAGCGTTTTCTGCAATGGAAAATTTACCACTACTATATTTTCCTATGGCAGGGGGGGACCCATTTCTTTAAAAACATATTTTCCACAAAATTAATGACTGAATAAAGAATACCCTTCAAAGTTAAGCTCTGGCATGGCCACAGTTACCTATTTTTACAGGTGACTTTCCTAAGACCCTCTTTATCCTGCTGTTCCATTCTGTAGGAGTGCTTGCATTTCTCACACTGTTTATGAAACCTCATGAATCTGCTGGACCCTTGCCACTTTCTTCAAACCATATCCTCCTCTCCCCAGACGACACCCCTCTCCAGTCTAGCAACTGTTGCTTCTTCATTTTGGAAACCTAGGTGTGCGGCTGAAATAAAAAATTAAAAAATAGTCCAGTAGCACATTAGAGACCTACTAAGTTTATTCTAGGTATAAGCTTTCGTGTGCATGCACACTTCTTCAGATAGGTGTGTGGCCTTAGACCCCCAAAAGAGCCTTACTGGGTAAGGCCAACTGCCCATCTATTCCAGCATCCTCTTCTCAACAATGACTACAGATGCCTATGGGAAGCCGGCAAGCAGAACCTGAGCACTGTAGCCTTCTCAATCCTTAAAATTCCCAGCAATGATCATTCAGAGACATACTGCCTTTGAAGGTGACCCGGAAACTACAACTAATCCAGAATGTGGCAGCTAGACTGGGGGCTGCCACCGAGACCACATAACACCGGTCTTGAAAGACCTACATTGGCTCCCAGTCCGAGCACAATTCAAAGTGTTGGC
Organism: Podarcis melisellensis; assembly: GCF_964234715.1. Taxonomy (NCBI): domain Eukaryota; kingdom Metazoa; phylum Chordata; class Lepidosauria; order Squamata; family Lacertidae; genus Podarcis; species Podarcis melisellensis. Next base: position 14,912,286 of record NC_138546.1, on the reverse strand, counting down.
CTTGGCCCAGTATACCTGAAGGAGCGTCTCCACCCCCATCATTCTGCCTGGACACTGAGATCCAGCGCTGAGGGCCTTCTGGCGGTTCCCTCATTGCAAGAAGCAAAGCTACAGGGAACCAGACAGAGGGCCTTCTCAGTAGTAGTGCCCGTCCTGCGGAACACCCTCCCATCAGATGTCAAAGAGATAAACAACTACCTGACATTCAGAAGACATCTGAAGGCAGCCCTGTTTAGGGAAGTTTTTAATGTGCAGCATTTCAGTGTATTTTTGGTCTTTGTTGGAAGCCGCGCCGCCCAGAGTGGCTGGGGAAACCCAGCCAGATGGGCGGGGTAAATAGAAGGGGAAGAAATGGAGGTAGTGAGAGATTTTACTTTCTTGGGCTCCATGATCACTGCAGGTGGTGACAGCAGCCACAAAATTAAAAGACACCTGCTTCTTGGGAGAATAGCATTGACAAACCTAGACAGTCTCTTATAAAGCAGAGACATCACCTTGCCAACAAAGGTCCGTATAGTTAAAGCTATGGTTTTCCCAGTAGTGATGTATGGAAGTGAGAGGTGGACCATAAAGAAGGCTTATCGCTGAAGAAATGATGCTTTTGAAATATGGTGCTGGAGGAGACTCTTGAGAGTCCCATGGACTGCCAGAAGATCAAACCTATCCATTCTTAAGGAAATCAGCCCTGAGTGCTCACTGGAAGGGCAGATCCTGAAGCTGAGGCCACCTCATGAGAAGTGAAGACTCCCTGGAAAAGACCCTGATGTTGGGAAAGACTGAGGGCACATGGAGAAGGGGACGACAGAGGATGAGATGGTTGGACAGTGTTCTCGAAGCTACCAGCATGAGTTTGACCGACCAAACTGCGGGAGGCAGTGGAAGACAGGAGTGCCTGGCGTGCTCTGGTCCATGGGGTCACAAAGAGTCAGACACGACTAAACTACTAAACAACCAAAGATTTATTATGTCTACAATCTCCGTCTTGGCGCAGAGGCTGAAAGCCTGGTCCTACAGTTACTAAGTTGTGCCTAATGAAGTGTTCTGGAGAACAAGGAAGATTGCCAATATCCTATGATATGCTGGTTGTTTCCAATAAAATTATTGCCCAGCTATGGATTTTTAAGGGCTGCCCCACTACCCCTTATGGACCAACATGATTACCTTTGCTTTTTAAAGCAACCGTATTAGTTGCCTGTGGCAGTTTTCAATTTCTTGCTTGCCTTGGGCCATTCGAGTTTTGATATTCTTCCTTTTCTCAAAACCAGATCAGACCATCTCAAGTTTTGTGTTAGCCAAAGTAGGATGGACTGCATTGTGACATCTAATTTTGTGAACTTGAATCACCACGGATGTGTTGTAGATTACTCACTGTAGAAGAATGAGCACAGCTGCCCAGTCTCCTTTGCATACAGGGCATTTGCATTCATATGGGTGTAAATAAAACTGGCAGCTCAATAGATTTTGCTGCCACACTTGCCAGATTAACACCAGCAAAATATATTTGTGTTCCCCAGTGAGAAGATAGAAAAAATTCCTAGAAAGAGAAAGCTGTCTGTGGTTATCAAAGCCTCCCACACCCACGTGTCTCACTGCTATTTTAATTTTTCCACCTCCCCCTTTCCTGCCCTTGCTGAGAAATTTGGGAACTGGTAGCAAACGCTTGTTTTAACAGCTGCTTATACAACGTTATCTGTTAGACACAGATTACTTTATCTTTAACCTCTTTCAAAATGTCTTATTCTCTACTTGGATAAATAAAGCCAAATGTTCAAAGAAATGACTTTTGTATATATAAATAAAAGCCTCACATTTGAGCATCTGCACACTTATAAATATTTTTTATAGAACTGTGAAGCTGGAAGGGACACCCAAGAGTCATCTAGTCAAAACCCCTGCAATGCAGGAAATACAGCTAAAGAATCCCTGACAGATAATAAATAATTAATAATAATATTCTTTTATTTATACCCCGCCTGTAAAATCACAATAAAAACGTAATAGGAGAGGGGGGGGAGATTTTTTTAAAAAAAAAATACAGGTTAAAATACAATTTAAAATGCAGCCTCATTTTAATAGTAGCCCATACTTCAAAACCATAAGGGAAGGGAAACATAAGGGTCAGACTGAGTCCAAACCAAAGGCCACGTGGAACAGCTCTGTCTCTTGCGACAGAGTGTTCCACCAAGTTGGGGCCAGTACTGAAAAGGCCCTGGCTCTAGTTGAGACCAATCTAACCACCTTGCGACTTGGGACCTCCAAAGTGTTGTCATTTGTGGACCTTAAGGTCCTCAGCGGGGCATACCAGGAGAGGCGGTCCCGTAGGTACGTGGGTCCTTCCAACCTCTGTTTACGAATCTCTAAGGAAAATATCCAAAGGCCCATCTACTCCATCATCCTCTTTTCACAGTGGAAGCAGGACCTGAGCACAACAGCACCCTCTCCATTTGCAATTCCCAGCAACTGGTATTCAGAGACATACTGGAAGCAAGAACACAGCTGGGATGGATAGCAGCCATTAACAGCTTCATCCTCCAGGAATTTGTCTAAACAAATTTGTGGCCACCACTGCCTCCTGCAGGAGTGAGTTGAACAGTTTAGCAGTACATTCTTTTGTCTATCCCGAACTTTCCAATGTTCAGCTTCAAAGGCCCTTTCTAGGACTTCAGTCTGGATAAACAGATCGAGATTACTATGCGTATTATATTCTTTTTTAAAAAAAAACCTACCGGTCCTCTCAAATCAATGAGTTCCTGTCTCATCTGATTCACAAGAGCTTCTTTAGCCATCAAAGCGCGGTGCAGCCTCTCGTTGAATTCAATCAGTTCCCCGTGCATCTCCGCCACCTGGAAAACAAGCAATACCATTTATTTATTTTTGAAAGCCACTTCGTTTTTATACTGTCAACAAAAGAAACGACGTTAGTGGGCAGCAAATATACTGTAAGTACATTCTGCACACAGTGGCCAGGCTCCCATATAACGCAATAAGCCGTACTATGGCTTAGTGAGAATGTGCAAGTTTGCTGGAGAGGTGCTCACAGTTTCCTTTTTTGCTACTGCACAAAGATGAGCCAATATTGTATACCATCCAAACCAGGGCTTCTGGCTGAGTTCTTTCCTCGACAGACACAGAGTGCAGAAGAATGTAGAAACTGCCTTATATCAAGTCAGACTACTGCGTCCATCCAGCTCAGTACTGTCTACACCAACCAGCAGATGCCTCTTCGGGGCTTCAGGTAGGAGTTTCTCCCAACCTTACCCGGAAATGTCAGGGATTGAACCCAGGATTTCCTGTGTGCAAGGCAGAAACTCTATCACTGAGCTATGGCCCTTCCTGCCTGACATCCTGCACATCCACGTGGTCCTCAAAAGGAGGAGGACCATAGCGCAGGAGCAGAGTGTCTGCTTCGCGTCCTGAAGGTCCCAAGTTCAATCCCCAGCATTTCCAGATAGATATCCAAGAAGGCTGATCGCCAAAGAATTGATGCTTTTGAATTATGGTGCTGGAGGAGACTCTTGAGAGTCCCATGGACTGCAAGAAGATCAAACCTCTCCATTCTGAAGGAAATCAGCCCTGAGTGCTCACTGGAAGGACAGATAGTGAAGCTGAGGCTCCAATACTTTGGCCACCTCATGAGAAGAGAAGACTCCCTGGAAAAGACCCTGATGTTGGGAAAGATGGAGGGCAGAAGGAGAAGGGGACGACAGAGGACGAGATGGTTGGATAGTGTCTTCGAAGCTACAAACATGAGTCTGACCAAACTGCGGGAGGCAGTGGAAGACAGGAGTGCCTGGCGTTCTCTGGTCCATGGGGTCACCAAGAGTCAGACACGACTAAACTACTAAACAACAACAACAATCCGAGAGGATGCTGTTTGAAACCCCGGAGGGCCACTGTCAGTCAGTGCAGGCAATGCAGGCCAGTGGCCTGACTCAGTATAAGACAGCATCTTGAATTCCTATATTTGGCTCATTCCTGTGTGTGGTCCCTACACCCTGAAAGCAGACAGCTGAACTGAAGAAGTTGATGCTACAATGGCTCTTCGCTGGAACTTACTCATTAACTCATCTCAGAAGGTGGTGGACTCCACTTAAAGGGGTAGGGGTTTAAAACAGAGGTTGGATGGCTGTCAATCATGGGTTCCTGGGCTGTGATTCCTGCATTGCATGAGGTTGGGCTAGATGCCTCTTTGGGTCCCTTCTAACTCTACAATTCTATGTCATGCAGACCAGGCTGCAGTGTTCCCTTGACACCAACCTTTTATTATTACTATTATTCATTTCTATTTGCATTATGCTTTTCTGTTCTACTTAATTGTGTTACGGGGGTAACTTCACAGCCTCATTGGATTTAATTAAAGATAACCTAGTTAATTACTCCGTGCTAGCTTGTTCAGATAAGATCAAGCGTGTATTTATTCCACGCTAACAATTAGAGCATTATGTATTCACACCCGAGTTGCCGCCTGAATAACAGTCCCAGGATGATGGTTCTACCCTGAACCTATGAAAGTAGCTAGGAAGATTATTTAATCAATATAAAACCATATGGAGAAACATTATTATTAACGGTGCATTAAATGATCGTGCCTGTTAGACCATAAGGAATGCCAATCTTTCCTCAGAATTCAAAATCAGGCATGGACATGTAAAGCAGACACCCAGTTCTGAAATTCATGTACTGTATGCAGATTGAACGTTTGAAAAGAAGAAAAGGAAGGCCATTTTCAAACTTGGAATTTGTTTTTGCTCTAGGCCACATGTGAGTATTTCTGATCACGAGAACAGCCTACTGGATCAGACCAAAGCCCTGTCTAGTCCAGCATCCTGTTCTCACAGTGGCCAGATGCTTATAGGAAACCCGCAAACAGGGTCTGAACGCAACAGCACTCTTCCCACCTGGGATTCTCAGTGACTAGTATTCAGAGGCACTGACAGTGGAGGAAAAATGTAGCCATTGTGGCTAGCAACCATTCATTCTGACCCTGGTTTATCCTGTGGGGAGCCTGGTCCTCCAGATATTGGTGGGACTACAATTCCCATCATTCCTGACCACTGGAGTTGCAGCCCAGTAACATCTGGAGGGCCAGCCGTTTCCTGTCCCATCAGAGCCACATGTCACAATATTGCTACTGTACCGTAGCAGCTGATTACTTGTGCTTCAGGCAAGATTTTGAAAACCCCTGCTTCAAAGATAAAACACCAGTCAATTGAAGAAAATCTTTGAACCAGCACGATAATAAATCAGGGGTGCGACAAGAATCTCAAGGACTGATCTCTGCTCTCTTTCACCAGATTTCGTCAGCGCTCTAAAAATGTCTAAACTAGGGCGCACATGAAATTTCTTTGAAAACAAGAGAACACAAAACTCTGAGACAAATGTGCACTCTCTCCCGCTTTCAGCGTAGCTTATTTCACAGTGTGGACAAGAGTAAAAAGCAAGGACCATATACACAGCCCGAGCTTGTTGGAGGAAGGAACATAAATTGTAATTTATAAAACCATAATAACAAGCAGCGGTGAAATCTTGTCTTCGTAGCACCACCATCTCCCTAGAGAAAGCTGTGGGGAACCTGTGGCCCTTCGGATGTTGCTAAACTACAACTCCCATCAGCCCCAACAAGCACGGCCAATGGACAGGAATGATGGGAGCTGCAGTCTAGCAATACCTGGTTCCCCACTCCTGCCCTAAGGGTTCACAGGTTGGAACAGAAGCTATGGTGAAACAGGAGAAGATCTTTCTCATAGCAAAGTGATGCACAGGACCAAGCCGATAGTTAAAGGTGCTTGCTTGGTGGCAGACAACATGTTTGCATGCAAAAGATCCTCAGTTCAATTTCTGGCACTTCCAGGTCGGAAGCTACAGATGGACCTTGGAGAGCTACGGCCAATCAGGTTGACATTATTGAGCTGGACAGACCAAAGTTCTGACCTGACCAGCCGTACGTTCAGCTCACAATGCCTTATTCTTCTCTATCATCTTTTCCCAACCTGATGCCCTGGAGATGCTATTGGGCAGGGGACGTGGGTGGCGCTGTGGTCTAAACCATTGATCCTCTTGGGCTTGCTGATCGGAAGGTTGGCGGTTCGAATCCCTGCGATGGAGTGAGCTCCCATAGCTCTGTCCCAGCTCCTGCCAACCTAGCAGTTCGAAAGCACGCCAGTCCAACAGATAAATTGCACTGCGGCAGGAAGGTAAACGGCATTTCTATGCGCTCTGGCTTCTGTCACGGTGTTCCGTTGTGCCATATGCTGGCCACATGACCCGGGAAGCTGTCTGCGGACAAACGCCGGCTCCCTCGGCCTGAAAGCAAGATGAGTGCCGCAACTCCTAGGCACCTTTGACTGGACTTAACCGTCTAGGGGTCCTTTACCTTTTTTTAACTATTTTTGGCTATTGGGTGACAACTGCTACCAGCACCAGCCAACGTGGCCAATGGTCATGAGGTTTGTAAGCTGAGGCATCTGGAAGCCAGCAAGCTGCGGGGGGTGGGAAGGCTGCTCTGGGCTCTGCTGTTATTCTGAGCATGTCTTCCCTGTCATTGCTCTGTCACTAACTGTGCTATTTCAGTTGACAGTCTCTGTCAAAACATATGGAATGCTACTGTAGCTTTTCGCAGCTTTTGGAAACCCCTATTTATCTCTGTTGAAGCAGGTCTCGTCGAAAGGGACCACAAGGCTTCAGTTCAGGGCAAGCTTGGCACATTTGAATCGCTCATTTCTATTGAGTCAGCAATTCTCTTTCTTTTCAATGTGATTGTTTTCGTCTAAATAAAAATCTACTAGTAGCATTTTTGGAATATACACTGCAGCATGCCGCAAGATCAGCAGGTTCCAGTTACTAAGATAAAGTGATCGGATGTGAAGAGGGGGAGAAGAGAACTTTTCTTATGCAGAGGTAGGAGACATAAATGATTTCCCATCAAAGCAGAACCTAAATTCCCATAGCTGTTTCAAGAAACTACAGCTCTGAAGGAAATCTGATCATTCTATTAAAATCACACATTTTGATCAAACAATCTCAAAACTTTATTAATATTAATGTGAGCCGTGTGCTCCGCAGGAGCCCTCAGTAATCTGACATATTTTCTATTACACTCAGAAGAGAAACGCCAGCCTATTAGTGTAATATTCAGACAGGAACCACTTGGCTTTACAGCTGATAGCCACGAAAGCCAACTGTTCTTGTGATGCAACCAATTAGCTTGTCAAATTACTCAGGATGGTTATTTCTTTAATAAACTTTGTTTCTGCGGCAATTTCTCTACATAAAGTTGAATAATGCAACAGTGATGGGAAAATAGGCACAGATCTGATTTCATGTGACTTCACACTCACGAATGTTAACCAGGCTGGCTCCAGGCTGCTGAGACTGCTGCCGCCGCCGCCACTGCTGAGGACACCCAGTGCGTCAACTTGGGGAACTGCTGACCCCCCCCCCCGCAACTCAAATCGAGCTGGGAGCGAGGGTGCCCAGCTGATTGCCCAGTGGCGCTGCAGGGCCAGGAAAACTCTGGAGCTGACGCAGGGAGAAGGAGAAGAGGAGAAGGAGGAAGAGAGAGAAAGAGGAAGGAAAAAAAGAGGGGAAGCCCCGACCTTACCGCGCCGCCGCCGCGGAGAGGTAGGAGAGCACTGGGAGGGCAAGGACATGTGACAGAGCCCAGACCCAACCCGAGCCTACTCCACGGTGGCTAGAACTCCAAGAGAGCAGGCCAAGGCCTGGAGGAAGACCACGCAACCGAGGAGACCACACAAGATATAGATAGATATCAAGTGGAAAAACAAGAGTCCTCTGGATGAAAGAGGCTTTGACACTGGCCCCTTCCTCAGAAGCCAGGGGAGTCACGCTCCTTAAAACTAGGAACTAGAACTCACAACTCACCCATCCCATTGGCTGAAAGCCCCTGTACCCATCCAGCCCCCTGGAAGTTCCCAGCAGAGAAGTCAGAGGAGATGCCGCTGGCGGCTACTTTGCAACACTGCATACCCAGGGCCTAAGTCCGGGCATTGGCCCTTCAAATTCTTGCTTAAATTTGCATCTAAGGAGCAAGGCTTGGGCACTCCATAGGGCCACTGTGAAAACAAGCGCCATTGCTCCTGGGTGACTGCACAGAGAGCTGTCCCAGGTCCTGAACTAGCCTCCTATACCTGGAAGCAGCACAGCTGCTGGATTCGTACTGCAGGAATCCAGCCTCCCATAAGGCGTTGTCTGCGATCCCATGAGCTCCCAGCTTTGCCAGAGCAGAATGTCCTCTGCCAACCTTTTCCTGCTTGCTGCTGAGCTGCCAGGACAGATGGCCCCATAGAAATCATACTCAAGAAAATCATTCGGAACGCTGCAACCCAAGCCCTGGAAAGTCCTCCTCCACCTTCCCTCTGGCTTTGGAGCCTTTCCCCAGGCATCACCCACACTTCAAAACACTCCTCAAAAACCATCTTTCCCATGACTCCCTTAGGCACAACCTCCCCTCCAAAAAGACTCCATACCCTACTGCAGGGACAGGGAACATCCAACCCCACAGGCTCCTCACTAAAAAAAGAAAGGAGCACTAAATAATCTACATATCAGGTACAGTGGTATCTCGGGTTACAGACGCTTCAGTTTACAGACTCCGCTAACCCAGAAATAGTACTTCGGGTTAAGAACTTTGCTTCAGAAATCGCACGGCGGCAGCGGGAGGCCCCATTAGCTGAAGTGGTACTTCAGGTTAAGAACAGTTTCAGGTTAAGAATGGACCTCCAGACCGAATTAAGTTCTTAACACGAGGTACCACTGTATGTGTAACAGAATTGAAAATGGAATTCTTCCCATATACCCTCCCATTTCATTGGCTGTCCCCTGCGGTGAATTCTAGGTTATAAGTTGCCTAGGGCAAGGACCTGTCCTCTGGTACATTGTTATGATCATTATTATTTTGATTTATTGACTGGCCTTCACGGTTAAGGTCCCAGGGAAGCTCACAACAAATTAATATGCAATATTGAAAATCTTTTGGCACCATTTAATGACACAGGTAACTCACAACTTACGGGCATTTAACTTGTGTGCATTCAGCTTTATGCTGTTGGCAATGTGTGTATGTGTGTGTGTTTAAAGGAGTAGAAAGGGGGCAGGCAATTCCACCCACCACTGAAATAAGACTTTGGCGATCCCACCCACCACTGAACCTAATGTGCTTTTTGAGGGACTGTGCATGATCCTGGGAAGAAACATGATTGCCTTTGTGCTTTGAGGAACGCTGGCTGGCTGGCTATTTTATCTGAACATGTAATCCACATAGACCTGTTGGTTAGAGTGTGCTGCTGATAACGCCAAGGTTGCAGGTTTAGTCCCCGTAAGGGAAAGCTGCATGTTCCTGCATTGCAGGGGGTTGGACTAGATGATCCTCAGGACCCCTTCCAACTCTATGATTCTATGAGATATCTATGTAATCCTGAAGAAAAATGGGAGGGAGGGAGGGAGGGAGGGAGGGAGGATAAAAGAGAAAGTAAAATAGGAAGAAAAGAAAACCAAGAGTGGCATTATGTTAATCTGAGCACTAGGAACATACTAGTGATCATGAGCTCATGACCCATAGAAAAAACGTACATAATACAATAGGTGCAGTAACAGTAAAGGTAAAGGTAAAGGGACCCCTGACCATTAAGTCCAGTCGTGGCCGACTCTGGGGTTGCGGCGCTCATCTCGCTTTATTGGCTGAGGGAGCCGGCGTACAGCTTCCGGGTCATGTGGCCAGCATGACTAAGCTGCTTCTGGCGAACCAGAGCAGCGCACGGAAACGCCATTTACCTTCCCGCCGGAGCGGTACCTATTTATCTACTTGCACTTTGACATGCTTTCGAACTGCTAAGTTGGCAGGAGCAGGGACCGAGCAATGGGAGCTCAGCTGTCACAGGGATTCGAACAGCTGACCTTCTGATCGGCAAGTCCTAGGCTCTGTGGTTTAACCCACAGCGCCACCCATGTCCCTTGCAGTAACAGTCTTTAAAAGGTTATGCTCCTCACAGGGACGTCATAGATATGATCCAAATCAAGAACAGGCGACATTGCCAGGGAAGGACGATGATAATCAGAATACACGCCTCACGTCTGGATTTCTGAGGCTTTAAGTGCAAATCATAAATGTTCAGGTTAACTTTCTATTTTTAATTCCCCGTGTAATGAAAAAATAGCAACGGCAGAAGATCTAAATTTGCCTGACATGTTGTGCAACTTAATTTACCTGATTTCCTACTATTGTAGTAATTATCACTCACAAGCAGCCAAAGGAGCTATACCAACTCTGGTTAAAATTCCTTACTCTGTAATTACTGAAAATTCCCTGCTGGCATCCATTTTTCCCTTAACCATCAATAAACTCTCACACACTTCCGACTGCTAATTTGCTCCCTGCTAGTTTCCTTTACCTGTAAGATTCTCTCTCTTTTTTAAAAAAAGAAAACGAATAGCTAATTAAGGCTTTAAAAGAATATATTGTAAGCATATATTTTGTTCTTACAACTATGCACTCAACTGAAAGTATTTCACATTTTGCATCTCCTTATTTTGAAAGATCTGAGTAAACTAATAAATAGAATCAACAAGCTTGCAGCAAATTCTGCTTCACAGAGGTGAGAATTTGGGGTTATCACAGGGCACAGTGACTTCTGCCTACAATAAAGAACCTTACAAGCTTGCATGAAAGCAGAGATGCCAAAACTTAGTAAAAGAGAACATACTTTATATGCGTTAATAATAGTCCCCTCTTACTCCTTTTTCATTCCAACAGGCTTTTGGAAACTGACCACTTTTAATGAGGAGGCTGGTGCCGTTGTGTTTCATTAATGTAAACTATATGATTTTAATGGATTTTATATATGTATACAGTGGTACCTCGGGTTACATATGCTTCAGGTTACATACGCTTCAGGTTACAGACTCCGCTAACCCAGAAATAGTGCTTCAGGTTAAGAACTTTGCTTCAGGATGAGAACAGAAATCGTGCTCTGGCGGTGTGGCAGCAGCAGGAGGCCCCATTAGCTAAAGTGGTGCTTCAGGTTAAGAACAGTTTCAGGTTAAGTAGGGACCTCTGGAACAAATTAAGTACTTAACCCAAGGTACCACTGTACAGTGGAACCTCAGGTTGTGAACGTGATCTGTGCAGGAGGCACGTTCGCAACCCGCATAGCTGCGTCTGCACTGGTGCGGGTCGCGATTCGGCGCTTCCGCACATGTGCAAAGTGTGATTTAGCACTTCTGCGCATGCGCCAAAACCCGGAAGTAACCTGTTCCGGTACTTCCAGGTTCGGTGCGGTGTGCAACCTGAAAACGCGTAACCTGAAGCATCTGTAACCCAAGATACCACTGTATAGTCTTCTAACAATATTCAACTGGTTTTTAATGATGTGGAGGGCCACAGGAAGATATTTTTATGTATGTATGTATGTATGTATGTAGCTTTTAATTGCAAATATAACAGAAAGAGAACAACAGCTGACATCAACAGTAGGAATATTCCATTGATCCTGATTAATAGATTAATTAATCTATTAACAGATTAATAGAGGCAGTCCACATAGGTATTTAAGTGACATTGGCCACTACAAGCCATGCATGGAAATGGCAGAGAGATCTTAGAACAAATGGTGCTGGATATTCATCCTTCCAACCTTGCAGTCCCTTTGCTACCAAAAGGCAACACAGAACCCACTTTCGTTGTCTTACGTTCTGATGGCTGCTACAGTAAGACTGCCTGCCTTCTGTCCCACAATGTACGATGTCCATGCACACAATAATTATGCTACCAGCACATGTCCAAATTAGACCAAATTAGACCAGACATTAATCCTAAGGAATGTAAAGTCATCTGCTTTCTGACACAACTCGCATCAGGGCTGCCCTATTTTAAGCTGTAAAAAATGTACACAGAGAGAAAACAGGATGCACTTCCATTTTTTCCTATAGTAAATTAACAATCTGAATAAACATGCTTTATATTTAAATTTAACTTATAAACAAAACCTAAATACCACACAGGTGCCTATATTGTTTGGCTGGTTTGGAAGGCAACCCATAAGTCTGGTGAACAGCACCTGGAACCTATTTTTGAAACAATCTCGTTTCAAAACAGCAAACTACTTAAGTAAAACAACTAAAAATTTAAGGCAGCATTCCATTATTATTATTATTATTATTATTATTATTATTATTATTATTATTATTATTTTGTATCCCACCCATCTGACAGGGTTGCTCCAGCCACTCTAGTACCTTCCACGTGCTGTTAGGCTACAGCTTTTATAACCCATGACAATTGGCCTTGCTGGCTGGGCCTGGCCAGGGAACAGTAGTCCAACATACCCAGAGGGTGCAATTTAGGGGAAGGTCTGATTTAAGGACATGAACACCCTTCTTCACCACCATACAGTGGTACCTTGGGTTACAAACGCTTTAGGTTACAGACGCTTCAGGCTACAGACTCCGCTAACCCAGAAATAGTACCCCGGATTAAGAACTTTGCTTCAGGATGAGAACAGAAATTGAGCAGTGGCGGCAGGAGGCCCCATTAGCTCAGGTACCTCAGGTTAAGAACAGTTTCAAGTTAAGAACAGACCACCAGAACGAGTTCTTAACCCGAGGTACCACTTTACAGGCCTCTCCATCCTCACTTCAGCACTGCCAACAGAAAAAAAAGAGTGATACTGCCTTTTTATTTAGGGAGCGACAGTTCTGAATTTAAAAAGGCACGTCCAAGAAACAGAAGTGACATCTGAGGGTGCAGCAGCTGGCGGATTCTGGCAGAAACAGTGCTGGCCACCAACATCACTGCGAGCATCCAGGCAAGGGAAACTGACACCGAGACGCCTGAGAGGATCGTGTGCCAGAGCTGCGCATCCCTCTGCCAAGATCTGTGTGCCAGAAGTTGGTTCCTACTTAGAAGCCACCAGAGGAAGAAGCACACTTAATGCCAGCCAGGAGAAGATGTTACATACAACACAAGAGCTCCCCTGCTGGTGCCCAATGGACGGCTGCTTCTATCTTTCTCTCCTCTCAAAAGGCAAGCTCCGTGGAGTTGCTTGAAATAATCCAACAAGCATAAGAAACACCAGAGAGATGTGAGGAGAAAAACAGCTCTCCCAGATATCTTTATGCCAGAGACAAAGCGGCAAAAAGTGAAGGGCGGGGGGAATAAATGTGTTTTGAAAACTAAAACTTCATTGGGAAGATGGACTTCCTGGCTCCCGAGGACGCACAGCGCATTGCACAAACACACAGACACACACACAATCAGGGGGCAAACCAATAAATAGACCAAGGCAAATAGGCAGGCAGACCGGGAAGGAATAGCGGAAAGGAAGGCCACAGCGGAACAAAGCAAGAGTGATTCAAGCAGCCTGGAGGCAAGGCCAAGGAACCCTAAGGAGGCTGCCAGCTTGCTGCCTTTCTAATGAAGGCTGTTGGAAAGAAAGCAGAGAAGTTCAAGTGGCCTCAGGCTGAGTCTTCCCTCACTCACACAGAGCGCTAAGTCAAACCATGGCTTAACACAATGTGCAGGCTCCCAGAGAGGAAGGTGCGGCCATAATGCAGGGCCAGGTGTAACAGTTCCCCTAACCATTCCTCCATTCCTGACGATGAAACAAGTGTAGGGAAGGCAGCATCAAATCTAAGTGCTCCTATGGCCCTCCAGGTGTTGTGGGACTCCAACTCCCATCAACCCGAGCCAATGGTCAGAGTGAATTGGAGCTGTAGTGCAGCAATGTATGGAAGGCTACAGGTTCCCCATCTTTACCTTAGTCTTTCCCAAAATAATTATGGGAATTGTAGTTTGTTAAGGATGCCAGATTTCAGGGGGTCCTTCTTCATTGGCGATCACTCGTAGCCCAGTAAGATTGTCTTCCATGAACACGGTTTTAACAATGAGTCTGTATGTGACTGTGGAGGCCAATTCTGGACCCACATGTCCTTCCACAGTGGGGACATTGGTTTCCGGGCTGGAGTTGATCACGGTGTGGATTTGCCAAGTGTGCCTTCCTCTTATTCCCCTCAGAGCTACGACTCCCAGAGTGTTTTAACAGTCAATCCCTTTTACAAGGAAACTCTGGGAACTGTAGATTTATGAGGGAAATACGGACCTCTCAAAAACTCTCAGAACCCTTAACGAACCACAGCTGCCAGGATTCTGTGGGGGACTGTGACTGTTTATATTTAAAGCAGTATCACACTACTTTATAGTGTAGATGCAGCCTTAGAATATTTACTGGTACAGCGTCCTAAGAAAACATGCCAGTCAGGACACGGTGCTGGTTAGGGCTGATGGGAAATATACTGCAAAACATCTGAAGGACGCAGGTTAGGGAAAGCTGGTGTAGAAGATGCATAGATCACTTAAGGTTCTGATGGAGAAGGATGGGGCTGGCCTGTTCAACCATGAAGAACACTGATTTTCAATTATAAAATACAAAGAGATGAGGTGTTGGCAACGGGAAGTGGCGAGGAATCAAGGTTCATTTCCATTTAATCCTAACATTATCTTTATGAGAAATATCAGAGCCAGCCTTATGTTCCTGGAAAAAAGCAACAGCAATTTGTTGCATATTAAGAAGAGCAAGTGGCAAATGGTGCGCAGAGAGACCTTTTGAACATGCAGAGTTCCAAAAGAAAAGAATGACTCATCCTTCGTCTAAGCACCAGCCACACAGAGTGTCCTGAAGGACTCGCCTAAAGACTCTCCCTCTGAATGAGTTTTGAACATTACCAGATGCTCAGGTTAAGAGACAAAGATCACAAGGTTGAAGACATTTCCGAACGTAATGATTTTGGAAATGTGATGCAGCCAAGTCAGGCTATTAACACTTGCATTGCTCTGAAGTCTAAACCTCCAAGCTCGCAATGAGGACAACAGAGCAATCTGAGTTTGCAGAGGAACACGTCATGAGCCTGGGTTCACATATGACACTAAGCTTAGACCACAGCTTGCTTTCTGGCACCACAGCAGTAACAGAGGAATAGGAGAAACCCTGAATTTTGGCAGCATGCATTTAAACAATAGTTTAACTGTGGTTTACGGTGATGTGCAACACTAGCCTAATAGACAGCAAGGTTTAATTTATCACATACCACCACAAACTCTAATTGATGCCCCATGCAGATGCATCAGTCTTAGATCTTACAGAAAACTGACCTGAAAAGGCAGCCTATCAAAATGAAGAATTCTGTTTTATAAAAGCTCTCATCTAAAAGAATGAGGAAATGTCATAGTTCAATGCTAGAGGATGTCTGTTGCGTGTTTAAGGTCCCAGTTCCAATCCTTAGTACATCTGAGACTATTCCGCTAGCCACCAAAGTACCTCTTTGACCTAAATAAAAACAGATGGTTGCATCCAACAAAGTTTTACTCAGAGCGGACTCATAGAAATTAATGAACAAGAAGACTAAGTTAGATCCATTAATGTCAATCTGCCTACTCTGTGCAAAAAATTAGCTGGATACCATCCAAAGGGATCAATTCCTTGAATTGTGCTCAAGTGTCACTCAAATGATTGTCTTTTAAAGAGACTGAATAATTCCTTGAGGCACAGCAGTTCAGGACTAATATTATCATTTGGTGGGTGTCAAATCATCATAATAATGCTAACTGTTATCTTCTCTTGGAGCCTTTTTAATTTATTTGGTCATTAAAAAAACCACAATATATGTTCAAAGAATGAGTTCGCTGCTGGATTAAAGTGAATCTACAGCACACGGACAGAAAACCTTCTAAGATCGTAATTACATTTTAAATTTTCAGTTTAATTATTTAGCTATGCCTATTTAAACCATTACAAGCATTGCCTATAAATACACATAACATGAATATTAAAGACTTAAGAGATCCCCTTTCCTTGAACACAGAGCATATCGCTTCTCCAAAGATTGTGCATCTTAAGAGTGATACTTTTCAGTTTTATAGAAGCAGGAGGTTATGTGTCAAGGAGACAGGGCGGCAGATCTCACTGCCCATCAAAATACTTTGCAAACCTAACAATAAGTACATCCAGGCCCATCTAGTCCAGCATCCTGTTCTTGCAGTGACCAACCAGATGCCTGTGGGAGAATCCACAAGCAGGACCTGGGTGCAAGACGCCATTCCCAGCAGCTAGTATTAAGAGTCCTCCTGCCTAGCACCACCGAATGCAACACAATGGGCTCATGTTAATGAGGAAGCTGACTGGTGCCTGTTCATGCATTATGCAAAACCAGGGGAAGAAGAGGATTGGCAGGGGGGGAAAGGGCTGGAGATATTGCCATATAGACTCATGAACTCACTTCATCTCAAGCAGATCACCCTCTCCTCTCCTGCTATAGTCTTCTTTTTGCAGCAATGCCCACATGGAGAGTTAAGAATTAATTAAGAACTGCTCAGAAACCATGGTGTGAAAGGATCTTGCTTAGCTTCAACCACGGCAAAAGCCCAGGTTGGCCATCACGTATTGGCTCAGAAACATACAGGGAGTCCTCGCAGCTGCGCCAGGATCAATGCTGCACGATCAGCTCGCCTCTAGCCTGTCAGAAATCAATAACTGAACATGCAAGTTACAGGTGGCCTGGTATTGCTCATTTTTGGCATTTTCCTTCTTCCACAGGCAGCTGGTGTTTGCTTGAACTTGACTTTTCAGATACACACTGCGCTGTGGGTTGCCAATGAATTCCAATACACTCAACACGCACCCAATTTCCTGATGTAATTATATGGTATTGGAAGTGCCACCCTCAGAACGATTTATGTAAAACTCCTGATTAGATCAGAGCCAGTTATTGGCCTTCCCTGTATCATTATGATTAACACACTTCATAACTATTTATCTATTGTTCAGCGTGCCACCACACTTTAGCCGTGACAGCTGCGGATCAGATGATATTTTTGTTCAGTTAATTATAAAGCATTCTGCAATAACATATATAGAATTGAAGGAGAGAGAGAGGAAATACATTGAGAGATGTGCACAACTGAAAGATCAGTCTAATCCTGCTGCATGCTAATGGCTATTGCCTGGCCTCCTCTCAGCAAAACCCCTTACGTTTTTCATGAAAATTTATGACTGAAGCCTTAAGAGGCAGAATTTCTGGAAATCTGAAGACATGGACTAAAATTACAAATAATCACAATGCCTGTATTGAGAACCTGAAGCTCCTGAAGTTAGTTGGCTTTGAAAAACTTGCACAAATAAATAAGTAATAAGGGAAGTCACTGAGCCAAGGGGGAGGTATCAGAGAGGCAATGCTCACGGTGCCATCTTTGTCAATGGTGGCATAGGTTGCTCTCCGTGGCACAGAGACACCTTCCCCTAGCTTAAGATGGAGCCTAACTGGGCAGAGATACCCAGGGGACCATGCCTTGGCAACCACCAGGTTAAACCACATTATATGTGGAGTTGCCTTGTGAAGCTCTATGTTATTTTGATGATCAGTCCGAAACAACAGTTGCAAGGCTGTTAACTGGGATTGGCTTTATGGCCACATTACATCCAATGCCTTGAGAAACTGCAGCAGCGACCAGTTAGGTTTCTAAGTCTCCATTCCAAGTGCTGGTCACAAGAAGGGCTGGTCACAGTAACACCCGCTTGCCTCCCCACATGTCTGTCCATACACTAATATCTCCAGAAGGTGCTCTTCTTTAGGCACCCTATTTGAAGTGTGGTGAGTGGCAACTGCCGACCTTCTGATCAGCAAGCCCTAGGCTCTGTGGTTTAGACCACAGCATCACCCGCATCCCCTTCTTTTATGCTACCCTTTTAAAATTATTGTCTCACTCCTTTTTTGTTTTAATCTGGTTTTTTTGTATTACATTTATATACCACCTTTATCTCCTAAGGATCTCAAGGTACATGGCTCTCCTCCTTCTCATTTCATCCCCATAACAACCCTGTGAGCTAGGCTAGGCTCAGAGATGGTGGAGCAGCCCAAGGTCACCCAGCGAGCTTCATGGCTGAGTGGGGATTTGAACCCTGTTCTCCCAGGTCCTAGTCCAACACTCTAACCATTGCACCACATGGGCTCTGCTCTAACTTGAATTCTTTATAAGCCAGGAACTTGTTGAAGGTGAAGCATAAATCAACACACACACACACAAACACACACACACACACAAACACACAACTATAAAAGGAATAAGGAGGATTTTAATACAACCATTATGACCTCTATTCAAACCCTCCAATTCTTTACCATAAAACAGGGATGGGGGAACCTCAAGCTCGGGCGCCAAATGCAGCCCTCTATCACACACATCCTACCCTCAGACTACCTCCCTCCCTGGCCTTGCTTTGCACCCTCCTTCAGTGTTTTTGCCTGGCTGGAATGTGTCCTTGTTCTCGTACAATGTTTCTTGTTTGCCTGGATGAAGGACAGAGATGTGTGTGAAAGTGTGTGCAGAAATTAGTCTGCTACACCAAGTTAAAATTCACATTAATTGCTCTGCCCACTTTTGCCTCTAGCTCCGCCTGTCGCTGGCATGTGGTCGCCAGAAGATTGGCCAGAAGAGAATGTGGTGGGTCAGATTCAAAATGGTTCTCCATCCCTAATTTTAAAAGTTGAAAAGCTGAAAATTGTCACCTCTAACAGGAAAGGCCATCACCCCACTTGCTCGGGTGGTGGGGGCAGGGAAACAGGATCTAAGGCCATTTATCCTATGACTCCGCAATGAATAACTCTTGAGAAGAACAACTCCTGTGCCCGCAATGATTTGGTAGCATTATGCAAAAACGTGCTCCCTGACAGCCTCCATAAATGTTAACCACTCCAGAATCAAAATGGCAGTTTATATGCTTCTGGGGGAGTTGCACATATGACTCATTTGACACAGGAACACAGATACGGGAGCAATTTTCAGGAGAATTCTCTCGTGAATGGGACGGGAGGGGTAATGTTAGCAGGGCCCAATTACTCATTCTCTCGCCGGAGTTGCAAAGTAATGGTTTGCATTTCATGACACACCTATGCCTCAGAGACCTTTGGGAAGAGACTACTACAGAGGGATTACGTGCTGTGATGATGATAATCTCAGCTATAGCTAATTCTCCCAATTAGCATGCTGGAGCACGCCATGCGTAACATTCAAAACCACAGCGTCTCGGGAACCGGCTTAAGCAGCTGGAGGCAGGAGGGCAGGCTTGCTGCAACCACAGGACCAAGAAGTGGAGAAAACAATAGAGGAGGTGGCAGCCATAACGAGGAAATCTCTCATTTCCCTTTATTTATTTGTTACCCTGAAAGGTTAAGCATTGATGGGGAAAGGAGCATTAATTAACCAACCAACAAACAAGCAAACTTTGTACCGCCAGACAACTAGTCCCACATTCAGGCACTCCAGAGTGCAGCTACTTCCTGCCAAAAGGAAGGGGAGAAAGAACCGGGAAACCACTGGAGAATCAGGCTACCTAACATCATGGTGACACCCAGGTGCCCTGCTTCACCACCCGAGGCAGAACAGGAAAGTGCTGCCCTGCACCACCCCTGACAAAGCCCTCCTTACCCAAGATGTGAGGCAGCACCCGCAAAGCGGCGACAGTGGGTTCCGACAAGCTCTCACGAGATTTCAGCAAGATCTCGCAGGATTTCGCCAGAAGCCGCCACTGGTTGGAGAAGGTGAGACACCTGTAGGGGCACTGCCTCTTGGGCTTCCGCTGCCCAAGGCAGCTACTTCAACCCACCCCATGCATGGTCTGGCCCTATGACACCACATGATTGACAGTGGGCAGTAACTATTTAACTGGTCTACCAGAAGCAAACAGTGGCTAGATCTGCTAGGCCGCTGACCAGATCATGTTCCCCAACTCATACTTTAACCGGAAGCACCGTGACCTCCAATTCATTTTCTAGGACAATGCTGGAATTTAGGGTCATGCTAGAGGAGGAGGAATGCAACAGAATGGGGCTTTCATTGTACAGGCACAGGTACAACGTAGCAAACATTAACATGGATCAGGTTCTAGTCTGGTGCCAGTTCCCCTGGAGAAGGCAGCAAGGTAGGTCAGGATGCAGGGCCATGGAAGCAAGCGAGCAACTTGCTCCAACAAGGGCTAAGAGCAGATTCAGGCCTTTTAAGCTGGACTACCTCTTGGAGACTCCACCCCCTTGTGGAGACCGCCAGGTTCTTAAAGGGCAAGCCACACGGTCTGAAGATGGCCACTTCTCCTCTTCTGTTCGACACCCCCTGCACCAATGGACCAGCAACATGCAGAGGGGGACATCTGGTTCCTCAGGCTCAGAGGAAGGCCCCTGTGAGTTCTAGCCCCACATGCCCTGGTGGTACAGCAGGATCTTCTGGGGTCTGACAACCACAGTCCCAGTGGTCTCCTAATCTCCAGCAGCAGCTCAGAGTCTTGAAAACGATCCTGCTCCTTAGCTGGTGCATTTGCAACCATCCCTCAACATTGAAGGAGTAGTAAAGAGACATTAACAAGGGTGACACAATCCAACACTCGGATTAATCCGTCACAAGCAGGCACCTCTGCAGATATTTCCTCAAGTGCTTCAGACAAACAGAATTTGAAGAGGGCTGTACGATTTGTCAAACATTTCAAGTGCCAAATTTAACCTTTTTTTCTGACAGAAGCTGAGCCTCATCCGCCCATAAATATTCATAGCTGGAACTCCAGTGTATGCCTGCCTCTACAGAGCATCGCAAACACCATGGCCGAATGACCAGCATATTAAAGCTTCTGGCGCAAAGTGTTATCTTCAGCCAGCAAAGAAACAGACAGCAGCTCGGATTCCAGCAGGCCTTTCCTGCCTCGGCCTTCCCACTGCGGCCCCTTCCCCTACCCCCCACCCCCCCATCATAAAATCACATAAAGGGATTTTATAGGCATCTAGTTCAAACCCATTCTTGATGCAGAAAACTCAGGGCTAGCATATCTCAAAGAAAGGGCAGCCCAGCCTCTGCTTAGACCTCCAAAAAGGGAGACTCCATCACCCTTTCAGATAACTAGGGCAAAGTTGGTAGAAACTGCCCCAACAGGAGTGGAGAATCTCTCTCTCTCTCTCTCTCTCTCTCTCTCTCTCTCTCTCTCTCTCTCTCTCTTTTAGCTTGAGGGCCACATTCCCTTCCGGGCAACCTTCCACAGGCCGAAATCCAGTGGGAGGTGGGGCCAGAACAGAGGCAAAAGTGGGCATGGTGAGGAGTGTAGCTTTTACCTTTGAATGGCAGGCTAGAGTCTACAGACACCCCTCTGTCCTCCATGCAGGCAAACAAGAGGCACGATCAGAGTTCAGCAACACATTCCAGACAAGCAAACACACTCAAGCTGTAAAGCAGAACCTGAGGCTCCCCAGCCTTGCCATGCATGGACAGATAAACTTCTTAAGATCTAAGCCAATGCTGTTCATAATGCACACAGCAAGTTCAGCATTGAGGCCTATAAACTGACAATACAGAAAAGAGCCTTGGCTAACCACCAACCAACTTCTAAGATCACGGTAACTTAAAACTGATCCATGAGGCTTAACTGTAATATTTAAGCTGCAGGGCAAGCTTCGTCGCCTAAAGTGTCACTGTGTGCAAAGAGACGGGGGAGATGGCGCTGTTGAGGGCTTGATGCTTAGTGCTACTCCTCTCCCCTCTGTGGTCAATTTATTTGCGGGTTAAACCAAAAGCCCCATGCATAAGTGCTCTCCATTCATTCAAGTCCATGTGCGGAAAAGGAAGCAGGCATCGTGGCACTAGTTGGGTCCATCTACTGACTAGGGATGGGCAAATCTGTCCATTCCAGTTCCTTTCTGCTTCTTTTTCCAGCCTTCTGTCCTGTCCTCCACATTATCCACATTAGTTTATGTTGTTGTTGTTTCAAAAAGTCCTCGTGAAAATTCGTAAGCGTTTTTGTGCGAACTAATAGGAGCATTTTTGCACACACCTTTTGCCTGATGTACACATTTTTTACAAAGCATGTTTTCAAAAACATAATGCATCTCTTTCTGTTATTTTCACTAACAGATGCACATTTATGCACATTTTAGCTTGGCATATGCACTTCTGTACACATCACTTGGATGAATAATTTCACTGCAAAATTTGGAGAAGTGCAATTTTGAGCAATGGTTGCGTTTCGGTGCGCATACTGTTTTGGACGGTGCAAATCGGGCCTTCAGACAAAAACTGAATCAAATTTCTCCCCATCCCTGCTTCTGACCGTCACCTATTTGGCAAGAAGTATGCAAGCTTTTTGAGTACAACTGTAGGTATGCAGGCTCCTCCAGGCAAGCAAATCGGGAGCACCAATCCCACAGGAGTCCCAATACTTTGGAGGTCCCTGAAGCACTCCCAGCATGGGCTACAGTAACCCAGCTGGAAATAAAGTCCCTGATCTCCCAGTTAAAGTCAGGGAAAGCTCCAGGGCCTGATTCAATTATACCTGAACTTTGGAAGGCTTATATGACATGCTGGGTCCCTGTACCAGCATCTTGGAGGTTCAAACAAATTATTAACAAAGCCCATGGCTAGATCTCTCACTCTGGCTGCAAAAACACGAGAGAAAATCTTCCCCCGATTCGTTCATTCATTCCCGGTTAAAACCTGTCCTCTTCAGCTGCTGTTCTCAAACATTACAATTTTTAATCTAGTTATGTTACGTTATTTCTTTTTAACTTTCTCTTAACTTCCATAATTCAAAGTATCTTTTTTCAGAAGTGGTTTAGCTACACCTGATATTTTGTTTTACAACCAATTTACTGTATTTTGTATGTTATGGTATTTTACGTCTGTGGCTGTTGGTTTTTCTTTGGTTCAACTTTAAAGAATCTGCATCTTTAGAGGCACCTGAACATGTGCAGATGAGAATGTGCAGGTTCCCCCTCTAGACCTTCTGTCAAACGTAAGGAAGAAGAAGAAATGTTGACACCGAGGACAGAATCCCATCACCCTAGTCCCCCCCCCCCCACGATTTCACTGAATGCCTGGAGGCACTTCTGAACAGAGCTATTATCAGGCAGATAAACAGCAAGAAACAAACCTGTTCATCCACTAATTTAAGATGTGGGGAATAATTTCTCACTATAAAACTGAGTGAGAAATTGTTAATTGTTATTGAGCCCTAGGCTCAATAGACTGTCACAGGGTGGGGTGGGGTGGGGGTGTGCAGAAGAAGAGGACATCACAGATTGCTTGGAGAAAGAAAGATAAAGGAAAGTAGGTAAAGTAAATGCTGGTTTCCCCCATCCACCAAAAATATCTTCTGATCAGCCCTATGATGCACAGACAGGCACCTAGGAAAAGTCAATGCCAAGACCACCCAAAACCTTTAAAATTCTGTATTAAAAAAGGGTCAAACAGGGCCTGCTAATTTGGAAAGCAGTGAGGAAATATCACCTTCTTTGGTTTGGTACTGCATATTTATTTCCATAGTAAGATAGAACTTTGGGTTGATTGTCCCAAGGTAGCTGTTGGCAGTGCTAGCTTACTTAACAAATTTGAAAAACAGCTGAGGAAGCTGAAATTTTCACAGATTAGCTGGGCAATGTCTAAGTCTAGGCCTTGATATCCAGAATTTTGATATCCAAAGGAGATCCTTTGAAATGAATGGGCCTGAATCAGTATTGTCAATTAATTTTAATGGGTCTAAAATGAGTAGAAGGAACACTGGCTACAACCCAAAGTCACTTACCCAGCTGGGTAAATATAGACAATGTACTTGCACAAAATGATTGACTATTCATACATATTGACATTTCCAATTGTAGTAATTCTCTGGGATATTTGTTTCCAACCCAACCCTTTAAAAAGTGACTTAAAGACAATGTATTATCTTGACTTGTCTGCTTCCTCAAAACTTCCAGTAATTTCATCAGAAACCAAAGGAAAAGCCTTGGTTGTGGTTTGTGGCGAGTCTGAAAAGGGGTAAACCATAAGCCCTAGCTAGATTCAGAAAACCTGCTACACTACACAGTGTATGGCACACAACAACAAAGCAACTAAGGAAGCGCAAACCAGCCCAGCCACAATTTCCTCTCCAGTAGCCTTCACGTTTCCTTGTTCACACCAAGCCATGAGTGGGTTTTTTTTGGGGGGGGGGAGTAGCTGCTTATACATTTCAGAAGCCTAAACGAGAAAACCTAAGTATCTAAAATAATTAACCAAGAAAGAAAGAAAGAAAGAAAGAAAGAAAGAAAGAAAGAAAGAAAGAAAGAAAGAAAGAAAGAAAAGGTTATCATAACTAAGAAAAGGTTGTAAAATTTCTTTCAAATTTCACATAAGAAGTATTACTCCAACTGTACCTCGTACTTTTTATATAGCAAAACAGTCTTACCTCAATTAGCTTTCTTTCATATGCATTTGCCAGTTCTTCGTGGTTTTCTACTTGTTTTTGCTCAGGAATGGCAAACTCACTATCTGTGTTCCAAAGGTTTGGCAATACTGAAAGAAAAAAAAAACAAAATGCACAGCGCTAATTTAACTCGGGATTTTAAAAAACCCCAATCCTTTCTAGAACTTCAGGCACTACAGGCACAAAACCACCACTGGACCTCAGAATTGGTTTGCATGAGCCATCAAGCCCGCTGGGCTCACATAACACAGAGATGACACAGCTCTGTGTCCAGGAAACCAGACACAACAGGCATGTAAAGCAAAAAGTGAGAAGGAATTAGCAATAGGGATCATTGTGCCCATTCCGTTGGCCAAAGTGCCAGGCGGATTTTGCACCTATCCCCAGGTGTGTCTCCCAATTTGTAGTAGATGGTGCTGAACGCTCACAGTAGCTGATCAACTGTACGGGACAGGATTGAACCCTCTGAATTTATGTGCAGCTTAAAGCCATCTTTAAGACCTGCTGGTATGGTATTTATATTCTCATGTACAATCTACAGAATTATAGTAAAGCAAAAACACTGGATATTGCCTTAATAGTTATTGCTCCAAAACATAACAAAGTAAGAAGCCACATACTGAGCACAGACGGGCCATTCTAGGAAACCAATTTTTTAAATAAAAATAAAAAAATCAGTGCAGTTTTGAAATTAGTGGCTGGAATGGGTAGTTAAAATCCACGCCCTTTTGAAAAATTCAGTCTGCCATCTTGATTCAAAATTGTGTCCAGTTGTATCCAAGCCTAGGTGAAAACATGCTCCTTGATCTCAGAAGCCATAATGTAACATTTGATTATGGTATCTTAAAAGGTGTTCAAATATACACTGTATAGCGAACAAACAACTTTCCAAAGGTAGATAAAGGCCAGGATTCAAGAACTTACTTGGTTAGTTTATAACTAGCTTTTAAAAAATATGTTCATTTAATCATTATGAGGATATTCCATATTTTAATCAAACTATTATTAAACTGTTGGGAGCATTTTCCACACTCCCTATCTTTTTAACAACACAGGATGTTTTTTTCTGCTGCAGTAAGTAAGCACATTTAAAATAACCTCCAGATCTGTTTCTGGAACTAAATGCCGTAAAATAATCTACAAGTAGTTTACTGAGCACAACTTGTACAGGGATCACTGAGCAGACAAAGTACTTTGGAAAGAAGATGCTGCATAAATCGCACACACACACACACACACACACACACACACACTCCTAAAGAAAGCATTAGAAGAAAGCTATCTAAAGGGCTGTCACATGGAGGATGGAACAAGCTTGTTTTCTCCTCTTCTAGAGGCTAAGACCCGAACCAATGTAGTATGACAGGCCCTGCCCTATGGACTCCTTGCCAATTGAAGTTGGGCAAGAGCAGGGGTGTAGGAAGGGGAGCAGACCACCCCGGGTGCCCTCACTGAGGGGGTTGACATTCGGCGCACCGCCCACCCGCAACTCCCAAGCCTACCCGGAGCCATCAGTGTAAGGGGGGAGCTGCACCGCTTTGCCAGTGGCAGTCCCCTCTGCCCCCTTTGTTTTGACAGCTCGGGGGAGGCTTGGGAGTCACGGGTGGGTGGCGGCTGAATGTCCGCCATTGGCGGCTGAATGTCCGCCATTGGCGGCTCACTCCACCCCTGTGGGTGGCTCGCTCCATCCAAGGCTGCGGGGCACGCACGCCACGCCGGGCATCCGAGTGGCTATCCCGCACCTGGGAGGGTACCCTCCTTGCTATGCCCCCCTCGGGAGTGCACCTGCCCTGGGCAGCATGGGTATATGCTGCGCCACTAGGCAAGAGTCACCCCGTTTTCTTTTAGACATCTTTTCCAACAAATGTTGTTACTTTCGTTTTCCAATACAGAAAAAGCAGTAACAACAAAGAAGAAACAAAAGAGATCGAACCAATAAAGGGGGAATTTCAATTGTATTGTTCAAACGGGGCTTTGGAACAGTGATTTGTTGCCATTTTAAAATTAATTTATTATTATTTCCTCCAAGGAGCTCAAAGTGGTGTACAGTGGTACCTCAGGTTACAGACACTTCAGGTTACAGACGCTTCAGGTTACAGACTCCGCTAACCCAGAAATAGTACCTCGGGTTAAGAATTTTACCTCAGGATGAGAACAGAAATTGTGCGGCGGCAGCGGGAGGCCCCAGTAGCTAAAGTGGTACCTCAGGTTAAGAACAGTTTCCGGTTAAGAACAGACTTCCGGAACAAATTAAGTTCTTAACCTGAGGTACCACTGTACATGCTTCTTTCTCCCCATTTTATTCTCAAAAAACAACCCTTTGAGGTAGGTTAGGCTGAGAGAATGTGGCCAGTCCAAAGTCACTTGCGCACTTTCTGAGTGAGCAGGGAGGGATTCAAACCCTGATCTCCCAGGTCATAGTCCAACATTCTAACCACTACATTACACTGGCTCAATTCTTATTGATGCACCTTTGATGTATTAACTGAAGTTATGCTTGTAGCATTGTGTTTTGACATTGCACGCTGCCCGGTTGTATGCTCCACGAAATATTTAAATCAATAAATCGCAAAAGCAGGAACGTTATTACTTAGGTGGTATTAGAGAGCTCGCAAAAGCTTTAAATGAAATTGCTAAAGAAGGGTTGCAGGAGCACATTCCTATGGAGAGGGCGAAAAGGCAAGCAGTCGATACATCCGTCGGAGTGCCCAGAGGAGGCTGAGATTTGGGGCTCTTGATCCGCCTCCTCACACACACAGCCTGTTTCTGTGTTGTTCAGAATCAGCTGTCAGCAGCCGAGAAGCCGCAACCCTGTACGTGTTTATTCTGGAGTTAAGTCCGATTGCGCACCGCAGGAATTAACTTCCAAGTAAACATAACACGGATTATTCCTGTACGTTACGAATCTTGTTTATTTGTGTAGCCAGAGCCATCACACAAAAAACGAAGCTGCATGTTTGAAGTCTTACTGAGTGAAGTGGCATGAGTCAAAGGAAACATTATGGACAAGGCAAAGTAAGGGGGAATATTGAGAGGCATGTCGGGGAGTGAAAAGGGAACTTTATTATCATCAAAGAATCAGACTCATTATGCTTTTTTATTCCAAAACGAACCCTTTCAACCCTTAATCCATTAATGAATATCCAGAGGGGGTCTAGCTTTCCAGTTTTTTAATGACCGGCTTCAACCCTAGAAAGCTATAGGGAAGCTATGGGGAAGGGGCGTAGCTTAGTGGTTGAACATACGCCTTACATGCAGACGGTCCCGGGTTCAATTTCCGGCATCTCCAGGTAAGGGCTAGGAGACACCCACTGCCTGAAACCCCAGAAAGCTGCTTCCAGATAGTGGAGACAATATGGAGCAGGGACAATATGGAGTGAAAAGTTTTCTGACGTGCAAAAGGTGTCAAAATCCTGGTGGAACAATGGCCATTGGACGTTCCTGGCTCTGCCTCAAACTCATGACTTGTGGGCCACTGCCATTTTCAGCCCTATCAAATAGGACTGTGAAAGTCTTTACTTCCTTGATTATATTACTTGGTGTTTGTTGGGATACACACACACACACACTTTTCATTTGATTAAGCAGTATATTTGGGGTGGGTGGGTGGGTGGATTCTCACTGAACTTATCTCATCTCACATTATTTCCAGCAGTCATGGAAGCAAGATGGGATGAAAGCAGATGAGAACACTCCCAGCGACAGTGCTGTTCAATAGCACAGTTCTATTGTGTTTCTGTAAGCTGCCGTGGGGATCCTTCTGGACTAAAAAGCAGGGAGGAAATCAAACGGAATAAAACACAATTAAATAAAAACAAGAAGGGGAAACTTGCCAAAAAATCTCCTGCAGTAAATGGCCAGCAGTCTGAAAAGCCCTTCCAGCTCATTCAGCCGCATATTAAACACCCAGGACAAATGTACCAATAGCAAAAGTACATCAGAACTATATAAGGAGACCCCCAGACCCTGGGCTCAAAGAGGCTGTAAATCTGTCATAATGCAGTTGTTTGTTTGTTTGTTTGTTTGTTTGTTTGTTTGTTTGTTTGTTTGCTTGTTTGCTTGCTTGCTTTGTTTGCTTGTTTGCTTCCCACCTTTCCCCCAGAACCAGGTGGATTACAAAAATTAAAACACACAGCGCTAAAACACAGAAAGCTACGAACATATAAAATATAATAGCTAAGAAGTAATTAAAATATAATGGAATTAAAGTGAAATAAAAACCAAATCATGAGAAGGGAAGCTTCCCTGGAAAAGACCCTAATGTTGGGAAAGATTGAGGGCACAAGGAGAAGGGGACAACAGAGCATGAGATGGTTGGACAGTGTTCTCGAAGCTACAAACATGAGTCTGACCAAACTGCGGGAGGCAGTGGAAGACAGGAGTGCCTGGCATGCTCTGGTCCATGGGGTCACGAAGAGTCAGACACGACTAAACAAGAACAACAACAAAAACCCAAATATATCACTGCACAGGTAGTAGATACACAAGAGAGTAAAAACAACAATAACAACAACAACAGCACAACACATTTAAAAGGCCTTTCCATAAACAGCAAAAGTCTATTGGAATAAATCAGTTTTTAACCTGCGGGTGGAAGGACATTATATAGGACAAGATTAAAAAGCAGACTGGGGGAGGGAAAGAGAAATGCCCCCTTTTAAAATCAAATAAACTGAGTCTGAGAAATGTGGTTGAAAATGCGTAGCAGCAAACGAGCAAAACAGAGCGTTAGATCCAGACGAAGTTAGCTGAACTTGTATCTGATTGAAATTCAATGCAAAGTGTTAGTCATGGTTACGTCAAGTCCCATTGATTTCTGATGGGAAGCAAGTCCAACTAACCCCGTCCAGATCCAAGCCATATGGGACGAAGAAACAGACGAATCCATAAAAAGTGAGAGCTGTTGTTTTTTGTGATTATTTAAGCAAACCAGCCTTATCAAAAGGGCCCCTTTGCCACAGACCTTCAGCCAGAGAGTTTGGCGTTTGCCAAGCTCAGCAAGCAGTCAAACTGCTTACAAGCATCATAGGCAGATACAAAGCAAATGAAGTCGGGGCAGAAGGAGGAAGAGGGAAATCAAA
Organism: Podarcis melisellensis; assembly: GCF_964234715.1. Classification (NCBI taxonomy): domain Eukaryota; kingdom Metazoa; phylum Chordata; class Lepidosauria; order Squamata; family Lacertidae; genus Podarcis; species Podarcis melisellensis. Next base: position 14,882,930 of record NC_138546.1, on the reverse strand, counting down.
GAGCTTGAATGGAGCCTTTGATCAGAGAACTTCAATCGGCCCAATAAATAAAAGCATTAAGAGCCTGCTGCTGAGTTTGTAACAGCAGGGAATCCCAAATCCCACTGGCCCTCCACTCCTAGTATTCACAGTATAAAATTGTGGTTTTTTTCCCTGTCACCACTCCCCAATCACACAAGAATCCCGTAAGTCCCATATTCTACATGCCCCAACACCAGAAGTTTCTGGAAATAAAGGCATCCAAAGTCTGAAATGGGAGGTTGTGTGAGTTATTTTTGGTTTTATTTATTTTTGGAGTATTTAAAATATTTGTTTTTTGCTGATTTTGCTTATAGTTTTAACCTTTTTGTAAGCCACTGAGGGGTGTTTTTGCAACCAAGCAGTAGGTATATAGATATAGATATAGACTAGCAGGGAGTGCCCAGTACTGGCCAGGTATTTTTAGAAATAAGAAAATACTGTGATTTTTAAATAGTGTGGTGAGTTTGGTGAGTTTGATGGAGTCAATCCAAAGCCAGGTTTCGGTCTGCCATCTTGACTCAAAATGGCAACCTGGCATCCCAATATCAACGAGGACTGCCACTCCCACCTTGGGAATCCTTGCGCTGCGTTTGGAACTGGTGTCTTGAGAGGTGGCCAAACCGATGCCAAAAAAATGAGTGAGGGTCTGGAAGGAAGCAAGAGGGACAGCATTGGACACGTGTTCTGGGAGAGAGTTCAAGGCACGAAGGGAGGAAGGGTGGTGGTGGAGGAGGAGACCTTCATCTAGCCAAGATTTAGGAAAGGGTCACACTTAATTTCAGAATTGAAAAGAAAAGGGGCCAAGGGATATAAGATCACTTCACAAACAAGACCTCATTTTCTTTTTTCCATTTTGATTCATCACTTGCATTCCGTCTTTTAAAAATGATTGAAAGCATTGGCTATAGAAATGTTGGGTTAGCTTTGCCACGGCGAAGGAGAACGGAATATTTTTCACCCTGAGGGGCAGCAAAGGTGGACAGAAAAACAGGTGTGACTCATACAGCAGGTTACATTCTGGTCAAGGATAAGACCTGTGCTTCTACACACACACACACACACACACACACACCTCCAAGCAAGCAACAGATCAAGAATGTGATCTAGCCAGGCAAAAGCACTCAAGAAGGCACCAGGCTTGTGAGAGGTGTGGCCTGGAAATTCTCAATGTGGTATGGAGAGGGGATGTAGACAGAGTACTAAGCGCCAAACAGAAAGGCCTGGAGGGGCAGACTCGGTTCTCAAGCCTGAGGCTCACCGCTCCTGCCCTAGCAGAAAGTGCTTCAATAAGACAGGGCAATGTAGGCTTCACCCTTCCTGCTGTAGACAAAGTCTCAGGGGCAGAATGAGGGGTCGGGCAATGGCTTAAATGGACAGGGGAGACTGACAAAAAAAATTATGCATTTCTTGTCTACTCTACCCACAAATGGTGGATTCCTCATTTAAGGCAAAACCACTGACATGACTCAGTGCTATCAGTTCTAAACTCGCTGGGGGAAACAGATCTGGAGGACTTGATGATGATGATTGTTACAGTGGTACCTCGGGTTACATACACTTCAGGTTACAGACACTTCAGGTTACAGACTCCGCTAACCCAAAAATAGTGCTTCAGGTTAAGAACTTTGCTTCAGGATGAGAACAGAAATAGCGCGCTGGCGGCACGGAGGCAGCGGGAGGCTCCATTAGCTAAAGTGGTGCTTCAGGTTAAGAACAGTTTCAGGTTAATAACGGACCTCTGGAACGAATTAAGTACTTAACCCAAGGTACCACTGTATTGTTATATTCCAGGACTCTGTCGTGTCCCTTGAACACCAGTTTTATCATCATAAAAACATGAAAAATAATTTCTCCTACCATTTACCTTATTGCACACCCTCAAGGGGGTGGGAAAACCCACAAAATCATTTCAACTAATTAGACAAATGGTAGCAATATTTACACCAGCCTACCTCCAACAAGGGCTACAGCAAGGTTAGGTAACTGTTGAGTTTCAGGAAGTGTTGCTTTGGCTAATGGAAATTAAATGGTAACCTCATTTTAAGAGCGTGTCAAAACCACTTCGCAATGCAAAGAGAAATGATCAAAAGGTTTCTGTCACTAAGAGGAGCAGCCTGCAATTACTTGGGTGAGCACATTGCTTTGCTTAAAAAAAAAAAGTTGATTTGCTAAAATATTCTCTCATCTGACCAGAATTCAACTGAAGTTGAACAGGGGTCTTATATAATAGAGATGGTTCTCAATTGCCCTGTAGACGACACACGTAGCATAAGATATATCCAATTTGCACTTGGCATGAACTACATTTCGTTGTTGCAAATGCAGGCTGAAAAATAGCTTCTATATGCAGTGAAACATTAAGGCCATGGCTCCCTCTGAATCCTCTGATCCAGAACAGGAACAGGAAACATTCAAGAGTGAGGACATGGACTCAAAGTTGGGCAGGGAATGAGACTATGCAGCAGAGCTAGCTTGATGAAGCCCTCCTCTGCTCTCGGAGCTGACAAGGTGAGAGACCCAAGCCCTTCCCATCCCTTGGAGGATGAGAGGGAAATCTTAGGTGCAGCCATCTGTGACACACTGGGAGAGACTGGGAGAAGAGGAGGTGCACCCAGCAAGAACTCCCAGAGAGATGTGGTGCATCAAGAGAAGGGGAGAATATTTCCCCCCACTCCCCAGATAAGTGCCTGTCTTCAGGTCAGGAATTGCTAAAGGGACACAACTTCTTGTGAGTAGATGAGTAGCTTCTCTGCTCCTGCTTAAATACTTGGTTAGAAGGCAGGGAAACTTGTTAGATCAACTGTCCGGTCTCGGAACTCTTGCTTCCAGTCCTGGACTAGGGCTGGGCAATTTATCGATATATCACCCAAAACCCATTTGAAGTCCATATTGGTTTCATAATGTTTGACTTAGCAATATATCATGAATCAGGGTGTGTGTGTGTGTGTGTGTGTGTGTGTGTGTGTGTATCCATACTATGCAAAAATCATGATGCAGGGAAAACCATTAAGCCAGCCAATGCCTCTACTTAGCTACATCCTTATTTCAGACACTGTGGTATATCGGTATACACTGGTACCTCGGGTTACATACGCTTCAGGTTACAGACTTCGCTAACCCAGAAATAGTACCACGGGTAAAGAACTTTGCTTCAGGATGAGAACAGATATCATGCTACGGCGGCGTGGTGGCAACTGGAGGCCCCATTAGCCAAAGTGGTGCTTCAGGTTAAGAACAGTTTCAGGTTAAGAACGGACCTCCGGAACGAATTAAGTACTTAACCCAAGGTACCACTGTATCACGAAGTTCAGCTGGTGATACATCATGATGTTGAATACCAGATGTCGGCCAGCCCTATCCTGGACTGCTGAACCTTGTCTCTGTATCTTGAACTGGTTATGCTGTTGCCACTGCTTTGCTTTCTTAGAGCACCAGGACTAGATACTGCTCTTTCCTAGCCACTAAGTCTGTACCATTGATCTGCTACAATGAAAGTTTGCTTCTTACTTCCAAATAAGCACCACTGTGGTTGGGTTTTGGACAGGAGCTGGCATATTTGTTCACAGCTAACTCAAAAATAATAATAGTACTGGACTGAACTGCAAATATCTGGGAATGCTGCTGTTCAAGCCACGGCTCAAGGTAAGAAGTGGTTTTTTTAAACTGTCCTAAAGTGGATCTGACAAGCATTTAAACAGCTGGAGGAAACAGGTGGCCTGTCAGTCTTGCAGCTCGGGCAGTTGCACTATTTGTGGAACGAGCTCGTGCTTGGCTCAAAGTGCTCCATGTCGCAGTGCCAACAACCATCTTGGCTCAAATTTGCGTTATCCCAGCAATGAAGAAATGAGCAATCAAGGACAATTAGGAATTACCTGCCTTGATGGTATCGCTCAGTCGCTGCTAGGAACGATTAGCGCAAAGTGGATCAAGCTCCAGCCTTTTCACCTCCTCCTTTGTAACAGTTATCCCAATAGGCAAATTGTTGACTATTAAGCTGATAAGGTAAGAACTTTCAACTTAAGGTACGCATAAGTACTCCTGGTTGGTAGCAGAATGCTGTATCTGGGAGACTGAGATAATGCACTAGTCCTCCTATCTTTTTAATAAATAATAAAAAGAACTATTGAACAAATAAATAAAGAAAACTACAATAAAATTAAAACTACTTTTTTTTTTTACTTCTTTTGCGAAAGCAGATTCTAGCCACAATAAAGTGAGACCTGTCTGTATCTCCGCCATCACTAACCTAAGAAGCGAAATTTCTCTCTGATAGCAAAGGATGTGTGTCCTGTGTTGGACGATCAGCAAGAGATTTGTGGTTGTGTTTCCACAGGCAGCAAACCTCACCTCATCGCAAGTATTCACTTCTTCAGATACTGTCCCCATACAGGTGAGACCTCGGGATTGTGGTGTCAACCACTGCGGGCTGCCCAGATGGCACTGCTCCATAACACTGCCTTTTCCATGGCAGTTCCCCATTTATGGAATGGTCTCCCTGGCGAGGTGTATCCATCTTCCTCATTACTGATTCCTTTAGGAGGAATCCGAAAACAACTAGACTTTTTTATTTTTGGCTCTAGCCTTCTCCAGCATCTTATTCCTTTGGCTAAAAGGAACTACACCCCCCCCAGTACAGGTTATTCTCCAGCTGAGCACAGGTATAAAGAGCGCAACAATGCAGGGAAACTATATGCTCTCCTCGAAGTTCAGAGTACGTCTGTGCCGTATGTTCTAGTTTAGAAGCTACAGAACTCAAGGTTTCATCTACCCAGGTAGCTACCTTATTGTTTTCTGTGGCAACAGTTGCTCTGATGCTGTTTACAGAAAGGAGGATGATCTTCTCGTTGGTTAATCCCAGGTACACGGCAGATGGGTGATGTATAATAATAATTAATAGTAATAATAATAATAATAATAATAATAATAATAATAATAATAATAATAATAATTTATTTATACCCTGCCCATCTGGCTGAGTTTCCCCATCTGGCTGAGTTTATAGAAGGATTCTGTGCATTTCTGTAAGGTTCAGATTCACTCCATTTCCACTGATACAGCTCCCCTTTACTGCTCACTGCCACAAGCTCAGAATACAAGGCACCAATAGAAATAAATTTCATCCCATCCTTATCCGGCCACCACTGCAACTCCTCTCCTAAAGAGACCGGGCTTTGGACAGGTGTATTCTTCTTGTCAAGGTTTGGCTCCCTTTCTCTGCTTGTAGAGCCTCTTTCATTATCAAATGAGGCTCCATCAAGCCACCTTCTTTCACACAAACGTAAAACAGACTCACGTTCACGCAACAGCTCAGAGTCTCTCTCCGAGGGCCTTCTGGCGGTTCCCTCACTGTGTATCTTTTATCTTTGTTGGAAGTCGCCCAGAGTGGCTGGGGAGACCCAGCCAGATGGGCGGGGTACAAATAATAAATTATTATTATTATTATTATTATTATTATTATTACTACTACTACTACTACTACTAAGGGAAGAAAGAGAACTCGGGACGAGCTTAGCCTGGAAAGTGATGAGCGCCGAAAGGATGAATAACCTGAAAACATCGCATCAGCATCAGAAATGACACTTGGGTGAGCAGAATGTATGTCAGCATCCAGAAGAGACATAGGATCCTCTCCAGGAAGGTAAGATTCACTCGTCATGTCATCACCATCATCCCCATCTTCATCATAACGGCTCAGCAAGTTGCTGACTGCAAGATTTACATCAAGATTTGTCCGCTGGAGCTCTCTTACAATTACACTCCTAGATTTTCCTTGTAAAACAACTTGTGCCTGTGAAATGAGTTCTTCTGCAATAACAGATGCTGGAATCATTGGCTGGGGCTGACTACCCAAGAGCCCAGATCCTCTATCACGCCCTGTTTGAATAACTCGTGTTTGCTTCCTTGAATCTCTAGCTCCAGCTGATGATCTACCAGAGGATCCTTCTTCACTTCCTCCGACAACAGAGCTCCAGCGACTCCTAAGGGTGTTGCCTGCCAGTCTGCCCAGAGTTTCAGAATCCAAAAACATCCCCACTTATCCAGGCATTCGATGGCTGAAAGGCACTGTTTCTGGCAAAGCTGAGATGGCTGGATGAGGAAATGCTTTTGGAATGCTGTCAGGGGTTTTTTAATGCTTTAGTATGGATGTGCCTGCAGCTCCTTCAGGAGCAAGGCCAGGATATACCGTATTTTTCCGTGTATAAGACTAGGTTTTTCCCCTAAAAAATAATGTAAAAAATTAAGGAGCGTCTTATACTCTGGGCCATCTCCCCCCATTTTCTTAAATCTGAGTCCCCCAAAATAGGGGACGTCTTATTCATGTCTTATAAAATATTTGGGCATTTCCAGCAGTTCTTTTCTGACGGGGTATCTGTCACTCCAAATTATACCAGGCAGTTGAGCAACTAGCAGGTTTCGTTTCGATCTTACGGAAGGGTAGCATTTCTAGGGAAAATGTGAGCTTTCTCCAAAATTCAGCTCCATCCAGGTCAAGGCTTAGGTGATGCAAATCAGTCGCTTCAGAAAACCCCAACCGGGAAGAAACGTTGCTTGCATTCAGGGAGACTTCCAAGTAAACGTGTTTAACACCCGACTGTTGAGCGCTAAAGCAAGCCCTCGTCTCCCATTGGTCGCCACAGGACTTGGGAACACCTAACTTCCAATGAAGGAATTGCTCAATACCATTCTAGAACATAAAGAGTTTAAAAGCATATTTGCAAAGGAAGAAGGGTGGTAAATTAGGAGGGTTATTTGTAAAGGGACGTTCAAGTCAGCCGTACCACACAGGGGATAAACAGCAACATAAAATCACTGCTATCCAAAAGCAGCAATGGACTAATATTTCCCATAAGAAAAACAGCATAATAAAACCATGTAAGGTCTGCCAGCCGGTGCCAACTCAGATCGGCTGTGCTGACCCAGCAGCTAGAGAGGTCCTCAGAGGAAAGAAGTCAAAAACTCTTAAGGCAATGTGGAAGACTACTGATAAAATGTCTGGCAACAACAGCGAAACAACACAAAGATCACCGTGTACACTGTGATAAGCCACTCGCCTCGGTGTTATAAAATCCTGTACCATTATTTTGAGGAGGAAAGAGCAAGAGACGCACAGGCTGCGCTCACCAACCTCCCAAATCCAAGAGTTTGCAATAAAATTACTGCTTTAAAAATTAATCCTTCCCTTCCAGCGTTAAGAGAAGTACATGGAAAACATCACTCGATAATTAACCTGCTGCTTGCATTATTACCCAACCGCTCCTCCAAGACTTCAAACCACACCGGCTCTCAGATTTTAAGAACATTTCGTTATCTCTGCTTAGCCTCTGGCAAAAGGCAGGAGTTCAATTAAATAAATATATGGCATGCCAGGAGAAGGGTCCCGTGGTTATACATGTTGCTCATGCACAAAATGCAGACACAACCTTCCCAAGGAATTTTGTGCGTGAAAGGGTAATAAATCAGGGCAGAGGACATGTTACTGTAGTCAGTGTTGTGAACGGAGGACAACTTTTCCATCCAGAAGGTCCCCGGTTCAATTTGTGCCATCTCCATTTAAAACAATCAGGTAGCAGGGGGTGGGAGAGGTCTCCATCTATGCTCCCTGCTTGTTGAGGAACCTTAGGGCTATATGGACAAAAAGTCAGACTTGACAGAAGATGGCTTGCTAACTGGACATAGGAATGTATTCAAAGCAGCCCTAAGGTGAGAGTTCCATCAGTGCAAGGATCTTTGCCTGCCCAACAAGACATTCTCTTCTGGAGGTTCCAGACCAGATTTGGAGATGGCACAGGGCACATGTAGGGGAAGGAGAGGGGGGAATCATGGAGTGCAAGAGGAAGTTGTTCTGCTTGCGCAATTATTTAGTTGAATGCCACCAATGGGTTTGTAAACTAATTAGCTGGTGTGATTGGTCAGCTAAAGGTTTTTTATTTTTATTTTTTAAAACTCAAGACAAAACTTTGTCCATTCCCCCAACCCAAGCAGACTGATGAAGCTGGCAATAACCAAATAAACCAAGACTTGGGACGCTGCAACTATGCAGTCGGGAGAGATGCAGCAGCTGCCTTGTTCTCGGACATCTTTCCGCAGGGCCTGCAAGACGGAGCTGTTCCGATGGGCCTTTGGTCCGGGCCCAGTCTGACCCCCTTCTTTCTATGGGACCCTGTATGTTAAGTGGCCTCTTTGGCTATTTCTATCGGCCCATATGGGACCAGCACGAGTGGTGGTGAAATTTTAATTCCTTACCCCTACGGTTATGATTTGTGGGTTCCCACTCAATTTTATTTTGATTTTAAATGTGATTCGAATTGTATTTTAAACTAATTGTTTGATTTTGTATTTTTAATGTATTTTATCTACTTGGTGTTAGCCGCCCTGAGCCAGGTCTCGGTCAGGGAGGGCGGGGTATAAATAAAATTGATGATGATGTAAGGTTGATTAAGATAGCTGTTTCCTTTCCACTTCAAGTGGTTGTTTCGTCTTTCATGGTGAAACTGACAACCACCTTCCTCCTGACAAAAGTAACTAGAGGTCTCAGGGCTACAGACATGAGAGCTACCGGCACAGCAGTTGCTGTGTTGGGCTAGCAGTTGGGAGTCCAGGATTCAAATCTCTGCCTGGCCATGAAGCTCCTAGGGCAACCTTGGAACAGTCACCATCTCTCTCAGCCTAACCTACCTCACAGGGTTGTCGCAAGGGACAAAGGGGTAAGGGGGAGAAAAATGTATGCAGCCTTGAGCTCTTCGAAGTAAAGGTGGGAATAGAAATGCAATAAATAGCCATATATTTCAATTTAGAAGTCTTGCTTACCCCTACAGCAAACAAATGCCTCTGAAACAGCCAGGGTTTGTTCCCCAGTTTCCCAATTAATAGTAGTATCAAGGATTAGCATCCCGTATGGCCAAGCACTGAACCTAGCCCAACTAGAAACACGTTTCATCTAGATCTCAGGTTGATGCTCTCTCTCCTTTTCCAGCAACGTTTTTTAAAAACAAGTATTTGCCACCAAACGTATCTTTCCTTGTAATGTGAAAATCCAAATCCCAATAATCTGATTTATTCTGAGCCATTCCCTGCAATTACATTAAATCCTAAAATGCACAATGTTCTCAGGTCCATTTATCAGGACCTTTTCTTTGGACAACGCAAGAAGGTAAAGAAGATTACTCACAACCAACATATTAATTATGATGGAGCAGGGCTGAAATTGAAAATCTCTGTGAGCCACACAATTAAAGTATCCTTGATGAATACAGCTTTCGCCAGAATGTCAGGGAAATGGCTCCTGGCCATTGTAAAAAAGACTGAATCCAGTGTAAAAAAGACTGAATTCCATTGCCCCATCTGTCCATACCCAAGTTACCGTATTTTTTGCTCTATAAGACTCACTTTTTCCCTCCTAAAAAGTGAGGGGAAATGTGTGTGCGTCTTATGGAGAGAATGCAGGCTGCGCAGCTATCCCAGAAGCCAGAACAGCAAGAGGGATTGCTGCTTTCGCTGCGCAGCGATCCCTCTTGCTGTTCTGGCTTCTGGGATTCAGAATATTTTTTTTCTTGTTTTCCTCCTCCAAAAACTAGGTGCGTCTTGTGGTCTGGTGCGTCTTATAGAGCGAAAAATACGGTACTTCAAAAGATAAATTTAAGAACTAAACTAATGTGATATTTTAGACATAGAAGATCTCATCTCCAGCAATAAAATAGAAGGAAATTAGTGGGTCAATTTTGGTTTATTCCAGTGTTTCTCGTCATTTGCAACAACAAAAGAAAGAGGTTTTTAAGACAAAGCACTACCAGCATCTGACACATCAGCATAAATTAAGGGCAAAGAGACCCTGAAATTTCCCATGCTATGTGTATAAGACACCCCCATGTATAAGACGCCCCCTGGTTTTGGGGACTCCAAATTAAGAAAACACCCCCTCAACACTACCTGTGTATAAGACGAGCCCCAATTTTAAACCTATTTTTTTGGTAAAAAACCACCTAGTCTTATACACGGAGAAATGTAGCAATTACCCTTTTCGTTGGACTCGACAGTTTTCACACAGCTGATAGGGGCACAACTACAAAACATTCCTTAGCCCTATGTTATGCAGGGTATTTTGAAAGGGGAAGGGGGGAAAACACGGCTTTAAATTAACTATTTTGTTCCCGACAGTGCTCATTCCCTCGGCCTGAAAAGCGAGATGAGTGCCACACCCCATAGTCGCCTTTGACTGGACTTAACCCTCCAGGGGCCCTTTACCTTTTCTTTAATTTTTAAGCATCTTAATGTTTTGAAGCAAAAAGAGGGAGTGAGGGAGGGACAGACAGAGGGAGAATTGAGGGACCCTCTAATGCAAGGTTTCTCAAACTTTGGTCTCCAGCTGTTTTCGGACTACAACTGCCATAATTCGTAGCTAGCAGGACCAGTGGTCAAGGATGATGGGAACTGTAGTCCGAAAACAGCCGGAGACCCAAGTTTGGGAACTTCTACTCTAATGCTCGCTTACAAAAAGCAGAGCAGACTACTGGCAAAGACCTTAACAGGTCTGTACACTAGTTGCTGAAAACCATAGGTAGGCAGAGTGCTGTGGTGCTTAGGTTTCGCTTGTGCGCTTTCCACAGACATCTTGGTCACTGTGAGAACAGGATGCTAGACTAGGTTTGCACTTAAGTCTGATCCAGCAGGAAAGTATTCTTTCTCGCAATCCTTGGCACACATCTATCTGCTTCTATAAAACTGAAAAGTATCACTCTCCATTTAAAAACACTCTCTCTCTCTCTCTCTCTCTGGAGTTGCCTGCGTATGACTTGAGAATTATACTTTGATTCCTTAAGCCTGGCACTTTCACAGTTTAAAGAAGCTGTATCCTGTGTTCAAAGGAAGGGAATCTCTAAGTATTTGATATTCAGGTTATGTATATTCATAAGAAATGCTTATAATGGATTAAATAGGCATAGCTAAACAATTAAACTGAAAATTTAAAATGTAATTGCGGTCTTAGAAAGTTTTCCGTCCACGTGCTGCAGAACCACTTTAATTCAGCAATGAACTCATTCTTTGAACATATATTGTGGGGGTTTTTTATTACCAAATAAATTAAAAAGGCTTCAAGTGAAGATAACTGTTAGCTTTATTATGATGATTTGACATCCACCAAATGATAATATTAGTTCTGAGCTGTTGTGCCTAAAGGAATTATTAAGTCTCTTAAATAAAAAAAAAGTCATTTGAGTGACACCTAAGTAAAATTGAATAAATCTCTCAGTTTGTTTTTATTTAGGTCAAAGATGAACTGCGGTGCGGCAGCTAGCTAGCTTGGTGGGCTCAGATGTGGGAACTGGAGGCTCAAATCCCTGCTTAGCTCTGAAACCTGAACATCCCTCTATTTACCTCAAAAATGTTTTGTGAACCTTTATTTGAGCAACTGCACAAGCTTGAAGCCTTTAATGCCAGTACCAGGGGGATCTTATATTCTTTGTTTATTCGTGTATTTATTATTTCAGTTTGTATGTCGCTTTCCCACATAACTATGCCCACAGCGGCTCCCATAACAACAGAAAATATAAATCAGTATTACAGTAACAACCCAAACACTGATTCATTTCAAAACATCGTGGTCTGCATTCAATAAAGTTTTACCCAAGAGCAGACCCACTCAAATTAATGGACATGACTAACTCTGGCCCATTAAGTTCAAGGGGTCTACTTGGATGCAACCCTCTGGGCAGGACTAGTGTCAGATTCAGCCCAATATGACAATCCAAATAAATAGTTCATCTTAATGATATAGATATTATAACAAATTCATTATAATATAATAATAATAATTTATTATTTATACCCCGCCCATCTGGCTGTTTCCCCAGCCACTCTGGGCGGCTTCCAACAAAAGATAAAAAATACATTAAAACATCAATCATTAAAAACTTCCCTAAACAGGGCTGCCTTCAGATGTCTTCTAAACATTAGATAGTTGTTTATTTCTTTGACATCTGATGGGAGGGCACTCCACACGACGGTCGTCACTACCGAGAAGGCCCTCTGCCTGGTTCCCTGTAACTTTCCTTCTCACAGTGAGGGAACCGCCAGAAGGCCCTCGGCGCTGGACCTCAGCGTCCGGGCAGAACAATGGGGGTGGAGGTGCTCCTTCAAGTATACTGGGCCAAGGCCATTTAGGGCTTTAAAAGTCAGCACCAACACTTTGAATTGTGCTCGGAAACATACAGTAAACCATCAAACGACATCCGTTCGCCAAAATACAGTATATAAATCTGAAGCGGACTGGTTAAAGATTTCCAATGCAATCGGATATAAGCAGCACCCAGAACTAATAAGTACAGTGGACGCTCGGGTTGCGAATGTGATCTATGTGGGAAACACATCCGCAACCTGCAGCGCCGCGTCTGCGCAGGTTGTGATTCGGCGCTTCTGCACATGCGCAAAGCGTGATTTAGTGCTTCTGCACATGCCGAAACCCAGAAGTAACCCGTTCCGGAACTTCCGGGTTCAGCACGGTGCGCAACCCGTAATCGGGCAACCCGAAGCGTCTGTAACCCGAGGTATGACTGTACATAACTTTTTCCAACAGAGCTTAAAAAATAAAGGACACACAGTTCCTAGAAGCTTTATCATATGCTAAGAAAGCATCTCTCTTTAGGTGTATCCTCAGGCTTGAACATGCCTTGAGGGATCTTTGACTACTTCTCTCTCTTATGAAGAGACCCACGGTATACTGTGGTACCTCAGGTTACAGACTCCGCTAACCCAGAAATAGTACCTCGGGTTAAGAACTTTGCTTCAGGATGAGAACAGAAATCGTGCTCTGGCGGTGCAGCAGCAGCAGGAGGCCCCATTAGCTAAAGTGGTGCTTCAGGTTAAGAACAGTTTCAGGTTAAGAACGGACCTCCGGAACGAATAAAGTACATAACCAGAGGTACCACTGTACTACAAACACAAGAGGCCCAGAGGATGGCAGCACAAGAACAGGCCTTTTTTGTGGTGGCAGAGCGTGGGAGAGGAAGTCTAGAGTGGCAGAGGCTTTTAAAAGCCTGTCCGCTCTCAGCCGTTGCTGGATCAAGTGGCTTGCTCAGAGCTATCCAGGGTCCTGAAACCTCTGGCCAGCCTTGCAGCCTTCTTCCTAGAACCTGGCCTCAGACCAGAACATGCCTTGCTGTTCAGCACCAAGATCAACATTTTTCGGCTTGTGCGTTAAGGCCAGCCAAAAATTGTGGACCCTTCTATAGCACTTCCATAGCAGCAGCATGCATAAATAGATAGATGGATGGATGGATAGATGATAGATAGATGATAGATAGATAGATAGATATAGATAGATAGATAGATAGATAGATAGATAGATAGATAGATGATAGATAGATATAGATAGATAGATATGCAGATTTGTAGTAATACAGCTCTTTCCTTACATAAATCAGCCTCCAACAAAACATCCTTTTTGGAATCATATGTATTATAAAACATATGCAGCTCAAATTTATTCTTAGTATCAGTGATGGAAATGTAACCCACAGCTGATGAAAGACAACCAGAAGGCATGGCGCAGAGCCGTTCATTTTTAGAAACTATCGTTCTATCACCACCCCCTTTTTTCTTGTGTAAAACCTGACCAACCCACACAGTTTCTATTCCTATCACTCCTTCATTTACATAATTGTAACACAGAAGAATATAGCTAGCCAAGGTTCTTTCCTCTCCCCTCCCCTCCCCCCCAGTAATTACACTAAGTCAGTATCTAATGAAGGATAATGTTTTGTATTTTAAGCAGCTTAAAAGGATCGTTTTCATGAATATTTTTTAATACAAATCAGTACACCAAAAAACAACTGCATAGTGCTTCAAAACATTTATCTAATGAAGTGCTAAGTCAAAGCCATGCAGGGACAGGAAAGTCAAGCCACTTGATGCAATATCTTGATCAGGGATAGCCAACTTGCAGCCCTTCATATGTTGTTGGACTACAACTCCCATCATCACTAACCTAATCGGGGTTATGCTGGCTGGGGATGATGGGACCTGTAGTCCAACATCTGGAGGGCACCACATTGACTTCCTGTGCTCTTGACTTCAGCCTGTCTTTCTCACATTTATCAGTATATATATTTACCATCCATAGTCTGAAATCCTAGGAATGATTTAACGCGTTGTGCTGAGAACGGCTTACTTTCAACGAACTGACTTTGCTGGGGCAGTTTCCCCAGAAAGATTTCTCCCATTTGTACTGTATGTTTCAGGATATGGTTTGCTATGTTAGCTCTGGTATGTGCTTTTACTCATTAATCGTGTAGCATGCTTGTAAAAAGGTAAAGGGACCCCTGACCATTAGGTCCAGTCGTGACCGACTCTGGGGTTGCGGTGCTCATCTCGCTTTATTGACCAAGGGAGCCGGCGTACAGCTTCCAGGTCATATGTCCAGCATGACTAAACGACTTCTGGAAAACCAGAGCAGCACACGGAAACACCGTTTACCTTCCCACCAGAGTGGTACCTATTTATCTACTTGCACTTTGAGGTGCTTTCGAACTGCTAGGTTGGCAGGAGCAGGGACTGAGCAATGGGAGCTCACCCCCTCACGGGGATTCAAACCACTGACCTTCTGATCGGCAAGTCCTAGACTCTGTGGTTTAACCCACAGCGCTACCTGCGTCCCTGTAGCATGCTATTAAGAATGCCGCTATTAAGAAAGCATTTTTCTGATCAAGTTAGTCAATAGATTTGGTCATTCTGCTGTTGCAAGGCGGTGGTTTCTGGCCAGTCTTCTGGAAGTATAAGTTGCATGAAAATGCTTGCTATTTCTAAGTAAGATTCTCACAGACCAGGCCTCAGCCTTGAAGAGCTTACTATTCCAGTAGGCTAAGGGGTTATTCAGCCTTAACATCTGAAGACACACAAGACCATTCATCACCTTGCTGCAGCTAAGCGGTTCTGAATATAGTACTGTGATGGAAGACCCCTTTAGGTTCCATGACGGAAGACGGCAAGTGTGGTGCAGCAGTTTGAGTGTGGGTCTAGGACATGGGTAGGCAAACTAAGGCCCAGAGGCCGGATCCGGCCCAATCGCCTTCTAAATCCGGCCCACGGGCAGTCCAGGAATCAGCGTGTTTTTACATGAGTAGAATATAAAATGCATCTCTGGGTTATTTGTGGAGCATAGGAATTTGTTCATTTTTATTTTCCCCCAAAAATATAATCCGACCCCCTGCAAGGTCTGAGGGACAGTGGACCGGCCCCCTGCTGAAAAAGTTTGCTGACCCCTGGTCTAGAATCTGGGAGCCCAGGGTTCAAATTCCCACTCAGCCATGAAGCTCACTGGGTTATCTTGGACCAGTCACTGCTTCTCAGCTTAACTGCCTCTCAACAGGGTTGTTGTGGGGGTTATTTGAGAAGCAAGAGAATACTGCACACCATCGTGACCTCCTTGGATAAAAGATGGAATACAAATGCTAAAAGGAAGTAAGAAAGGTGGTGAGATAAATATAAGAAAATTAAAAATGTCTTTACTTGGAATTAAGCGAAGCCAATTTCTTATCCTTTCAATCCCAAATTCAGCATGGGCCATTCTCAGATTTACACATCGTACACTGCCAAATTTCAAACCAGTCTGATGAATTATTTTCTAACCATAGGCAGTAGAACCTATTCCTCACACCTCAATTATAACAGCAGAATGTGATTCAGCCAACGCACGCTTAATGCAGGGCTATAAATGTGGCTGTATAATAATAAATTATGTGAGAGACTAATGATGGCAATACATAAACTGCTGAAACATTTTATCCTCTAATCTTTAAACTTTCAGTAAAAAAAAACCAAATATGATTTTTCAGGAAAAAGTGTTTATTGTAGGAAGTTTGCGGGGGCTATGGGAGCATAGATGAGTGCACTTACAAGGAAAATTCATGAATAGAATTTATGTCTACGTATTTCTTATTAAAAAATCAGGCCATGATACTTGCAAGAAGAATCACATAGCTATATTGATTTAAATTGTTTTACAAACAGGAATTAAGTTACTTAATTCCTCCAGGAGCTTAGAAAACCCTCAATCCATAAGTGCTCAAGCTGTGAATACCAATGGAAAACTTATTTCCGCAGTTTAAAGCACTAGAAAAGTACTAAAAGGCTTTTTACCGCCTGTCAAGAGATTTAATTTTCTCCAACGAAAGTGCCTGTGTGTGCGCGCGCGTTTAAAAAGTACTAGTTCTCTCTTTTCAGCCAGTCATTCTATACAGCAAAAGAACCCAGCCCTCACTTCCAGCCAATTTACTTCCAGAATAAAAATAAACCTAAGGAGTGGGAAGAACACATTTTACTGAAAATCACAATGTGTCAAGGGGGACAGATTTTAATGGGCCAAAACTCAAGACACAGCTAACTTGTCCCAAGTCAATGAGATATTTAAAAAAACAAAAACAAATTAACTCTGGATCCAACCCAAAAGTCTGAAAGAAGACACTTCTATGCTGGTTTCCATGGCTAGGGCTCTTAATAGCTACTGGATATAATGGCTTTGTCTTACTACTACTGTTGGAGGCAGTATGAGGGGTTGCTGGGAATCCTACGTGTGGGAAGTGCTTTTGTACCCAGGTCCTGTTTGTAGGCCTCCAATAGGCATCTTCAGCATTGATTTGCCCATGCTCTAAGATCAGGAGACAAGGTCCTCCTGGTGCTCCTCTCCCCAGCATGAGGCAGGAAAACCGTTTCCTCATGTTCATCTTTCCTCAATGAGAGGCATCTCAACACAACTTCCTATAATGTCAGGTGGCTTAGTTGAGAAATGGTTTTTCTGGCATGCTTCACTGAGAACATTCCACAACCATAAAAGGTCCTCTCCCTTTCCTGCCAGCCTCTGAACCTCCCTCAGAGGAACTCCATAAGAAGGGCCTCAGATGAATGCTGAAGGACAGGGGTCAGCAAACTTTTTCAGCAGGGGGCCAGTCCACTGTCCCTCAGACCTTGTGGGGGGCCGGATTATATTTTTTTGGGGGGTGAACGAATTCCTATGCCCCACAAATAACCCAGAGATGCATTTTAAATAAAAGGACACATTCTACTCATGTAAAAACATGTCAATTCCTGAACTGTCTGCGGGCCGGATTTAGAAGGTGATTGGGCCAGATCCGGCCCCTGGGCCTTAGTTGCTGAAGGATTTGTGTAGGTTCCCATCAGCACTCTGAAAGTCTGGAGTAACATGTTCAGATCTTCTGGCCCCAGCCCAAAACCTGGGTGGCTACGTCTAAGATTGGATCTAGAGTTGAAGAGCAAAAATCTGTTCACCAAATGGGGCTTTTCTGTCCCTTTCTCCTCACTGCAGTCTTGCATCCTCCAAAAAGACTCTCCAGAGAGTCAGGGGTTCCTCATGAATGTGGAATGTGTCAGAAAAGGCTGCCCAAGGGGGGATGAAAAAATCAGAAAAAGTGGGATGGAAGGACGTTGTAAAAATCAAACTCCACCCAGTGGAGAGGGTGGTAAAAAAATGTACAATTGTGCCAGTGGGTCACTAAATCTGCATCCAGCCTACAGTACCTAAACAAACACTTGTGCAGGCTGCGCATTAGCCCAGAACTGAGGATACAGCCACAATTCTCTGTAAATCTTAAATAGTTTCCAAGCGATCACAAAGGAGTGTTTAAAAGAAAAGAGGGGGGCACAAAAAGGGAATGAGCTTTAAAGGAATCATTCCTCAACTTTGCCCTAGAAACAGAAACCTCTTAAGGCAGAAGCAGGACTTATTCTCATCCGTTGGAGAAAGGGCCTTGGTTCCTTTATGGATCTAAAAGAAACACCAACCACAATCGCCACATAAATAATACAGAGACAAAAGCAAGCTGTCTTATCACTCCTGCACAACATGCACAGGACCGGCGAGCATAAGCCATCAATTGCTCTTTTGTCAAGACTTACCGAAAAATAGTAGAACGATAATAGCCTCCCTTGTCGTGTGAAATTACAGGATTAAAATGTTCCATACTAACCAATGGGGAGCATCTTGTATTTTTCAAAACTGTATTTTGGCAATGATTCATTAGCAATGCATTTCGTACCAGCAAAGAGAAGCACTGTCAATAATGCCACAAGCGGCCCTTTTTTCCACACTCACCTTCCACAGTCTGACCTTCTCTTTTCAGCATCTGGACAGCTCCTACATACTTCTTCAGCTGTACTTTCAGCACCTCATTTTCTCTGCAAATACAAGAACAGCAACAAATAATATTGCTCTTCTTCTTCTTCTTTAAAGGTGGAGAACAGATAAGTACTCTGGAGCAAGTTATAAAATAAATAGCAAACACGGGGATCCAATACCTGATATAGCAGAACTGTGACCATGGCCATAAAACTCTGATTCATGTGACTGGATGGATGTTGCATCTAAGAGACAGCTGTGCAAATCAACCGATAAAGCAGCCCTATGCCAAAGTCAAGCTGTTGGTCCATCTAAACCAGCAACGTCTACTCCAGCAATAGTCAAGATGGTGGCCTTCAGATGCTGCTGGACTACAACTCCCATCAGTCCCAGCCAACATGGTCAATGGTCAAGGACCATGGGAATTGTGGTCCAGCGACATCTGGAGGGTACCATGCTGGCGAGCCCTTTCTCTGCACTAATTGATGGCGGCTTCAGAGACATGCAAGCGCAAAGAGATGGAGATTTGATTCACTATATTGTTACTACTGGATTAATTATGTATCACTGCATTTATATTCTGCTTTGCCTCTAAGGAGTTCCAAGTAGCATGCACAGTTCTGTCCATTTCATCCTCACAACAGCCCTGTGAGGTAGGTTAGGGTGAGAGAGCGCGACTGGGCCCAAGGCCACCCAGTGAGCTTCATGGATTTGAACCCCGCTCTCCCAGGTCCTAGTCCGACACTCTAACCACCACACAGTATTTGTGTTTGTGTGCCACTGTGGGTGAGATTACAGATTAAAGGAAGATACATGAGTAAGAGGAAAAGCAACAACATTCCATAAGCAGGGTGATATGGATGCTGGGATTCTCTACAGTGCAGGGTTTGATACTAGGTGTATATTTAAGGATAAAAAACACAGCCCTCCTTAATCAGCACAAAAGTCCATCACCTCCTTTCCAAAGTGGACAATCAGAACTTGTTACACCTTGAAAACCCATGGTGGTGCTTATTATCAGTGTCCAAGAAACAAGCAGCTTTGTTTAGCATGGACGAACAACAACTGTTCATTCCATTTGCAAGGCTGAACTAGCTGTTGTTCCTTTGAACAGTGCTAGTTAAATCAAGGGAACATTTTCTCAACTTGGGGAATGATTGCTACATAAAAGTGACAAGCCTTCAGGAGGAATCTCCTAAGAATTCACTGGGAAATGACTTGGCCAGTATATTTTCTTTAATAATTACAGAGCTGTCAAGTCAGATTTCTGGTCAGTGCAACTTTGCTTAATTCAGCCTCCTCCAGAACTGTACAAATTCCTGTGTGGCCACAGAGTATACATTACACAACGATGAAATTTTAATGAAGATCCCGAAGGCATTTTATGCTGTATATTACTCTTACTGCTTCCGCGTGCAGAATCCAAACACCAAGCATCAGACTTGATCTTTACAGAACGGGAGCAACTCTGCTAAAATTATCACTTGAATCTGAACGAGAGAGAAAACAATTTAACTAAACTCACCAAGTTTTAGCCTTTAAAGAATGAGAGAGAAGGGTTAACGGGAAGATTATAGCTTTCCGTTTATTGCAGTTCTGAGAAACGTAATGAAACAAAGTTATTGTAATTCTGAAAAGCTCAATAAAACAAAGTTATAATCTACCCATGAAAAGTATATTTACATTTTAATTGCTTTTACTGCTTTTAGCTTTATGTGCTTTATAGTGACCACAGACTTTGTGATGCCTAATAATCTACAGATACTTCGGAGGGAGGGGAAATCATAGTGCCAAAAAATGACTGCAGATTTAAAGTACATCGTGTTGGCTTCATTTTTCCCTTGCATGTCTTGGTCAGGGACTCATGATTCTTAGTCCCAGATATGGAAGGTTCAAAAGCATAAAGCTAGAGTTTGCCAGATGCAATTGGAACTGATGGATCACCAACTTACGACATATTGAGCTAGAAAATAAAATAAAATCTATCTAACATAAACTTTTGTTTTTTACTAGAGCAGCATAACATAAGTTGGCAATGGATGGCTTACAAATAAGAAGGATTTTCAGACTCATCCTAAAATAATGAGTTGGGGGGAGGGAGAGTAGTTTTTATTCTAAACAATCCCTCTCAAATACGGTTTTCTAACTGGACACGGAACCCAAAAGTTAGATACGTCTTTGCAACTACTCAATGGTGAAGTCAATTTTATTTAGCAGAATATGCATATGCCCTTAATAATATTCAAAATTACTTTTATGAAAGTTTGAATGAGGCAACAAATTTGCATTAGGATAAAGAAATTGCTGTTCCACTAATTTCAGTGTTTCTAGGGACTTCCCCTGCATGTGAAGACAGGCTCTGGCAGATGGAGTGGACGAGACCAATAGTGAGTCCCATGGGAGAGAAGACAATTTCTGCACGTGCTGTAGAGGAAAGTTAGAGGCAGGTGGGGATCATCAACCTGGGAAGGTTGCCCATCTAGGAAAAGGGAAACTCTGATCCTCAGCGTCCACTGCCTTGTGGGATATCTTCAGGAGGAGAAAAGGCTAAAGAGTAAGCCCTACACAAATCCAGAGTGCAGTCCCTAAGGCAGTTGGAGGGCACTTTGCATGCCTCTTTCCATCAACTCCTGCAGCCAAGCTGGTCCCAAACCTATTGCTCTGCTTTCCTTTGGACCACATCGGTGAGGCAGAAAGAGCGGTCTTGTCTTCTGGGCAGCCCAGAACCCACTGCCCAGACTTGCACCCTGGGAAGGTCACTTCAGTGCTGTCAAAGCAGCGGTCTGACTTCACCCTTGGAGGCGCACTCCATTGTCTCTCGAGACGGATGGATGCCAACAGCAGCAATTCTGGACACAGCTGGATACAGTACTTTGTCGTTTAAAAATTACTTTGCACCTATCCTGCTTTGAATTCGTTAGATACATTTCTTCTTGGGGTTTTTTCACATATTGGAAACTCTCTGGCAATATTTCAAGATGTCAATTACAGGTCTTCCCATGCTAATATAAAAATAATGGGTTGCAGCTCTCAATAGCCATGCTCAGAGTAAACCTACTGAAATTAGTAAGCATGCCTAACTTAGGTATATTCATTTCAGTGGGTCTACTCCAAGAAAAACTTGATTGGTTACAATCTTACATAAAATGTCCTGTTTCTAAATTTGGGAGGGATTGGAGCTCAAGGATGAAATTCATGCTTTACAAGTGTCGGAATTCATGTTATGTAATTTAGCTGCTATTCA
The DNA here is from genome assembly GCF_964234715.1 of Podarcis melisellensis. Lineage (NCBI taxonomy): Eukaryota > Metazoa > Chordata > Lepidosauria > Squamata > Lacertidae > Podarcis > Podarcis melisellensis. The sequence goes on along the minus strand of NC_138546.1, from coordinate 14,861,541 downwards.
GCTAACCCTAAGTAAATTATTTAGCACCCTAAATGCTTGATGAAATGTTTTAATAAATTTCAGGCACTTGCATTTTACTGCCAGGTTTGGAAAGGAAACTTTTACACACACTACGTTTTTTCAGATGTTTGCTCAGTGGAACACGTTATTGCTGTATGCCACCCTGGAAACAAATTTGCTCTTTCTGTAATGCGGAAAGGGAGGGAACGCAGACTTTTGACAAATCAAAGTTCAACCATTGAACAAAGCTTTTAATCGAAATGGATTTGAAGTAGCATAGGTGCAAAGTTATAAAAGGCTAAATAACTACAAGCCAGTTCAGATATTAATATTCCTCCTCTGGTAAACTATGGTTTATCAACCTGTGAGGAGTATCATGGCCACTTTCAGGTCCCTCCCCTCTTAGACCACTGGTTTTGTGTAAACTTGAGTTCCGCATCACACCCAAAACAAGGATCTCTAGCTTACTTTCAGTTCACTAAGCCAGGAATTTGAACCATGGTTTTATTTGTCTCAGCTCTTCCCAGCCCAGACTTCCCCATTTAAGATACAGTGGAACCTTGGTTGTCGAATGCTTCGGAAGTCGAACATTTCGGCTTTCGAACGCCAACAACCCAGAAGTGAATGCTTTCGTTTTTGAAGGCGTTTCGAAAGTCGAATGGCTTCCGAGGTGCATTTCTCCATTTTTTTCTATGGATTTTGCCAACCGGCAATTGCACCTTGGTTGTTAAACGTCTCAGAAGTTGAACGGTCTTCCGGAACGGGTTGTGCTTGACAACCGAGGTTCCACTGTAGTGTAAACAAGCCAGGATCACTGCACCATAGCACAGCTCTGCCAGAGTTTATTCTCTCTCTTCCCTTTCCCTTCTTGACTCCTTCTCCTTCTGTTTTCTTCCTTCCTTTTTACTCTTGGCTCTGATGACTGATCTTCTTAATGGCATTCTGAATTGACATGCTGCTATATGTTGTGCTCTTATTATTAATACTTGTTACTGTATTTGGAATCATAGAATTGTAGAGTTGGGAGGAAAACCAAGGTTCATCTAGTCCAACCCACTGCAATGCAGGAATCACAGCTAATGACTCCGTGACAGGTGGCCATCCAACCTTTATTTATCCAATGAAAGAAGAAGAAGAAGAGTTTGGATTTGATATCCCGCCTTTCACTCCCTTTAAGGAGTCTCAAAGCGGCTAACATTCTCCTTTCCCTTCCTCCCCCACAACAAACACTCTGTGAGGTGAGTGGGGCTGAGAGACTTCAAAGAAGCGTGACTGGCCCAAGGTCACCCAGCAGCTGCATGTGGAGGAGCGGAGACGCGAACCCGGTTACCCAGATTACGAAACTGCCACTCTTAACCACTACACCACACTGGCTCTCCACCAGAGTCCACCACAGTCTGCTCCACTGTCAAATAGCTCTTACTGTCAGAAAGTTATTTTTAATGTTTAGTCAGAATCTCTCTCATACACACACACACACACACACACACACAATTTCTGGTGATTTTAAAGAAGGCGAACTAAATTTTATAGATACCAAAACATGAACAAAACCATCACACAAAATGTAGAAACTGATAACACAGCCTGAATGCCACACACTGAGGATATATTCATCAAGGAGCATTCGCCAAGATTAATCAGGGTAGAGCAGCAGCCCCTGTACAAGTAGAACCTAAAGGTTCCTCTACGGTAGCATCTGTCTCCAGGGATGGGAATCTCACAAGCCACCTCCTTGGTTCCTCTGCTCAGAACATAAGATGTTCCATAGCCAACAGCTGCAAGCAAGCCTCTTCTCTGGAAATTTGTTTTAATTCTGTTCCGAAAGCAATTTAAGCCATCACCATCTCTTTGGTAAAGAATTTAGATAGGGAGACTATGACATTGCACGTCCTCTCCACTTACTTGCCTCACAGAATTGCTGCCCTGGTGAAAGCTCAAAGGAAAAGGAAACAAACGCGTGCACACACACACACACACACACACACACAGATCTTATGATTGGCTGTCAAATAAAATTGCACGGTTCTTGGGGATAAATAGTTGATTCCAGCCCCATTCCGTGTACTTCCAAATGATAACTTATGAGATTTGGTTTTAATAAAAAGAAAGAAAGAAAGATAAGATAAGACAAACACAGCAGCAAGAGCTTGGGAAAGTTGCGCTTCTATTTTGCCAAACATGGCATGATTACGAATGCCCTTTCATTTGGAAGATTTCAGACACCTCGAATGCAAATTCAAAACCAGTTCTGGCCAACTAATATGTAGAGTTACTCGGGCAAATCCACTCTGCTTAGTCTACCGCCGAAAGAAGAGCTGAGCAAAAGGCACATTCAGAGCTTCAGCTTTTCATACCAAGAATCTAAGCTTAGTCAGTAGCTAATTTTTGCTACTTTCCATTGCCATCCACTCCGTTTCCTAAAGAGACAAGCCGGGAAGCTGAACAGTCTTAGTTGAAGGATTTATGAAGTCTACTACAGGGTACTGACAGCGTCACCACAGTCCTTTCAGGAGTTCAGCCTACACGCGAGTAGGACCCTGGCAGAGACACATACCTGACTGGCATGTTCCCTCCCTCCTGGTCCATTGTTCGGGAGCTCCAAAAGCTTTCTTCAGCCCGAACATCACAGTGACCAATGCCAACTGACACCGGCACACTTAGGGATCTGCAGAGTTTGCACATCATGCGTGACAGACCTCAGCAACTCAGCATTTTGGCTAATCTACTTTATTTACATACAAACACACACAGAGTACTGCAACATGGCTCCCTCTCTCTCTAGCATCAGACAGCAAAGAGAAAAAGAACAAAGAACAATAGTCCCACTTCACAGAACACAGCAACACAAACATCCTGTCTTCGCCACTTCCCACTCTGTGGAGTCAAAACATATACCGTCATGTGATAGACAACAATCCCATGACTGCAATCATGGAGCAGGAATTCTAACAAGTCCATGCTAGCTGTCCAAAGAGTAACCACATCCCCAGAACAAGCACTCTTCTCAGCTGAACACAGGAAGATGCCTTATACCAAGTCAATCCACTGGTCCATCGAGCCCATGGTGGGGAACCTCTGTTCCATGGGGCAATCCTGGTTCTCTAGGGGTCCCAGCTGGCCCAAAGAATGACACCCACCTGTCCATCAGTTGTTGCCACTGGGTGACATCCGTTGGTGAGCAGAGGGTTCAATCCTGCAGGATGATGCTTTGCCAATGCGTTCCCTGCAGGAAACACGCTGGCAGAGCAGAAGCCAACCCCTACATGGGCAGCTCAACTCTGAGAGGTGAGTGGGACTGCCCACCTATCAGTCACCTGACATCAGATGATTGGCAGATGCATGGCCCCACCCACCTGGGAAAGCTGGCTTGCAGGGGTGGGAGAAGGTAAAGATCTGGCCTACCAGACTAATTTGGCTCCTCAACCCCAATGAAGTTTTTTGTTTGCAGGTGTTGCTTGGATTCACATTGCACCTACAAATGGACTTCAAAAGGGGGTTCCTGGAACCACTGGTCAGCTGATCAGTACTTATAGCGAGCTCCTTTGAAGGTGTGTGCACCCAGCAACGATCAGCTGATTGGTGCTGAGAACAGCCCACCTTGAAGCTGTCACCTGACATCACAATCCCTACTTAAGTGCTTCAATGGATGACATACAGGACTGTTGACTCAGCTTGGAATTAGGACAGAAAGACTGTTCCACGGGGTGGAGAGACCCATAATTTCAACCTAAAGGACTCTCTTGTTTATATGCTACAACAGCCGATATTCAAGATACTTTTGAGAAGTGTGATGCTCGAGTCTCTCTTTGTTATTCGAAATTTTGCAGCAAAGGCTTAGATATATTTGTTGCTGCATTGAGGCTGACAGCTGACCTATTTGTATTAACACTGAGCGATATCGCAAACTTTCTGAGAAATGTTAAAACCCGCCTGTGTTCCGCAATCAACCTAGGAAGACTCCAGTAGAAATGACTACAGATGGAGTTACTACCGCATGTATCAATCAGCAAAAGGTGAACGGTGACAGGTTTTTGGAACCAATTTCAAAATCGAAAACAGCAGAGTTGCATTATGGAGCACTGGAGCATCAACAAGACAACAACACCAAGCAGAAAAAAAGAAAAAAAGGACAGGAAACCGGTTTAACAAAATCTATTGAGTTGCTTACTCATCATTCAAACATAATCCATCATCCCTAAATAGCACAAAACTCAGTGTTGTTAAGAAAATCTATTCACTCTTTTTTAAAAAAGAAAAGAAAGAAAGAGATTGGAATAACATATTGAGAAAGAGTTTGCAAGACACAGAGCTTACTAATTGGGTTGACCTATTCCAGAAGAGAGAAAATGCACATGCTGGACTAGAACCTTGGGAACCAGAGTTCAAATCCTCAATTCAGCCATAAAGCTCACTCTTGGGCCACTCTCACTCTAAACTACCTCACAGGGTTGTCGTTAGGATAAAAACGGGGAGAGGGAGAATCACGTACCACACCCTAGAGCTCCTTGGTGGAATGGTGGGATACAGACACAGCAGTAAACAAATAAAAGTGCAACAAGCTAAGAGGGGATATCAGATTCCTTTTGTGGAGTTTCTATTTCCAGTACCCAAGACAACATTTGGTGCCTGCACCCAGAAGAAGAAAGGTCCCTAAAGAAAGGGGACCGACAGTGATAGGGCTGGTTGCAGCTCCCTTTGCAAAAAGCATCCTTCATTGGGTGCTGCCACGCCTGTGTACAGCACTCAGAACTGGAACTCTGAAATAAAGACAAAGACTGGGCTCTGAAGGATAGAACATAGGTCTTCAACCAGTGGGCTGCAGCAAAGCTGTTGCCACCATATGAGATTCCAGCTGAAGCTGACCAGACCAAAGGAGCACCTCATGTGAGTTTGGACTAGGGCCATTAGATGCTCATTTTTATCCATTTCCACAAGTGAGGTGATGTGGCAGGAGAAAAGAACGAACCATTTTTAAAAAATAAGGTACATATTTTCGGCGAATCAGGTGCTCATGCCTCACTGAGGAACTAGTTTTCATTCAATAGTAGTGCTGGCGTTACACCACATACATTTCTCTGCAGATTGTTGTTTTAGGATTAAACGAAGTGCATCATTAGCACTATTAAGTATAAATCCAAAGTGAAAATATGAAAGCAGGTCCCATGTTGCTGCTCGGGAGCCGGGAGGTGGGACTCAGGTCTAGACCAGCTGAAGATCACTGGGGTGGAAGGTTGAGATCTAAGGACAACCCAGAAGCTACCAAACTTGGTTTGCTCAACCTAGAATGGCAAAGTTTTTGTGGCTTGGGCTGGTTCACAGTCCCGCAGACGCCGTGATGGGCCGGAGTGCGTGCACACAAATGTTATTTCCGGTGCTCCTTCCGGCACGGAGGAGGCGTGCGCAGCTTCCCGTTGGCTGCAGGAGCTTCCTGCGGCCAATGGGAAGCCGGCCAGTGTTGCGGAAGGTGGTCCCCGCTCTGCTCCATGCTGGTTTAGCGCGGCACACGGGAGCCGACCGAGCAGGCGGCGGGGGTCCATGAGCCGGTTAAACGACCCCCATGGGCCGCTTGTGGCCCATGGGCCTTAGGTTGCCAACCCCTGACCTAGAAGAAAGCACAGCTGGAAGGGAACAGCAGCTGAGCCTAACCCATCCACGAAGGACACAATCTTCCTTGAAACCTTAAATATTACAGCAGAGTTTGCAGAGGAAAGGATATGAATGGTGTCATCCTGAGTATGTTTTGTTCTTTGCCTGCCTCTTTTTGGTGAAGTTGCATCCAGCCCTACTTGAACTGCCGCTGCGTAGTTTCTCTTCATTTCAGTGGAACACTCCACACAAATGTGTGGACATGGTTCAGCCAAATGGGTCCTTGTGAATATTATGTAGTGGGGAGGGGAACACCCAGAAACATTTGTTGTTGCTTTAAAAGTGATTTCTCTTTGTTTGGAAATAATAACCTCACTAAACATAATATGTTAACTTGTATCAACGTAAATAGTGGGCATTTGTGGGGTTTGTTCCCCCCTCACAACAGGGATTAAAGCTTTTCATTTCAACGTACAGTGGTACCTCGGGTTAAGTACTTAATTCGTTCTGGAGGTCCATACTTAACCTGAAGCACCACTTTAGCTAATGGGGCCTCTTGCTGCCTCTGTGCTGCCAGAGCACAATTTCTGTTCTCATCCTGAAGCAAAGCTCTTAACCTGAAGCACTATTTCTGGGTTAGCGGAGTCTGTAACCTGAAGCATATGTAACCCAAGATACCACTGTATTCATGATACAAATCACCTTGCATAATAAAGGAAGATAATTTGCAGTTTGCTCATACACAGTCACCTCCCAGCCACAGGTTGGGCAGTTTGCACAGTCACTTCCCAGCCTGAGTGTTCTCCAGACAGGTCTTGGGTGGAGGAGCATCTCCAAGGAAAGGCAAGCTTCCCTAGCCCCCGGCTACCTTCCACCAGACCCAGGGAAGCCACATCACCCACACTTCCCTACCTTGCTAAGGCCTGGATCTTCACGGTGTAGCGCTCTTCCTGCTCGGAAACTTTCTTCTTCAGGTTGTCGACTTCTTGCCGAAGCCCCGCAGAATGCTCCATCTCTCCGTCGAGGAGGTTCCGCAAGGAACTGAGGGGGGGAAAGGGCACAGCGTTATGGACACAGCACCGTCCATCATGGCATCACACTTGTCAAGGCAGGCCTGTTTCAATATTCATTAATTCATTAAACTTATTTGTCGCTCGGCGCCTGAAGGTCTCCAAGTGACTCACAGAAGAAGAAGAAAAATACAATACATTATACCCTAAGGGGAAATGGTGGGGGAAATTACACAATACATTAGTATTTCAAAGAACATAACATCCATGGGGTGGTGGGGACAAACTAGCTGTATAAGATAAAGGGACCCCTGGCCATTAGGTCCAGTCGTGGCCGACTCTGGGGCTGCGGCGCTCATCTCGCTTTATTGGCCGAGGGAGCCGGCGTACAGCTTCCAGGTCATGTGGCCAGAATGACTAAGCCGCTTCTGGCGAACCAGAGCAGCGCACAGAAACGACGTTTACCTTCCCGCTGGAGCGGTACCTATTTATCTACTTGCACTTTGATGTGCTTTTGAACTGCTATGTTGGTAGGAGCAGGGACCGAGCAATGGGAGCTCACCCCATCGCAGGGATTCGAACCACCGACTTTCTGATTGGCAAGCCCTAGGCTCTGTGGTTTAACCCACAGCGCCACCCTCAAATAATAAACAAAGAAATACTCTGGCCCACTAACTAGCAAATAAACAAAACCTCAACCTCATCCTAATCCAAATATCATTCATATCAAACCGACAATTCCCCCCCCCCCTTTAAGCTCCCCACACAGAAGTCTGGTGTGAAGGCCAGCTGTTACAAATCAATGGTGTGTAAGTACAAGGTCCTTCAGGGATGGTCCAGAGGTCTCCTCTCCCTTCAGGAGAGAGCCATAGCAAAGCAGGAAGATGGTAACACAAGTTTCACCTGCTTTGCAGTTGACCTGGCTGCTGCTCCTCTCCCGCTTCTGTGTGTGTGTGTGTGTGTGTGTGTGTGTGTGCCTGCCTGAAAATTTATCTTCCCCTTTGATGTCAAGGCCAGCTGTTACAATTTAGCGGCCCAGTTTCCTCCAGGAATGGTCCATCACCCCTCCAGGGACAGAAGCCTGTGGCCCTCTGGGTACTGTGGGACTCCCACTCCCATCATTCTTGACTACCGGACATGTTTGGCTGGAGCTGTTAGGAGTTGCAATTCCATGAGAACATCTGGAGCAGGCATCCCCAAACTCGGCCCTCCAGAAGTTTTGGGACTACAACTCCCATCATCCCTGACCACTGGTCCTGTTAGCTAGGGATGATGGGAGTTGTAGTACCAAAACATCTGGAGAGCCAAGTTTGGGGGTGCCTGATCTGGAGGGCGACTGGTTTCCTAACACTTCTGCCATAAAGGGAACAGAGCTCTCATGTGTGCTGCACGTATCTTTGGCTTGCCACAACTAGGCATGTATAATTTTCCTACAATTCAGAGCCCTTCATTCACCTACAGCGTCTCGAACACCTGAATATAACAATGGGTTGTGACTCGGGAGGCAACGTCTCGATGAATCTATTCTAAAGGTGTCATTGTACAGGAGAGAATGCCTCTACTGGGACGGTGCTGTCTGCAGCACATGCATGCGCCATCTAAAAACATAAAAACGTTGGCTCCTCCAGAATTACTGTTTTATTCATATGCAAATGAACGGCACTTGAAACAGATTATTAGGAAACATCAAATGGTATGAACATTCAGCAACGATTATTCAAGATGCATACCTCTAGCGATGACTCATTTCACGTTTCCCCCACCATTCCTTACTGCTTATTGGTTTAGCAGAGAGGGACACAAGGACCACAATATGCGTTTACTCCAGGGCCAGTGTCAAGGGACCCCAAACCTTACAGGTGTGTTTCACTCAGGGTTCCTGATCACCGGAGGAGCCGTTGCACACCACTAAGCGCACAGGGCTGCCTTCATGCCGGCACCAAACACAGGACCAATATGTGCGCTAGCATGGAGGCAAAATTAGTGGGGTACAAAGGGAGGAGTCTGGTGGGGCAGCATCCTCTTGACCCCTTCACATGCAAATGCAATCCAGGAAAACTCCTCCTGCCCTAATGCTGTGGACATAGCATCTTAGCATGAGGTTGACCAAGGCACTGCACTCTGGTTACCTGCTCTGCTCTTCCAGTTCATGCTTTCTGTTCATCATGGCCACAATGGCTTGCCGAAGTTCAGCTGCGGAAGAAAAAAAGAGGCAGGGAGAGAAATGAAAATTTTCGCTCCAGTTATGTGTCTAACACAACGAAAGCTCTGAAATTCATACCTGTTGCCAATGTGGTGTTTTGCTTGGTGGTGGTGTTTTTAATGTATTGTAAAATTTAGAACAGAGGTGGAGAATCTCAGGCCCAGAGGTCAAATGCAGCCTTCCAAATCTCTTTGTCTGACTTTCTAAGACTTTCCCTCACCCCTGACACTCCCTCCTAGACTATGGTTACTAGATGTCCCTGTTTCCCGGGGACAGTCCCCGGATTTACAAATCTGTCCCCGGACAAAATCCGTCCCCGGATTTCATTTAATGTTCCCAGATTTATATTTTAAGTGTCGTAGTTTTATTAGTAGGCAATGAATGTTGCGTGATTGGTTCAACAGCAGAAGACACATCATTTGGGGACTTCCGGCGAGGCAAAATGGCGGGTGCCACAGCAGCGAGCAGCTCCTGAAGCCAGCCAGAGCCAACTGCACTACCAGGCTGGCTCCGGGCTGCTGAGACTGCCGCTGCCACTGCGGAACCAGGGATGCCCGACGCATCAACTGGGGGAACCGCTGTCCCCCCATGACCCAAATCAGGCCAGGAGCGAGAGCGCCCAGCCACTGGCCAACTTCCCAGCAGTGCTCCAGGGCCTGTAAAACCCTCAGAGCCGACGCAGGGAGAAGGAGGAAAGGAAAAGGAAGAAAAAGAGGAAGGAGAAAAAAGAGGGGAGCCCCAACCTTCCTGCGCTGCTGAAGCCACTACCGCCACTGAGGAAGAGAGGTAGGAGAGCACCGGGAGGGCAAGGACACGTGGCCAAGCCCAGGCCCAACCCGAGCCTACTCCACAGCAGATAGAGCTCCAAGAGGTCAGACCAGGGCCCAGAGGAAGGCCGCGCGACGGAGGAGACCCAGAAGAGAAGATATTACTTCTTAATTTCTTTAAAATAACTTTTTTTTCTCTTTAAAAAAAAGGTGTCCCCGGATTCTTTGAAAAAAATCTGGTAACCTTATCCTAGACTGCTTTTGTCTGCCTAGAATGCCTCCTTAAACCCTGATCATGACTCTCGGTTGCCTGAAGGTCAAAGAGAGGTGTGCAAGTGTACAAAGGTGCCCACTGTATACAGGTAAATTTTGCATTATTGCTCTGCCCCCTTTTTGCCTCTGGCCCCAGCCACCAATGGCATGTGGCTCGCAGAAGATTGCCCAAGAAGGGGCTGAAAAAGCTTTAGATGAATACCTAAACCACAACCACCCTACCTGCCTGCCTGCAAGCTTCTGGAATCAAGAGAGAGGCTAAATAATTTCCTCCACAGATATCTGATGTCCGCGACATTTGTGTTATGACTCCCAATAAGCAACCAGGCCACGGTGGAAAATACGGACTGTCCAAAAGCGCCACTGAGTCTTGGAACATTTCGCTTCCAAATGGCTTTGTCTGACAGATTTATCAGTAGGAGCAGGAATACAAACAGAACTCAGAAGAACGTGTGCTCAGGAAGAGACATGCTTTAGTACAGATGTACCCCTTCTCCAGGGCACGTTGTTAATTTTAAAAACTCTCGGTGGCTAGTCAAGGATTAGATAAGGATAGCTCACAATCACTTCTTGAGAAGGAGCTGTAAGGTGAAGTCATCTGTCAGCATATATCCAGATATACTCTTGGCTAAGACCTTATTCTCAGATTGCTTCTGTAGCTCAATGCCAGAATATAAATTTGATTTCTCTGAGTGGTGGTGGTTTTTTCCTTTTAATTTACAGATTAATCTGACACATTATAGGGAAGAGAAACATAACAGCTTATGGGAAATAACATAGGAAAGCTTTAGTCCTGCCCCAAGAACCTTGATAACGGGGACACAGCTCTTGTATACAGACATTTGAGCAGTTTTTAATACTGGCTTCTTCTTGTTGTTGTCGTTTAAAAAATGGCTTAGAATCTAAAAAACAAAATGCGCTCTATCACCTAGTGATGGCCTCATCCTATGGCCATATTTATTGGGGAGGAGTTGTTGTTGTTCAATTGTATATACATTACACAATGGCAGAAGTAAAAAAACCTACTCCTTGCTTCCTCTCTGCTGATGAAAATGCTACTCCACAACAAACAAAGCAATCCTATGGCTCTTTGCTCAGAAGGAAATCCCACTGGTTTCAATGGGACTCACTTCCAGGCTTGTGCATAGGACAGCAATCTAAAGCAATACTTTCAAGGCTGGTGTTTCAGGAAGATTGGTGGATTTAAGGCAAAGGGGGACGAGCTCAGTGGCGGCGCATCTGCCTTGCATGCAGAATTTCCCAGGTTTAGCCCCCAGTGGCATCTCCAGGTAGGGATGGAAGAGACTCCTGGCCTCCTGGAGAGCTGCTGCCAGTCCGTGTAGACTATGGCTAGGCAAACTAAGGCCCAGGGGCCGGATCTGACCCAATCGCCTTCTAAATCCAGGCCGCAGATGGACCGGGAATCAGTGTAGAGTAGAATGTGTCCTTTTATTTAAAATGCATCACTGGGTTATTTGTGGGGCATAGGAATTCGTTCATATTTTTTTTCCAAAATATAGTCCGGCCCCCCAGAAGGTATGAGGGACAGTGGACCGGCCCCCTGCTGAAAAAAATTGCTGACACCTGGTATAGACAATACAGTATGCTCCTAAGCGATCTGATCTGATGCAGATAAGACCAGGAGAGTCGCTATGAAGCACGTGAACGTAAGCAGGTACTCGCTTGGTGTTAAATAAGGATCAGGCAGACTCAGCAATGGAGAATAAGAAGGTGAAGTTTATTGCCAGGCAATAAGGACCCAGTTTGGAATCTCTTCCAAAAGAACTGGGACCCCGATTGACAGAAATCCAGAGGTCTTTATACCTGAGCAGATCACAGCAAATCATAGATCATGAGACAACCATGAGGCACTCACGATATTGTCAGCGAAAATTAGCCAATCAGCAAGCTTCTTGCCATGCTACCAGCTCCTGGTCAAGCACGGAGTTCTAGTTCTGCTTTCCGATGCTTGCAGTGACGCTCTGTCTAACCTCTCCCCTAGTTATGACAGGACAGGGAGTTTGGAGATTTTGTGGTTTTGCTCTTCCCGTTCTGTGGATTAATTTAGCCTGTATCTGAGGGGATTTTGTACCAGAATCTCTGATTCACGCCTTCCCCTTGCCCAGGGTACACGGATGTTTGTTGGGGAAAGGTCGGCTCCTAATTTTGCTGTTTCAAGCAGTATGCAGTTAGCCAAAGCACGGCTTCCCTTTGATTCAAAATGGATTATAAAATACTTTAAGCCCCGATTATGTGTGAGCATATATGAATATATTGATTACTGATAACTGATTATATGGATGCATAGGGGTAGCCCTTCTTCCTTGCCTCATCTACACTTTTGAAGAGCGGAAGTTCTGTGAGATGCGTTAGCAAAGCATATAGGACAAAAAAGGGGGAAGAGGTGCTTCCAGACTTGGCAAGGAAAGAAACGAGGAGCAGAAAGTCCTCTTTCGACAAAACATAGGTTGCAACCACTGCCTTTAAAACATAACAAAACCCTGCTGTCAAAAACCACTTGTAGCTGTGGGTCTTGTGGCTTTTATTATCACACAGTACTTCTTATTATACACCTGCTACATGTTTATAGAAGTGAGTTGCTACGCAACCAGCTGGAAGTCTCCCTACTCAGAACCCGTTCCCTAGTAATAGAAGGGTGGAAAGTCATACATTAAAACAAGATACTTTGCAACTGCATAGACATAGACATAGCCACTGCCACTCAGTGTAGACAGAGCTGAGCCAGACCAAAGCTCTGATCAACACCAGGCAGCTAATATGCTCCAATGTATTTCACCATTATTGTATATTAATATATTTCAATTATTCCAATTTGTCACAGCATCTGGGTACGTATTTGGGAAACTAGCAGAAAGTTGTGGATTCACAATATGGTAGTTGCTTGTGTTCACGCATGACTACTGCCTGCAAGCCTGCTTCTAATTATTGTTAGAAACTGTGGTTTGGCACTAACTACAGTTAGCAAAATCGCCAGCACAAAGATAACACGAACCACAGTTAGCTGCAAAATGGAAAGGGGCAGATGGATGAAAAGGAAGAATCAAGCGAGCAAACGGGGCTAAGAGATCAGACAGTGTTAATCTGCACTAAGCTACTGTGAAATATAGGAAACAGAGAGCACCATGGCTAGAAATATCACTCCAAGGTGAAAAAAATCTAACTTTCAGCAGGCTTTTACTGTTTTGTTTTATTGCTGAGGGTTTTGGTTGCAATTTTTAGATGGCTGATTTTTAGTTGCTTTATACTGGTGTTTGTGCTGTTTCCCTTTCGATAGTGTGTGTTCTTTCTGGCTTTTCTTATGCTGCGAGTGCTCCGCAGGCAGAAAAGGAAGGCATAGCTCAGGTCACAAGCACACCCTACATTTAAAGCACTCTTATACCACTTTTAGGGACGCGGGTGGCGCTGTGGGTTAAAGCCTCAGCGCCTAGGGCTTGCCGATCGAAAGGTCGGTGGTTCGAATCCCTGCGGCGGGGTGCGCTCCCGTTGCTCGGTCCCAGCGCCTGCCAACCTAGCAGTTCAAAAGCACCCCCAGGTGCAAGTAGATAAATAGGGACCGCTTACTGGCGGGAAGGTAAATGGCGTTTCCATGTGCTGCGCTGGCTCACCAGATGCAGCTTTGTCACGCTGGCCACGTGACCCGGAAGTGTCTCCGGACAGCGCTGGCCCCTGGCCTCTTAAGTGAGATGGGCGCACAACCCCAGAGTCTGTCAAGACTGGCCCGTACGGGCAGGGGTACCTTTACCTTTACCTTTACCTATACCACTTTTAACAGTCATGGAGAATCTTGGGAGCTGTAGCTTTGTTCAGAATGCTGACCTCACAGAGCTACAATTCCCAGCACCCTTAAACTACAGTTCCCAGGATTTCCCTTTACTGTTTAAGTGGTCAAAACAAAATAATAATAATTAAAAAAATTCCTTCCAGTAACACCTTAGAGGCCAACTAAGTTTGTTATTGGTATGAGCTTTCGTGTGCATGCACACTTCTTCTTTAAGTGGTGTAAGAGAGCTTTACCTGCATGGTGGTGGTTGCGACCTCACTTACAGGAAGCCACGTGGTACCAGGTTAAAGTAGGTCAAGCTTTCATCGCTCTAGGGACCCTCCTGATGTTTTGAACTCGCAACCCCCATCATCCCCAGCCAGCACAGCCAACGGCAACATTTCGAGGGCCACAGGTAAGCCACACTCTTATTACAGGAGGCTGCAACTGCCGCTAGGAAAATCAGAGCAAATTATATAGCCAAGATAGCCACAAACTGTAAAGGAGATGAATTTATTTGACCCTATCCACATCAAGCTATATTCTATCTTTATCACCAAACTCTGAATATAATTGCACATTGTATTAATTAACATTATTTTTTAATATATTAGTGGCCATGTGATGATTTTAACCTATAAATTTTATTGTTTAATGTCCTAACCTGTATAGGTAAAGGTAAAGGGACCCCTGACCATTAGGTCCAGTCATGGCCGACTCTGGGGTTCTGGCGCTCATCTCGCTTTATTGGCCAAGGGAGCCGGCGTACAGCTTCCGGATCATGTGGCCAGCATGACTAAGCTGCTTCTGGCGAACTAGAGCAGCACACAGAAATGCCGTTTACCTTCCCGCCAGAGCGGTACCTATTTATCTACTTGCACTTGTCATGCTTTTGAACTGCTAGGTTGGCAGGAGCAGGGACCGAGCAACGGGAGCTCACCCCGTCGCGGGGATTCGAACTGCTGACCTTCTGATTGGCAAGTCCTAGGCTCTGTGGTTTAACCCACAGCGCCACCCGCATCCCAACCTGTATATTAAGGTACATTCATAGTTCTGTTTAGAGTAGATAACGTCTTGATAATATAAATCTTTTAAGTTTTTTGTATTAATCCAGCATATTTTCTTTTAATTGTTGAATGATTCTATGTACATTGCGGCAGTCTTTGGCTATGTGCAATAAAACTGACTGACTGACTACCGGGAGTCCAACACTCTAAACACTAGATCAAGGAGGCTCAACTACCCACTTTCTGATGTGCTTGAACTACAACGCCCATCAAACCCAACCACCATAACCAACAGTCAGGGATGGTGGCAGTCATAGCTCAACAACCAATCAACATCATCTGGAGGGCACCAGGTTGGAGAACGCTGGAGTTATTGATGATTGGACCACAACTTGAACCCACTGCAGGTGACCACATAAGTGCCGAATTACTATGTGGAACCAACTTTGCTTCAGTTTCCTATTAGGACATTTATTTTATTTGCAAACCGTGTGTTAAGCGAGGAATTCCTACACCGACTTCGGAAGACACCCTCTTTGCTTAAAAGGTGAGCCAGCGTTTATCTTTGATGTTTAATGTCTCCTGCTCTATAGGTACCCTGCTCTATAGGTACCCTGGGTTGACCTTTGATGTTTAAGGGTTTAAATCAACTTCCAGGATAGCTGAAAATGAGGTTAAATATCACCCACGAAAAATTATCCCATATAATGTTTTTGCTAAATTGGCCAAGAGTTAGAAGTAGCAAGTGAGTGCAGGAGCAATTGCTCCCCCTACTGGTGACCAATATTTTAGCACCCAGCACAAGGAAGACTCAAACAATTTTTTAATACTCATCGGAAGAAATGTTTTACTGCCAATCTATGGAAATCTACCAGCTGCCAATCAGTTTTATTTTTAAAAACTGTTTTGACAAAACAAGCTCTGCATTCCAGATATTAAACCTCCCTGCCACGTTGCACAAACAAATTCAGCACCTAAAAAATAACGGTAGATGCAGATTTGGATAAATCATATATAAATTCCCAGCCTGTTCTGAATGTTTATGGCAGGTTAAATTTAAGGCACACTTTCTAAATTTCAGCTCCAAGTGCATTATGAAACAGACAAAATACTGAACAAACATCTCAAAAGCCTTTGCTCTTCACCTGTAATATGGATTTATTTTCCATATTTGCTGGAAAATGTTTTTATTGTTTTTGATAAGTCTTTTGAATAGTTATATTTCTTGTTGTTTGGTTGAGAGGCTGAGCAGATTTGGGCACAATTTTGTGGGAAACTGGCATGCAAATAAACAGATGATGCTGATGGTAATAATTTTAGCCTAGGCCTGGACACTAAAAACTATAACAAAGTGATGCTTTTGGAAGATGCTCAATGGAAGACAGAAGTCACCAAAATAATCATTCAGTGCTTGGACACTACAGACAAGAAAGGACTCCCAGGGTTATCTTTGAGACTGTGATGGATATACAAGATGTCACAGCATATTGGCCTCAACCCAGTAATGGCTTTGATATACGCAGCTATGACTAACCTAGGTTGAAAGAATGGTGGTTAGCTGAAGTCCTTCCACAACAGACAACCCACTAGCAACTAGACCATGGGTAGGCAAACTAAGGCCTGGGGGCTGGATCCGGCCCAATCGCCTTCTAAATCTGGCCCGTGGACAGCCTGGGAATCAGTGTGTTTTTACATGAGTAGAATGTGTGCTTTTATTTAAAATGCATCTCTGGGTTATTTGTGGGGCATAGGAATTTGTTCATTTCCCCCCAAAAAATACAGTCCGGCCCCCCACAAGATCTGAGGGACAGTGGACCTCTGCTGAAAACGTTTGCTGACCCCTGGACTAGGCGGTCTCATTCTTTATATATCCAACCAGTCACTGCTCTGCAGAAGAGGCTATAATGCAGAGACTCTAATCAGGAGTCTGTTCTGCACAAGGTCAGAACCAGGAAGCACAGCCTATGGTAACTATCCCTCCAGCTGCATATCAGACAGGTTCCTTCTCTGTTCTCTTTGGGGCACCTGATGAAGACTTTCCTCCCTTCCATACAGGGAGATTTTTTTAAATCCCAGTCAATATCCGAACACATTTCAATTTGTTTTTATATGTGTGACTGTTTTTAATGTATTATGAAATTGCTTTTGAGATTCTTCCTTAGTAAGAGATTGTTATTTGTTGGCATCCATCAGTTTCAGAAGACAACGGAGGAGTTCGCCTCTGGATGTGAAGTCAAATTCATTTCATTTATGAAGATTCCATAAACGCAGAAACTAATAACAGAATTAACAACAGGCCGCTTTGGAGTAAAGCAGAGCTTTCCCCACCTCTTTCCCTGCTGATTGCACGTAATTATACCTTGGGGGTCACAATAAGGGGGAGAAGATGCCGTAAGCTTCTAATGCACATCTAGCCAACTGTTATTAGAAACATAGTGAAAGATTAACTGAGCCTTTCGTCTGATCATGCAATGCTCTTCTCAAGTTATGGAGGTTTTGCTTCCGAATTTTTGGGTTTTATATTCCCAATATTGTGTTTCACTGCCTACTGGGCTACCGATTTATAGCCCCAAAATTGAATTAGCCCAGCCTACCATAATCTGATGCCCTCCAGATGCTGTCAGGGTACAGCTCCAACCATCTCTATCCACTGGCCCTGCTGGCTGGGCTGACGAGGGTTGCAGTTGAAAACATTGGGAGGCCACTCCGCAGGGGGACGGCTGAATCAGTTCTATGAAACTGATAGGAACTCTTGCCAATGCTGGCCAGTGAACTGGAACTTATCCTGACAAAGCATTTGCTTGGATGGAATGGAAAGACAACAACAACAGGCTTCTGAATCCGGCTCAGCAGAGACTTACCAACAGTCATCGGTTCTGGCACGGTGGACGAGGGCAGCAGATCATGCAGAGAGTTCTCTTTGACAGGGGGGCTCACTTCTTCCCTGATTTTAAAAAGGGGGGGGGAAGGTAAACCTGAAAAAGAGCCTACGGAAGACTGGGCACAATCCATTTCAATGCTCAACTCTCATTCATTTTGATTGCACCATAATGACTAGTATTAGTTATCCATTACACGCCACCACATTATCCAGATCCCCAGAAAATTGAGTTCCCTTGACTTTACTCCTGACAGAGTCCCAGGCTCATGCACTAGCTCCCCTCTCAAGTTTCCTTCGTGATCTGTTTGTTACTGCAAGGCATAGTTTCCATGCAGACCTCATTTCGAAACACATTTCTCTGAGGGTTTGCAGGCATAAATGATGGTTTGCGCTAATCAGTTGTTCCTCGGCTCAGATGCAACAGCAAACTATGGCTTGCATAAACCAAGTAAGTAAAGAAAGAGGAAGCATGCAAGCTTGAACCTCGAGCATAAACTGCCAAACCATGGTTTGCCATTACACATATACCAAGCTTTAGACAGGAAGAAAACAGGAAGTTGTATGGGCTTGTTTGAAACGTAGAAAACTTAATCTGTCTTATACTGTACCTGTAATGTGAGTTGGCATTTCCCCGAGCCAATTCTGCTGAAAAATCAGCTGTTTCGTGCTCATCACCATTCTCCAGGTTACCTAAAAGAGCACATGGATAACACTGTTAGAAGAAAGATGACATAGGTACTAGTTCAGTGTTACTTTCTTCTAGGCACTGGTCCACTTTTGAACGCAGCCTTGTTAATTTTCACTCTCAGAATTCAGCTTTGTGAGAAATCCACTCGGGGACAATTTCATAGAGTGCAATGATACACTGAATTAAATATTGTAATCAAGGGAATCAGCCAGTATGGAGGCTGAAAGCCGCCAATTACTGGACATCTTTATTTAAGACTGACAGCCCACTTGCCAAGAATCAGATCCCTAAAAACCACACGCTAAACTGTGCAATGCTAGACTTAACTACTAAGCAGTTATAATTCACATAACACAGTTTAATGGGACTTAAGAGTAACTTTATGAATTGGTAAAAGAAAAAGAAAAATATTTGTTAAACATTTCTGCATTCTGCAACCTTTAAGTACAAGAATTCAGGAACCAGGACTGATGACAGAAATTAGGTATAGCACTGCCTGTAATAAAATAGAGATGTTATACGTTTCTGAGCACAATTCAAAGTGTTGGTGTTGACCTTTCAAGCCCTAAATGGCCTCTGCCCAGTATACCTATAGGAGCATCTCCACCCCCATCGTTCTGCCCGGATGCTGAGGTCTAGCGCCGAGGGCCTTCTAGCGGTTCCCTCATTGCGAGAAGCAAAGCTACAGGGAACCAGGCAGAGGGCCTTCTCTGTAGTGGCACCCGCCCTGTGGAACGCCCTCCCATCAGATGTCAAAGCGAAAAACAACTACCTGACATTTAGAAGACACCTGAAGGCAGCCCTGTTCAGGGAAGTTTTTAATGTGTGACATTTTAATGTATTTTTAATCTTCATTGGAAGCCGCCCAGAGTGGCTGGGGAAACCCAACCAGATGAGCGGGGTACAAATAATAAATTATCATCATCATCATTATTATACAGTCACTTTGCAAATCCCAAACACTAGTTGGTCCTCACATTGAATGAGATGTGGGTCGCAGTGACTGCCAATTTACAGAAAAGTAACAGCGGGGTGAACAACTTTTGGCAGACAAGCCAAAAATGGTGATTGCTAGGATTCCAGTTCCTACCCCACCCACCAGTGACAAGGTCAAGGATAACTCCCCTGCCCCCAACCTTAGAGGTGGAAAGGTGAGAGGGGTTTGCTGGTTTGCTCACTACGTGGACCAAGGCCCTCTGGGAACTTCCACCCGCAGCAGCCAACCACTTCTGCCCCCAGCCTGACTCCCAACCTTAGAACCATGTTACTGACAGGGCAGTCTGTGCCAACTCTGCAGCTCATGAAGACTTTCCAAAGCCACCATGGAGAGGGAAAACTGGCTCAAGCCATTCCCTACTAAACCAGGTCTCTTGCTTGTCCATTGAAGGAGAGAATTATTTTAGAACAATGGAGGAAAATCTGCATTCACTGTCCAGTCTTCAGGCTGGATATTGGTTTTTCCAGATTCGGGAAAGGGAGACCACATCTGTCATTGTCAAGGGACTAGGGTTGGAACCCATTTAGAAGGAAAAAGACTCACACCCAGGTTACTAGAAGATATGCATCAATAGAAAGTAGTCTACAGTATGCAAGTAAAATTCAATTTATTGCTCTGCTCACTATTGCCTCTGGCTCAGGCCCTGGCTGCCAGCTGGTGCTGGAAATTTGCCCAGCAAGAAATGTGGACCTTGGGCTGGGAAAAAAAGTTCTGAATGGTGGTATTTAAGAACTAAGGAACAGCTACAGATAATGAATTGTATCTACACTTTGTGCACACCTGTTGAAGTTAACGGGCATGACTAACTTAGGTTCATTAAGTTCAGAGGGTTTGCTTAGTTGGGTATGACCCCATGCCCCTAAGCCATTATTTTTCACTCCCTCAGGATCAAAAACAGTCCTTTTCAAAGTTAGATGCTCCATCAAGCCATACCTGATCAGCTGTGCAAGAGGCAGGAGAAAAGGAAAACAGAAGAAATGGGGAGGGGAGGAGGGAATTTGACTGTCAGACAGGTGATTGACAGCAGAGTGTTCGACAGAACATTTTGAAAAGTCTCCCCTCCACCTCCCTTTTGCATTCAATGGGACAAGATCGCTTAGCCGGGCATTTCCAGACACCAGTTCAAGCTGTGTGTCACTCTTCTTTAGATCTCTAAAGGAACTCTTGCCATTTGTCATTGTCTCGCTGGCTTCTCAGTGTTGATGTGTGTTGAAAAAAAGATGCTGAAACAACAAATGCAAAGGACAGGTCCTTGCGCTGTGTCCCGTCTGCACTCAGAGAGAGAGAAGCTGAATAGCTGCAGCTTGCCTTGCTAGCCCCCCCCCCAGAGCTTCTTCTTGCTAGGGTTTTCCTCCCCTCCAAAATAAAGCCTTTTTAAACAAAATTCCAGTGCTCTACCGTAAGGTTTTATCTGTATTGGGGAGGTTTGGGGGGCGGGCAGAATTGCAGGGCATCTGAACCCTTTTCAGTCTTTAATGGAAAGGTAGGCATTCCATTTGGAACCTGACAATGGCTTTTTAAAAGAGGGGCTTTGATCAATTGTATGCAAGCCTTTCAACTATTTATACCATGCTGCAGAGTTAAATCCACAGGAGGGCACTGGATGCAGCGGTTAACCCTTTCAGGTCTTTTTTACTCATAGCTGCCAAAGAGAAAAACACAAAAGGGAACCATCTACCCAAAGAGACCCAGCGAGATGAATGCAAGTTGCACAAAAGCTCACATTTTCTTTCTATGTGATGATTTACAAGTGACCGTCAATCTTCAGGCTTGGCACCTCTCTTTCTGTTCAGCGATGAACTATATTTTCCTTGTCAGCCATATTTTTCATGTTAGCTATTTGCACGGGCCACACTGTATTTCGCTTTTTCTCCTCCTTCTACTAATAAATTACTCCGAGGTCTAGTGGAATGTCAGCAGCCTTTGACCTCTTATTGTACAGGCTGTTTCAGTTGCTCACTTAGATGAACAGACAAGCTATTGAAAGAAACCAACTTCCCCACACTACCTTTGAGCGGATTAAAAATGTTTGAACTATAGTGAAAAGGACCAAGACAACCTATTATTGGAGAATACGAGCAAGTGAGCCAAACAAATTGATGGAGAAATAGGCATATTTCCCCCCCTGACATACTGGAATAGTGAGTACAATGATAATGTATAGCCATATGTTTTCAGTTTATTGTGATGTGTATTTTTTAAGTAGGAGTTTTATTTACTGTGTTGCAAGTAAACTTCTTAATGCAAATTTGTTATAAACAACAGTAATAGCAATAACAATACTACATTTACCTCTCCACTACAAACATACAGAAGGCTCACTAGGCAAGGGGAGAGAAAAGCGTCAAAGAAAAAATTACTTCCTTGCATGCCTCCTTTAAAATAGCCCAACATTTTGTGTTATAAGTCACTCACCCTCCATGCATTTCAGTTACCGTATTTTTTGCTCCATAAGACACACTTTTTTCCTCCTAAAATGTAAGAGGAAATGCCTGTGTGTCTTATGGAGCGAATGTGTGGTCGATCGCTGGCTCCCTTTCTGGCCCTGCCCCCTTGCCCAGGCCTCCATTGTTGAATGTTCTGCAGATGGAGGCTGTTTCCCCAATGACATGTGACTGGCTGATTAGATTATCAGTCTGGAAACTGTAGAAACGGCTCCCTTTCCTTTCCTAAAGAAGCTGCAGAACTGTGAGCTGAACCCCATAAAACAGGATTTTTTTCCCTTTGCAAAGTAAGCTCAACAACTTTGAGCTGATCCTCAAAAAAAGGGGCTTTTCCCCTTTCCTCCTCTAAAAAGTAGGTGCGTCTTATGGTCAGGTGCAGCTTAAGGAGCAAAAAATACGGCACTTCTTTCAGACAGTCTTTGAACTTGGCTGCAAAGATACCAACTGTTAACAATAGATACTCACCAGTCTGAGAGAAAGAGCCTACAGCACTGACAGGAAACAACTCATCAGAATCATCATTCAGGACTTGCAGAGGAGACCAGGCGCAAATCAGCGAGTTGCTCGTGACACCCTCGGACAGTCTAAATAACGACCACATTTTTCAAAAAACAAAATTTGTGTATAACATCAGGCATTAACTGGAACACAGCCTTTCCACGAAAACAAAAAGTGTGTTCAAACTGTCTCTCATGAATTTCTGATGGGTCGACTACAGGGCTGGAAGGAGTTCTCAGGTTGTACAAATATTTGGTTGCATGAAGTAATGTTTATTCTCATTTCTGAGAAACTGACTTATAAATTAAGAGTGTCTTGGGGTGCAGCTAAACCTATGTAATCCCCCCCAAAAAATTGGCAGCCATTTTTTACTTATATGACAAGCCAATCCTGGGGATGGCAAGTCCCAATGAAATGTGGGTTTATTTGATTTCATAATGTTTGCTTTGCATTCTCTCTGTATTAGGTTGGGTTTTGTTGTAACATCTAACGCATTGTGCAGTCTCTTGAAAATGTACTTTAGTTTTATTAGGCAATGGCTGTGAACTCGGTTGTCGTTGTTTTGTACTCCCCCCACCCCCTGACACACTTCTGTTTTTATTTATTTCTTACTAGGTTGTTGCTTTAACTTCATAATTTTGTCTTGAAAATAAAAAAGTAAGTGTGTTCAAAGCAGCTCACAAGATACTAAAATATGTATTGTCAGGGGCTCAGGAGCAGAGGCGCAGGGAAGAGAGGAGATGGAGAGCGAAGGGGAAGAATCTGAGGGCAGCGTAGGAGAAGATGACAGTGGCCCGAGAGATTCCATGAGCCTCTCCAGCGAATCAGAAGATTCACAGAAGGGGGCGCCCATGGCCAGAGCAAGGGGGGCCCCAAGAGGGAGACTCCGGGAGCAAGGGGCCAGCGGGGACTCCCAGAGCAGCAGTTGGAGATCAGGACCAGCTTCCCCACCAGAGCGTAGTGGAGGGGAAGAGTCCCAGGTATCGGGGCGAGCGTTTCCCCCAGCAGGGAGAGGGAATGAGTCAGGGCTGGCCATGCCTCCATCGGAGAGTCAGGGTACGGAGGGGGAGTCAGGTCCAGCTAGCCTCCCGGAAGAGGGAAGCAGTGACAGAAGCAGTGTAACGGTCAGGAGGAAGGTCACTGGGTTGGCGCGAGAGACAAGTTCAAATGTACAGGACAGCAGAGAATGAGGATTGGGAACCAGGTCCTAAAGCTCGCTGGAGGCAGGGGGAGGAGTCAGGCGACTCAGTGTCAGAAGAGTCCAGAAAGGGGAATGCCACAGCGGGCAGGAGGACCCAGAGGAGGAGAGAGCAGCGGAAGAGGTGGAGCAGGGCTAGGATCTTAAACTGGTGTCAGGGGGGAGGAGATTCAGACAGGACTTCGCCGGTCTAGGGTTTAAGACGTAGAGCTGCGCGCTGCGGCTTTGGAATGGAAACTGAACTCCAATAAAGACTTTTGTACATAACGACGATCTGGCGTTGGTCCTCTGTGAGCTGGGACCTAGGGGCAGCTCTGACATCCATTAACATTTTGGTAAATTTGTCTGGTCAGCTATCCCAACTTTTGCTATTTTTATTTATTTGCTGTTCCCTTATTGCTACCACATTCATATCCATATGGTTCTCTTCTCCTCATTTTACCCTGAAAACAACCCTGTGAGGTAGATTAGGCTAGGGACTGTGACTGGCCAAAGGTCACCCAGCGAGCTTCACGGCTATGCAGGGATTTGAATCCTGGTTTCCCAGGTCCTAGGCCAACGCTCTGACCACTACACCACACTGCTTGCCCAAAGCAAGAAGCACCAGACTCTGCACAAACACCCAGTACCAGGCAAACACTCTGTATGGCTGTTGTGACATGAGCAGTGGTTTGAATACAGACACAGAGGGCATGGGTTCAGCTCCATCATTAGCATCACCTACAGAAGCACCAGATCTGGGCCTTGACACTAAGCCTGAATCCAGAAGCTTCATCTATCAATCACTTTACATTCAAAAATTTCAAGGCAAGGCAAAAATAAAATCTGCAAAACAGCATCATGTTGTGAACACAGCACAGTGGTACCTCGCAAGACGAAATTAATTCGTTCTGCGAGTTTTTTCGTCTTGCGAAGCACGGATTCCCTGGGTATTAACGGTTTTAAGAAAAAGGAAACAAACTCGCAAGACGAAAGCAAGCCCATAGGGAAATTCGTCTTGTGAAGCAACTCAAAAACGAAAAACTCTTTCGTCTTGCGAGGCATTCGTCTTGCGAGGTACCACTGCACAGGGTAGAAGCCCAGAAGTTGATATGGCACACGGGGTGAGATCATCCTTCCAAGAAGGCTTCCCAAAATAAGAAAGCCTTCAACACGAGGGCAAAATAAAAAACGGTCAGCCCCTGTCTAATCTGGATAGGGAATGACTCCAATGGGGTATCATTTACCACAGTGTAATCATGTACCGCCTTCTCAGATGAAGATAATATATTCAATTTTAATGAATTGTTTTCTGCAGCTTTAAAAAAAAACTACAATAAAGCACAATTTTAAAAATCTGCTATGTACCAATTGAACCCTTTCGTGTGCTACTGGGGGTACGTATTCCGCACTTTGGGAAACACTGATCTAGGGTGATTGTAAAGTGTCTTGAGTTTCCACTAACAAGAAGGGATTTTGTTGCAGGAAACGTCTAACCCAAATCCAAAGGCAGCTCTGCAAGCTCTTCAGGTAAATGTACCAAGTGATTTCTTCCGAGATCAGGTCTTGCTGAGGATCCAAACTGCCCCCCTGTGGCAGAACTGCCTGTGTTTCAATACAGTTTGCATCAAACTCCAATCTGGTATCTGAGCTGGCCAATTTCTTCAGTGGATATACATGGGTCCTTGCCCGTCATTCCCCTGCTCTGGCTATCTGCTCCCAGCCACTGTCTAAGCTGCTTCTTCTAAACTTGACCATGGAGCTTCTCTTCACCAGGACTGGACACGGGCTAGCACTGCACTGGGTTAACACAATGCTGTGGCAGCTGAGCCTTTGTGGCTCAGTCGTTGGGCACTTGCTTTGGTTGCAAAAGGATCTAGGATCAATCCCCAGGGAGAGCTAGGAGATGACCGAAACCCAGGAGATCCACTACCAGTCATTCTGTCGGTAGACCAGTGTTTTCAAAACCTGGGTCCCCAGCTGCTTTGGGGCTACAATTCCTATCATCACGGACCACAAGTCCTGCTAGCTAGGGATGCTGAGAGTTGTACACAGCTGGAGACCCAAGTTTGGGAACCAGTGGGATAGGCAATACTGACCTGGATGGACCAATAGCATGACTCTGTAGCAGGCAGCTTCCTAGATCTTTAAAAGGGATGATTGCCCTCTAGATAAATATGTTCTCATGCATGCACAAACACACACACACACACACACACACACACACAGAGAGAGAGAGAGAGAGAGAGAGAGAGAGAGAGAGAGAGAGAGAGGGAGTTGCTGTTTTTCAAAGCCCAAGAAGATTCACGACAAATTTGGCCAGGACAGGACAGGTAGCAAGGAGGACTCTGCCACCCGGTTCAGAAAGCGGTGAAAATGAAATTCCCCAAAGATCAAGGGGTGGGGCAGCTTTTTCAGCCCAAGGGCTGCATTCCCTTTTGGGCAGCCTTCCAGGTGTGGGGCAGAGTGAGAGGCAAAAGCAGATGGAGCCACAAATGTCATTTTTTCCTTTGTACGGTAATTTCTACACACACTCGCACACCCATCTCTAGCCTCCATTCAGGCAAATTAGGGCCAGTATCGGAGTTCAAGGACACCTTCAAACCAGGCAAAAACACTTGGGGGTTCAAAGCAGGGCCAGAGTGGGGAGTGGCCTGGGGAAAGGGGTATGAGGGCCATAGAGAGAGACTTGCGAGTGTGGAATTTGCCCCCCAAACCTGCTGTAGAGAAAAGCCATGCGAGACAAAACAACCCCTGAATCTCTCGAGTTTGCCTCTTAATTAACATAGGGAAACACCACATGTCTTGGGACACTGCAGAATACTCACTTTCCACAAGACTCTGTGTCTTCTGCCATGCAGCGGTTTCCTAAAATTTTGCCGTACGTTTCGTCATTTTCATCCACATCTTCATCGTCTATACTTTTCACATCCAACTTTTGGAAGCCACAGTCCCCATTGAGATATACAGAATCGTTTTTCAACAAAGGCACACTTTGGTCCCCGCTCAGTTTAGCTAGCGTCTCTCCGGGGCCAGGGGGAGAAGCTACGTAGGGGGAAAACCTGTCCAAGTTTTCTTCGGAGCTTTCCCCTGCAACAATTCCCCTTAAGACATCCCCCGGGTTTTGCTCATCTTCCTCATCATCAAACGAAATGATATTTGTGACTTTTTTCTTTTTCTTCATCCGATCTTTTCTGCATTTTAAATCTGCAAAAGAGAGAGAAAAGAGAGAGAGAGAGAGAGAGATGAACACAGAAGATTTCAAAACACACAGCCTATAAGAAAGAGCGGTTTTGTTATTTTAGAAAGCTTATTCCAATTTTACAGGGTAGCATATATGCAACTGGGGGGGGGGAGTGTGAACTAATAGTTTTTCAGGATTCTGATAATAGAACTGTAGAGTTGAGAGGGACCACGAGGGTCATCTAATCCAACTCCCTGCAGTGCAGGAATTTTTCACCCCATCTGGGGCTCAAACCCACAGTCCTGAGATTAGGAGTCTCATGCTCTACCAACTGAGCTACCCCAATCATTATGCCTAAGCCCAGCTTATTTCTAGAATCAAGATTTTATAGCATGTCATTTGAAACCATGGTTTTGTGATAGCCATGGTTTTGTGATAGCCATGGTTTTAAAATTCCAAGCTTGGTCTGAATTCGCAAATGTATAGGTGAACTGTAACTTAAGCGCTACTTTTCCATTTTCCAGAGGTGAAGCAAATTGTTGCAATTTTATCAGTTCAGACATCATGCCAAATTATGAGCTTTTAAAAGGTGGCTTTGCACAGCTGTAGAAGGGAAACCAATTTCTTATGAATTTATTCTTCACGTTATTGCTACAGCTCATATGGATTCCCGACGGCAAACACAGATATGAACTAGAACAATGTAGTAGCTTGTCATTCTTAACTTTACAGCGAGAACTCTCGACCTAGTTACCATCTCTTGCATGTCTTTTCCCCTTGATACAGAAAGTCTACAACTTAACTAGCCTATCGTGTGTTTATCTGAATGTGTTAGCTTGCTTGACCACTTATGCATGATGAATCTTTATTTATTGCATTTACATCCCACCTTTCCTCCAAAGAACTCAAGGCAGGGCATGTGGTTCTTCCTCCTCCCCATTACCCCCATAACAACCCTAGAATTAGTGACTGACTCCAGGTCACCCAGTGAGTTTTGTGGCTGAAAGGAGTTTTGAACCCTGGTCTCCCGTGTCCTAGTCCTGCTCTCTAACCATTGCATCATTCCATGCAGAAGCAAACAACTGGGTACATGGAAGAGGTGCTGCCTAAGAGATAAGGTATGAGTGAAAACCTCCCAATGTTCAAAATCACAGCGACCATCTAAAACAAGTCTCTTTTCTTGCAGGCTACCTCTGTCAATGCAGTCGGCTCAGTAAGACTTACCACCGCTAAGGCTCTTCGATAAAATGGGCAAGGGGTCGGCATCTTGATCCGATTTGATTAAGATTGAAACAGGAGAAGACGCCGTGATTTCTCTGAGGAGGCTGCTAACTCCTTGAGTAGATTCCTTCAACAACGAGGTCACATTCTGTGTGGATTCTTTGAGAAGGTCAGAGACTGTGGGAGGGCACTTGCTTTGCCCATTCAAATCCTTGTTATCAATGTTGATTGCAAAAAGAATAGAATGCAGCCCTTTATATAAAAGTGAAAAAAGGAAATGCAATGTAACTCAGCGGACAAATTTACAAAAAAATATTTATTTCCTAAAATGTATGTACCGCTTGATTGTAAAAGAAACCTCAAAGCAGTTCACAAAAAGAAAAGAAAGAACATTATAAGGCTACTTGATCCTTTTAACTTCCCCTCTGTTGCCCAGCAAGGGCACTACAGTCAGCTAATGGAACCCAGTTAGTTTTGCTACAATCCGATGATTATCGGCTTGTGGTAACACGGATGAGGGATTTTTCACTGGTGGCATTAGTCCTGGGCAATGTTCTCCCTGCTAAAATATGGGAGGGTCCCATCAGCATTGGCATTCCACCAGCTCCTGAAGACACAACTGTTTAGGCAAGCGTTGCCCTGAAAGGAACTTGTGATTTTACTGTTTAAACCGTAGGGTGGGGTTAAACTGTTTTTAACTGTCATGCTTATTAACTGTTTGTTTTAACTGAGATTGGAACTGTCGTTGGGGATTTCAACTGTGTATTGATTTTATAGATGTAACCTGCTTAGAAGCCATTTTGGCACAGAAGCAGCATATAAATAAATTCATTTCTTCCTATCAGTGCCAAAAACGTTACCCAGCATTGTGTGTTTAAAACATTTCTAGTCCAGTCTTCACCACAAACTGCCCCACAGATCAGACTGGATGATACATACCAGCTGCCATAGTGGGAATCATACTAGAGCGCTCTTCATCCATCATGAAGGACCAGTCTTCGTAGAAGACACTGGATGTTAAAAAAAGAAGGCAGGACAAAAAGGTAAACAAATCTATACATACGGAAGAGGCTGTGGTTCTTACTAACTCCATTTCAGATGGGGACAGGAGAAGCGCTACACTTTTCTATAAACTGAAAGAGAGCAGAAAAGTGGCAGATGTGTTGCCCATGACGCTTTTATGATCTTAAAAAAAAGTCAGACTTCTTTACTACTCTCTTCCAACTCTCAAGACACAGATCAGATACCAAGACTGCACTGTGGCAGAGTGAAGCCAGCCTCAGTTTAGAGAAGAGGCCATAACTCGGTTATGGACAAAGGACTCCTCAATAGTAATGATCTATAGTACTTTGTAAGCTGCTGAGGCTTAACATTGCCGAGTGCATTTTTAAAAGCTCAGGGACTGGCTTTCTCCAAACCCCATTAAAACTACTATAAAGATTGTGTATAAAGAACCCGCCAACCTATCCCCACCACCACCCTCTACAATGCTAACAGCCACAGCAATAGCCAAACACCAAACACAATAGGGTGACCAAACCTCATAGCCATCAGTCCCTCAACCCAACCCCATGCATTACTCATCTGATTCCCAACCTTGCGTTATGCCCAGACCAGCCACTCGATACAGGCGTTTCCCAACAGGTGGTTTTCCTGATGTTGTTGGACTACAGTTCCCACCAGTCCCAGCCAGCATGGCCAATGGTGGTGGATGGTGGGAGCTGTGGTCTAAAACATCCAGAGGGCACCAGGATGAAGAAGACTGCTCTAGATGAGCGAAGGGAGCGAAGGGGTAAGGCATAGGTAAACTCTGATCTACAGAGACGTTAGCTGTGTTATGAGGATTAGAGTCTGCATCCTGAAAAAATAGAGCTAATGCAGACTTTTCTTTGCACAGTAAACAGAACTCTCATGCACACTCTTCCATGGAAGATATCTGAGCTAGAGAGAGCCAGATGCAGCTATCAAGTCTAATAAACCATGGGTTATAAGCCCTGAGAGACAGCCTCCATCCCCACACTTGCCTTCAGGGCAGCAGGTGAACAGAATGAAATGGGAAACCATGGTTTAACGAAGCACCGAGTCAGGAGGTCAAGGGGAGGGATGGTGACAGAGCGCATGGGCACAAGGCTAATTCTCCAACTAATAAACCATGATTTATCAGACAATGGCACTTAAACCAAGTCAATATGTATGGGAGCATGTGGAAGATTGAGCAGGAAGTGTGTGTGTATGAAATGATATAGGCCAAGTGACTTGCCTAAGGTCAGTATCTGTTTGTGGGTTTTTTCATACAGCCTCTTGGGTACCTTAAAACAAAATTGGAAGACTGAAGACTCATACAAAATTGTTATGTACCTAATGAATTTGGAATCATCCCCATCTATCTATCTATCTATCTATCTATCTATCATCTATCTATCTATCTATCTATCTATCTATCTTCTGCTGCAGCAGAATTGCCTATAATTGCGAATTACTTAAATTATGATCAAACACTTCGCTGTTTAATATCAAATTAGTACATCATCTGTTCATGCCATAAATAGAAATTTTAGCCTGTTGCTGCAGTTTCAGGCGGCTCATCAGGAAGCCTCTGCCAGTAGAAATTTACCTGTCGGGAAAAGGGTCAAAAAAGGGAAGTTACCTCAGCCTGCTTTTATCTGCAAGCAGCATGTGAAAGTATCTTTCTAAGGAATGTTCATTCAGCGCACAGCGCAGCCAAGCACGACCTCTGCCAACGTCTGTGGTAATATTCCTCAGGGAGTAGAAACGCTGCAGCTCATGTTTATTTAGAACCTCTTTCACATAGTACCAGAACACCGGCTCTGAAAAAGTATGAATTCATAGGCACACATAAGGTGATCTGAAATCTTATCGGCAAAAATCCCAGGAGACAGAAAAGTACTGCCTTCGTCAACTCCACAATTCAGATGGAAGGGGGCCATTTTCCAACAAAGCACAAACAATAACTTAGCTCCAGTTCCCCTTCAGCTCACCCAGAGAAGACATCCTGGTTTCTTCAACCATGCTTTCCCACGACATTCAAACTAGGATCCTGGTTAAAGGGCTCCCTACAAACCAGGGTTGGAAGCCTGGATCCTGATTTGCAGGAAGTGCCGAAACCACAGGTGCCTGGTTAGAACACCACAGGATGGGAAACAGTGGCTAAGGAACCAGGCAGTCTCCTCTGCAGCTGAGCAATCGAGGAAAATGCAGAAAAATAGAGGGGAAAATACATAAACTCATTGCTGATTCACACAAACGATGTTGTTGTTTTCGAGCGGCCTCATTGCATCTGAACTGGGCCTCATAACCCTGGTGACAATTCCCAAATAATCATTATTTCAAGTCACACTTTTTAATCTTCGGCCAATTGCACGCAGGGTAATTAAAGCAACAAGCTACCCATTCTGTTCTTGAAAATGCTAGCTGAATGCTTTGAAAGCAGTTTTCCAGCTGGTTGATAATGTAACCACACACTGTATCTTCTTGAATGGAAATAGCTTTGAAGTGATTCACAAGCTATCCCTACAGAATTGAATTTTTACCGCCAAACCTAATCTCCTGTGTCGAAAGGTCATCATACTCACCGTTTAATTAGTATAGCCTAGCCAAACATGTAGCACAATCCAATGCAGATCTAAGTCCCACTGTGTTCAAGAGGGTTTCCTCCCAGGCAAGTATGCTTAGGGGAGAACATTTCTGCTCCTGATTTAGGGGAAATTTTAATTAACAGAGACGTTTAAGGATAAGTGCCTGTTCTTTAAGTAGAGTATTAAAAACAGATTCCAAGGAATTGAAAAGCTTGATAATGGGTAAAGAGATTATAAAAGCTTTTGCTTCCCAAGTCATCTATTTAGCAAACCCTCTTCAAACTGTTATGATGAGACCAGCCTGGCCTACCATTTGCCTCAGCATCACAAGTACATATTAAAAAACCACATTATCCTGCCTCAAACCATTGTTCTACTTTGCTCAGCATTGTCTAAACTGACTGGCAGCCGCTCTCCAGTGTAGGGGGAAATAAGAATGATATGTTTCTGGATAATATGTTTTGTTTTAATTTTGAATAAAAAAAGTTATTAAAAAAAATAAAAGTAGGATATATGTGGATCGGCTCAAAATAATGCATGCAGCCCACCATAAAAAATGGTGGCTGTGCACACACCATACATTTAAAGGACCTGCCCTACCCCTGGGAAATAACCCTGGAAACTGTAGTTTGTTAAAGGTCCTGGGAATTGTAGCTCTGGGAGGTGTAAACTACAGTTCCCATGATTCCTTGGGGGAAGTCATGTGCTGTAAATGTATGGTGCGTTTGAAGCAGCAGAGACCCAAACTAATATGAATAGTCGTTTCTCTTCCATTCCAGCAGCATTATTGAAATCTCGTGTGTTGCCAGCTGTTTACATGCAAGACAGACCGTTTAAACTTTTTTTTTTAATCAAAAAGGAAAAAGAAAAAGAGCTGAGTGCCTTGGAAGCCCAAATTACCCATTTCAGCTTTACTGGAGAAACCTGCTGCCTGCTTGATAGCTGCTGCTGTTAAGGCTAATCCCCGGGTCCTCTTCAAGCCATGCTGAAGCACAGATTCGAACTGAGCACAGAGACATGTAACTCTGCAAAACAGACAAAGCTTAATAAGAAGCACCGTAGGAAAGGGAGAAGGGGAGAAACAAGATTTAAAGGCACTCTCCACCTCCCAGCTTAAGTCAAGGCAAAATGGTAAGGATACCCCAGTTTAGCACAGAAACCTATTTCACTGATTGCTGCAATCAGGCCTCAAAACCTGCTGGTTCCTGCTACTCATCCGCAAGTCAAGGTCAAAAGAGGCTTCCTATCCACTTTACTCAGCAAAACGGGGAAGGCTGGGAAAGCAGAAGGAATGGGAGCCGAACCCGAGGCAGAGACCCAATCAGAGAAACAGACACACTCAGTTCACAAGTCCTACGGCATGAATTTCGGGGTTGGGTGGAAGAAATGGTAAAGAGGTGCACAGGATTCACGAGCAACAGGTGGATTCCACTGTTAACCCATGGAATTCATTGCCACAAGATATGGTGACAGTCAACAACTTAGGTGGCTTAGGGTTAGACAAAGTCATGGAGGGTAAGACGTTGGTCTGCTCATCACAATGACTACAGGCTGTCTCCAGAGCCACTATGCCTAAAGATTTGTTCTTGGCTCCAACTTGTGGTTAGTGAGGAGAGAGCTGAACCACAAGCCCTGGTTCGGAAGACACACTAAGCCACACAGACATAAGTAAAGGTAAAGGGACCCCTGACCATTAGGTCCAGTCGTGGCCGACTCTGGGGTTGCAGCACTCATCTTGCTTTACTGGCCGAGGGAGCTGGCGTACAGCTTCCGGGTCTTGTGGCCAGCATGACTAAGCCCCTTCTGGCGAACAAGAGC
The DNA here is from genome assembly GCF_964234715.1 of Podarcis melisellensis. Classification (NCBI taxonomy): domain Eukaryota; kingdom Metazoa; phylum Chordata; class Lepidosauria; order Squamata; family Lacertidae; genus Podarcis; species Podarcis melisellensis. The sequence goes on along the minus strand of NC_138546.1, from coordinate 14,828,407 downwards.
AGCGCACGGAAACGCCGTTTACCTTCCCGCCAGAGCGGTACCTATTTATCTACTTGCACTTTGACGCGCTTTCGAACTGCTAGGTTGGCAGGAGCAGGGACTGAGCAATGGGAGCTTGCCCTGTCGCAAGGATTCGAACCAGCGACCTTCTGATCGGCAAGTCCTAGGCTCTGTGCTTTAACCCACAGCACCACCTGCGTCCCCAAGCCAGGCAGACATAGCAAATAAGGGCCAGGGAGGAGTAAAGAAGCTGTGAATGCCCATGTGGCTGCGTTACTGGCTGGGGTTCCATTTTGATCGCACATAATCCCTGCTATGAAACAGCCACACTGGTTGTCAGTTCATTTCCAGGCCTCATTTAAGGTGCTCATGTTAGTACTAAAATCTCTAAATGACTCAGGTGCTAAATACCATCTACTTCCCCACAGACATCCTTGGGGATTAAGATAGGCAGAGGGGGGCTTCTTGGTAGGTCCACCACCCTCAGAGGTTCGGGGTGGAGGTGGCCCAGGAGAAGCCATTCTCTGGCACCCCCAAGTTGTGGAACTCCCTCCCCAAAGCCTGGAATCTTCCTTAGAAAGCTTTCGGCCAATGCTAAAGACCCTGGGCTTTTGACACCTGATGTTATCTTTCCCAGAGCCTGATTAACCCCACAAGGCATAGAACTAGAGAAACCTCCTTATAACTTCCAACAAGCGCTACAGATCTTCCCACATTGAGATGGAAATGAAACTGAAGAATGGGGAAGTTCTGCCATCGCTTCTTCCCAAAATCAGCTCAAGAGAATTTCCATTCTAAGAACAACAACAAAGATTATACCATTGCGGGAAATAACTTATTTCTTAGTCATAGGCAATCCCCAGGGGAGCTTGATGAACCTGAAGGACCAACAATTATTGAAACCCCTATCAAGGACCAATTTATTTGGGGGGGGTGGCAAGTCAAGTACTGCCCCCACCAGGCGTTGCAGAGGTTGTAAACGCTTGCCTCATACCATCCTGCACACAGCACAAACACAACTCTCTAACAACTACCTCCCCACTCTCCCAGACTAGCCTGAATGTACCTATCAGGCAAAATGAAGCATCAAGCCAGCTGATGACACATATGACTAAAAACAAGTGCCATTTATTCAATATCCGTTCAGGCTTACCTGCTGTCCGAATCGGAAGCAATCTCCTTCCTCCCTCCAAATCTGATCTGGCACTGTAATGAACAGATACGTCAGCATCAATGGCGCGATAAGGAGAGTTTTAAATATGTTGATACTCAACTTAATTAAGTGAGTCACCTTTAGTTAAAATGCAATAAAAATTTAAATTTTTTTTAAAGATTTTGGAACTATGTAGGTGAAAGAACTATGTAGGTGAAAGAAGCATGAGGTTTAGCTGTAAAATCAAACTGCCGTTCCATTTTACAAAAGTCCACATAGCTCAAGGGTTTTCACCCTTTTTGAGTCCATGGCTCCCTTTACCATTCTTTACCATTGCATTCTTTCTGCGCACCCCTGTGGGTCTCAGGATCTCAATTATGTCCCCCCCCTCACCTTTTTCGAACACCCTCCTTTTTGGAGTGTTTCCTCAGCCTCCTCTCCTCTCCCCTCTTCCTGGGAGTCCTCCAGGCAGGTGCTGCTGCTGCTACTCCTGGTCTCTGAGCTGCTACCCCCCACCCTACAGAGAGGTGCCTCCTCATGCCGCCCGCCCCCCCAGGGCCTGGGAAGAGGATGCCCCCCAGGCTTAGTGGCCTGACAGAGATGCAAGAGGGCATCAGAGGACGGAGGGAAGGAAAGAGGGGCAGAGGCCAGTGTTGCCTGTGGCACCCCTGACCATCATTTAGGCCCCAGGGGTCAGCAAACGTTTCCAGCAGAGGTCTGTCCCTCAGACCTTGTGGGAGGCCGGACTATATTTTGGGGGGGGGGAGGGAAATGAATGAATTCCTATGCCCCACAAATAACCCAGAAATGCATTTTAAATAAAAGCACACATCCTACTCATGTAAAAAGACACTGATTCCCGGACTATCCGCGGGCTGGATTTAGAAGGCGACTGGGCCGGATCTGGCCCCCGGGCCTTAGTTTGCCTACCCATGATTTAGGGCAGAGGTGAATACAGTGGTGCCTTGCAAGACGAAATTAATTCGTTCCGCAAGTTTTTTCTTCTTGCGAGTTTTTCGTCTTGCGAAGCACGGTTTCCCATAGGAATGCATTGAAAATCAATTAATGCGTTCCTATGGAGACCGCTTGCCAGGCTGGCGGTGCGGAGAAGGGCTTTTCTCCCCACCGCAAGCCTTCGGACAGTTACAGGAACAGAGGGGAAGGCGCACAGCCCAGGGTTTTTCCTCCCCACCGCCAACATTCAGAACAGCGGTGGGGAGGAAAGCCCTCCTCCCACCGCAAATCTTCAGGACAGCCATCCGAAGGCTGGCGCGGGGAGAAGGTCTCTCCGCCCCACCTCCAGCCTTCGGAGGAGCCTTCCGAAGCCTGGCGGGGGGAGGAGGTCTCTCCACCTTCCGAAGGGCTCTCCGCACCACCGCCAGCCTTCGGAGGAGGTCCGAGGACAGTGGGGAAGACGCGCTGTGCTTCCCCGCTGTCCCAGAGATTTCCCTATGGGCTTTCGTCTTGCGAAGGAAGCCCATAGGGAAATTCGTTTTGCGAAGCGCCTCCAAAACGGAAAACCCTTTCATCTAGCAGGTTTTCCGTCTTGTGAGGCGTTCGTCTTGCGGGGCACCACTGTAATCTCATCCATTCCAGATGCTGCTACCCTATGACTCCCATCATCCCTGACAGCTGGGCTATGCTGGCTGGAACTAATGCAAGCTGACGCACAACATTGAGAAGGCTAAAGGTTCTCCAAACCTGGTCTCATGGCTAGATGAACTTGTGTAACTTCTTTTCTTTTCTGGCTTCAAACCACAGCTTTATTGTTACTGCCTCTTTTCTCGAGCTGCACTGGGAGCTTTTCCTTGAAGAGCAACCAGTAAGTACTCAAAAGTGCAAAGAAATTTGCAGAAGCCAAAAAACAAAGAAGAGGTGCCAGTTCAAGTGTCTCTGCTATTGCTTCCGCATGAGAAATGTGGCCAAAGCTGCCAAACTTCTCCAAATCCTCTGCAACTAACTTTGAATACAGGAAAGGAGCCATGAGCGCAGATGATCCGGCAAGTAAATTTCTGGAGCTTGACAGATTTACTTGTCCTGGCCAATTGCTATTCAAACTAAGTGGTGATTTGCCAAAGGAAAACGAAGGTGCTTCCAGCCTGTCAGTATTTTGCAGAAGGTATTCAAGTGCATACTAGAAATCTAAGTGGATTGAAGTGTTCCATTGCCCAGATACAGCAAACACTTTTTTAAAAAAAATCTGACTTTTTGCTGTTAGGAGAGGAATATACTGAAAAGTAAGGGGTGATTAGTGGTAAGACATATATGCACCGTGCAGCCAAGTCAGGATGAATGATTGTCGTCATATAACCTCTGCTCAAAAAAAAACCCCAGAACGAATGTTCCATAACAGGCATAGGCAAACTCCGGCCCTCCAGATATTTGGGACTACAATTCCCATCACCCCTGACCACTGGTCCTGTTAGCTAGGGATGATGGGAGTTGTAGTCCCAAAACATCTGGAGGGCCAGAGTTTGCCTATGCCTTTCCATAACAACCAGACTGGGCACCATTTAACCTCCGCCTAAACTTTATGCAAGTAAACAGCTCAGTAAAAACTCAATAAACAGATCATCTGGAAGAGCCCTTAAGGTCCAGGATTATTTGGGAACATAACTGCATTGCAAAAAACAAAAGCACACATATTGCAACACAGCTATTTAGAACTGCATCAAAATGAGACATCTCCAACAATTAGTAGAAAGGTTTCAAGTATGGAGGCAACCTCTCCTCTTTGTAGGCCCAACTCCTTACCTGTTTAACCGCATCCAATAATCTCTCCAGGAGAAACTGTCTTTTTGCCACGTTGTTCTGCAACCCTAGAATTCAAGAAAGCACAGGGGGCTATTTATTAAATATACTGCCCAGTTTTGGGGGGGAGAATACTTTGCTTTTCGCCCTAGCAGTGCCTTCCCTAATCACATTAATTATAGCAAGTTATATCAATTATCATAACTGATATATTGTACTGAAAGCACCTCACAATTTTTAAATGGTCAAAACAGCAAATTGCCAAAACAATAGTCATTAAAACATTTTAAGAGGTCAGGTTTGAGAAAAAGCACAGTGGAGTAAGATGCCTGCCAAAGGGGTCAGATGTACATCCTGGGAGGCTGTTTCTTATTCAGAAATGAATTAAATAATTAAAATATATCAAAAAAAAGTTTAAAGCAACTTATGATCACAAAAATAAGGTGGGTCCTAAAAATATACACCTCAGATGTCAAAAGCCAAGGTAAAGAAGTGTGCCTTCAGCATTCACTGAAAGCTGTTTAATGAAGATTAGCAATTCAGTAGGGAAGGAATTCCACCACTTAGGGGCTCCTGCTAAGAATGCCCTCTCCGGGGCTGCCGCCGCTGCAAAATTCTGAGGGCACTGGAACACTAGTAGGGCCCCTGCTGCCAATCATAACCCGCAAGGGGGTCTTCAGGGAACAAGATGGTCTTTCAGGTACAGTGATACCTTGGTTCTCAAACTTAATCCGTTCCATAAGTCTGTTCCAAAACCAAAGCATTCCAAAACCAAGGCACGCTTTCCCATAGAAAGTAATGCAAAATGGATTAGTCCATTCCAGACCTTTAAAAACAACCCCTAAAACAGCAATTTAACATGAATTTTGCTATCTAACGAGACCATTGATCCATAAAATGAAAGCAACAAACAATGTACTGCTGTCACACAATCAATCAGTAACTGAAATGGGTTCCACACAGTCACAAAAAATGCAACAAAAACGCAAAATAAATAGCAAAAACAGACAGACCTCAGTGTAACACTCAAAACGGAAGGGTGGCACTCAAAACGGTGCACGTTTGGCTTCCAAAAAAGGTTCGCAAACCAGAACACTTACTTCCAGGTTTACAGTGTTTAGGTTCCAAGTTGTTTGAGTACCAAGGCATTTGAGAACCAAGGTACTGTACTGGGGACCTGAGTTGTTAGGGCTTTAAACACCAGCATGAGCATCTTGGATTGGGCCTGGGAACAAACTGGCAACCACTGCAGCTGTTTTAAGTCATATGACTTGGGAAACAGTTCTGTCAAACTCAACAGACAACTTGCATTTTTGCTTCCTAGTGAAGGTATCAAGGACAGCAGGAGAGAAACCAATGGCGACTGTGTCCTAATGGACCCAACGAATGAAAAACATTGCCTAAACTTTAGCTCTGTGTGTGACTGAAGCAATAGAAGCTGGGCCACTTTTCATACCATGTATCGTATTTTTCCGTGTATAAGACGCCCCCTATTTCTGGGGAGTCCAAATTAAGAAAACGCCCCCAGCAATACCCGTGTATAAGACGAGCTCCAATTTCAAACCTAATTTTTTGGTTTAAAAAACCTAGTCTTATACACGGAAAAATACGGTAGTTTTGACAAGAGACATTTGCAAAAAGCCAGACGTGCAGAAAACAGCACTTGCAAGAGCTCTGCTGAGTAGGACCACGGGGATGTCCAGTCCAAAGTCCTGTTTCCAGAAAGGTGACTTTGGAAAGCTGACAATGCAAGACATGAACACAGTAGTCCTTTCGTCTGTTGTTCCCCAGCCCCTGGCATTCAGAGGCTGCTGCCTCTGGTCCTGGAGGAAGAACAGTCACCATGACTAGTAGTCACCGATACTCTTGCCCTCTATGAACTTGTCTAATCTGCCTTTTAAACCCTGGAGAGCCACTTGCCAGTCAGAGAAGGCGATACTGAGCTACATGGACCAACTGTCTGTGACTTGGCATTTCTATTTATTTATAGAAGTATTCATATACTGCCGTCTCATAAAATACAACAGAAGTGTACAGAATGCAGAACACTACATGTAGACAATAAAACATTAAAGGCAGCTTTCAATGATGGACCAGTGGTTTTTAAGATAATAATAATAATAATAATAATAATAATAATAATAATAATAATAATAATAATGCTGTTCATAATATTCTCCAACATTAGCCAGCTCTGACGCAACCACAGTTTCAAAAAAACAAACAAGCCCCAAACTCCCCACTCTGCTTGTAGAACTGAAATTCAATTAGTCAGCGTGAACAAAAAATGCTTACTCAGCCTGCTGCCGCATTCGCAGCGTTTCTGAAACGTATAGATTTCAAGCTCATAACCCAAACTGGCCTCCGTGACGCTATGGGAGTCCAGCTCACCCTGACGAGGGCCCCTGCAAGCTGGAGCTCTTCTTAGAGGTTCAAGAACCTCTGGAGGTTCCCATCTGTGGCATATGGGAACAGGGTCAATGATAGATTGTGGTGGGAGAATCAGGAAAGCTACCGTATTTTTTGCTCTATAGGATGCACTTTTTCCCCTCCAAAAATTAAGGGGAAATGTGTGTGCGTCCTATGGAGCGAATGCAGGCTCCTTGGCTTCAGCGATAGCAACGCGAAGCTTCCGAACCGCAGAGGGAGCGCTCCCTCCGTGCTCCGGAGACTTTGGTTGCTTTCGCTGAAGCCTGGAGAGTGAGAGGGGTCGGTGCACACCAACCCCTCTCGCTCTCCAGGCTTTAGGGATAGCCACCTGAAGCCTTTGGATCGCAGTGGGAACTTGCGCTGCGCTCCGAAGGCTTCGGGTTCCTTTTGCTGAAGCCGGGAGAGCAAGACTCTCCCGGCTTCAGCAGAGAGGGAGAACTGTGCAGCGCCCCTTCAGAGAAGCAAGAGGAGAAATGGAAGGGGCTCCCTTTCCCCTGTCGCTTCACTAAAGGGGCGCTGAGAAGATAGGGGGAGACTTTTTTTCCCCTGTTCTCCCCCTCCTATGGTCCGGTGCGTCCTATAGAGCGAAAAATCCGGTAAGTAGCAGGAAGGAAGTAGCATAGGAAGCTACTGTTCGAAACCATTGGTCCATCGAGCTCAGCGTTGTCTACACAGACTGGAAGTAGCTCTCCAGGCTTTTAGACGGGAATCTCTCTCGGCTCTAACTGGAGATACCAGGGTTTGAACTAGGTACCTTCTGCATGCAAAGCAGATGTGCTACAAATGAGCTACAGAAAGTATCCGAGAAGCAAAAACCCTCTCCCCTAGGTGAGAGCTCTGCTTACCAGGGGTGACCTGTCCCCTTTCACTGCCCGAGGCAAAACAGGAAGGTGCTGCCCTGCCCACACAACACCATCACCCTTTGCCACCCATGCCAAAGCCTCGCTTACCAGGTCTTGAGACTGTGGCTTGCAGATTCCAGTGAGATCTCGTGAGATCTCGTGGGGCTTTCACAAGATCTCACTCGAACTGAGAAGCTGCCACTGCTGCTTCTCCAGTGGTAGCAGTGGCGATCCTTGGATTCTATTGCCTGAGTCAACTTCCTCAGTCTGCTTACCATCATGCTCTGCTGAAAGATTTGATCCACTGCCATCAATTTTCAGCGCAACATTGGTATAAGAAAGACGCAGACGCAGGCACCAATTGGCCTCCAGAGAGTTGCCTCTGCCTCCTACTAAGGTGTAACAGGAATCTCGGATAACATGACACTACTGTGCCATACAAGTGCTTTAAAGGAGGTAGAATGGCAAAGTTGTCCCTTTGCTCTTGGAGAAGTAACGATACCAAGGGAATAATATGATGATGGGGTGTTAGGGGATGGGTAGTGCCTCTGGTGGGGGTCACATCATGCTCCTTCTGGACCAGTTTGTCCATCTTTGGTCCCCACCCTGCACCCACCTGTGGTTTCTAGAAACTGTCAGCATGTGACAGGGGCCACACCTCAGGAACGGCCTTGACTGGCCAGCTAAACTAGGTGATGGGAGCCGATAGGTCTCAAACCCTTGGTAAGTTAGGACTTTCCCTGCATGCAAAAACAGGCTCTGGTGGATTGAGCGAATGAAACCAAGAATAAAATATAAAATATTAATAGGTGCAAAAGAGAGAGGGGATTTCTCCCAGCAGGATATGAGATTGTATTATGAAGCATCTTGTCTTTGTTGGCTGAAGGAATGGATGACATTGGAGAATCCACATATCTTTGATTTAGAAAGCTATGATAGTATCTTTGGTTGGAACGCCTATTTGTGGTATGAAAAGGTAAAAGTACATAAAGGATTTACAAATCACATACAGTAATTAGGAAAAAATTGTATAGAGTATGGGACAAATACAAAAGAAATATTGGAGACAAAACCACCACTTTGGCTCTCACCGTTGGAAGCCGTAAAGCAAAAGAATATGATAGAAGGTTGGACAACTTATAGAAATTTAGTAAAACAAGAGGGAAGAGAGTTTAAATTAGAAGAATTTAAGGATTTATCAGGAAAGTTAACAACATGAATACAATATCATCATTTGAATGAAGTATTTAAGAAAGATAGAAAACGAGGGTTTGGGGAACAAATATCACAATTGGAGAGAGATCGGTTGGAATGTAAAAGTGCTGCCTAAAATGTATAAGATATTATTAGATTGGGAGACAAAGGATGAACAGGTAAAATCTTCAATACATTGGGCAATAGATATTGGTTATAATATAGATATGGAAATGTGGGAACAATAGTGGCATATGGATATAAAATTTATAAATATTTGCAGCATGCTATGGTTTAAGAGAAAACTATACTAAAATGTTATATAGATGGTATCTAACACCAAACAAACTGGCAAAAATGTATAAATCAAAATTGAGTAAGTGTTGGAAATGAAGAGAGAAAGAAGGTACTTTTTATCATATGTGGTGATCTTGCAGTAAGGTTAAAGCTTACTGGAAAATGATATGTAACGAACTGGAAAAGATGTTTAAAATTACATTTTTTTAAAATACAGAAGCTTTTCTTCTGGGAATTATAGGAGGAGAACTACCTAAACAGTATAGAAATTTACTCATGTATGCGACTAAGTGGCAAGAATGTTATTTGTCCAAAAATGGAAAGAAGAAAAGTCCAGAGAAAAGAAGAATGGATACAAAAACTTATGGACTATGAAGAAATGGAAAACTTACCAGAAAAATAAGAAATCAAAGTCACAAACTTTTTATAAAAGAATGGAAATGATTTATTGAATATTTACAAACAAATTGCAAACAGTTGAGGACATTGGCAGGATTTTTGTAATAACCTGCAGTTTCATAAGAGTATATAATTAAAGTAGATGAATGAAAGAATAAGTTAATTTAGAATATGCAGGAAATGATAAAAATACATTTAAGAAAGCACAGAAAGAGGAGGAAGGAAGTCGAGTTTTGAAATGTTAAAATGACTGTAAAACTATTGAAATGTATATAACTGAAAATCATAAATAAATAATGAAAAGCAAAAAAAAAGATAAAATGGAATAATAATAATAATAATGATAATTATTATTATTATTATTATTTATACCCCCCATCTGGCTGGGTTATGTGCTGTTATGGGCAATGCTGTAAACTCCATGGAAGAAGGATGAGAAAACACAATAATAAATAAAATCAAAATCCTGCTGCAGCCTTCAGTTGTTTGCAAATTGATTCCCATCACAGATGGCATTATTTTAATTTGCACTTTGGATGACATTGCAGGAATATATGCTTCAAATACAGCACAGGTATCTCATCCTATGTTATCCTAATGAAGTCTTGGGTCCTCCACTCCTGGACTAGTTCTTCTTAGAAAATTTAAGGCACTTTCAAAGTGTTTAACTAATCAACATAAAAAATATAGATGCCTTATTTTAATAAGAAGTACTTTATTGTGGTTTAAGGAAACAACATTGAAAAACAAGCAGCATAATCAATATAAGATGCAACATAAACCTTTAAGCACAACAAAAAGAAACCACTATTAACTCCTGGATCATTATTTACCAAACAGATGGACTCAACAACAACTAATGAAAACTTAGGAGAACTGAAAGAGACAGAATTAGCTTAATAACAGAAGTTATTATAAAGCCATTGGAACTAAACAGTTGATATCTGGTCAGCTTTTGCAACAGAAGGATTTGGCTGTCTGCACAAACTAGAACCAAACTCCTTATACTTATGTTAAATTCACCAAACGTGGATTGTGTCAATTTCACCAGAAGAAGTATTGTCAGCTATTCTATTGACAATTAACTGTCTCCGGTTATTCAGCTCATCATCATCAGACTTGTGTAACTTTGCCACAAACGGATGGAAAACTCTAGAGAAAATTTGGAGGGGGGGGTGTTGATAAATACTTTAGCTCTAAGAGATAGGCCAATACCGCACTCAGACACAAACTTCTTGGGTGACATTGGGCTAGTTACATTACCTCTCAGCCTCACCACACAGGGTTGCTGTGAGAATAAAATGGAGAAGGGCGAGATCTCACTCCACTGCTTTAAGCAAGAGCTCCTGGGGGACAAGCAGGCTACAAATGGCATAAGTAAATAAGTAGATACAGTATACATAGAAGCCCAAATGGTTAGGGTGTGGGAGGAAACTGCAAGCAGATCCATTTGGCCAAGTTTTAGGGGCTGTATCCAGTGCCCTACTCAGAGCATACCCGTTGAAATCAATAGGCATGATTATCTTGGGTTCATTAATAGCAATGGGTCTAATTTGAGTACAACCTAGTTCGCTCTCATTTCAGTACCAGGCGGCTGTGACGTAAAAAAGTAATGGAGGCATCCCACAGTATGTGAATCAGTCAGCTGCCAGAGCTTCGCATTCTCTAACCCATGAATAATAATACAGTGGGACCTCAAGTTAAGTACTTAATTCGTTCCGGAGGTCCGTACTTAACCTGAAACTGTTCTTAACCTGAAGCACCTCTTTAGCTAATGGGCCCTCCTGCTGCGCCGCCGGAGCACGATTTCTGTTCTCATCCTGAAACAAAGTTCTTAACCTGAAGCACTATTTCTGGGTTAGCAGAGTCTGTAACCTGAAGCGTATGTAACCTGAAGTGTATGTAACCTGAGGTACCACTGTAATAATATTAATTTATTATTTGTACCCTGCACATCTGGCTGGGTTTCCCCAGCCACTCTGGGCAGCTTCCAACAAAGATTAAAAATACATCAAAATGCCATACATTAAAAACTTCCCTGAACAGGGAATGTCTAGAGAAAGGGACAGCAAACTACTGAACAGGGACAGAATACCCAGTGCCAGAGAGCAATGTCCTAAAAGAACAACAGTGCTTTTAATTCCATTCCAGATTTACCTTGCTAGCAGCTTTAATTATTTATTTGCATGCATCTATAGCCCAGCCCACCCCATGCAGCCTCATTGAGGGTTATGGCATTGCATAACTTCATACACTGTGTCATGAGGAAAGGTGGGCTTTGGTTTGAGTTTGCATTGTCATTTACTGTTGATTTCATGTTGCTGCTGCTGCTATTCTTTCAATTCCTTGCCTGCCCTTCACCATCAAGCCCCAGGGCAGGATACACCAATCAAAACAACAACATCAAAAACAGTTTTAAAACAATCTGCCACCACAAGAGTAGAGGTGGGGTCCTGTTGCATTCTCAACACTGACTTTTTCGCAGCCCTGGCCACGAGAAATATTCGTCGATGAGCAAGCTACACAAGCGCTAGTTAACAAAAAAAACTGCAATCGGAAATTAGTCGCTGGAAGGCGTTATCTGAAAACCCTTTTCTCTCTCTTTTTTTGTCAGGGTAAGATGCAGTTGCTGGCTCCAGGGATGCTGCTGCTCCCCTGTCAGCAGAGCGGCAGGGTGTCTCTGAGCATGCACAGAGCGGCATTAAGAAAGGTGGGAGCAGGGACGCTTTGACACCCCACCCCAGCACCACCCTTGCTGCTGTTGTTGTTGTGCGAAAGAGCAGCGCCTAGCCAGCAAGTCCACCTCCTCCCTTGCCAAGCAAAGCTTGCTCCACTCACCGCTCATGGCCGGCGACGGAGTTCCCCTCCGCGGGCGAGCAAAGCCTCCGGATCCCCCCTCCGACTTTTCCGACTCCTCCTCCGCTCCCGCCGGGGCTCCTCCCTCCCGTCAAAGCCACCAGCACTCCGCAGCACATTGCCCCTCCACCCGGAAGTGATCCTCAAGGAGCCCGGAAGCAAAACACTTAGAACCCGGAAACCATCTCAGGCCGGGGGAGTCATGGGAATTGTAGTCTCCATGGCGGCGAGGGTGGGGTAAAACCATGCTGCTCCGTCTTTTTCTTCCTCCTCCTGCTTCTCCTTGCAGTCGCTCTGAGCAGAGAGTCCCCCCTCCCTCTGCTTCCCGGATTTTGGGCCCCCAACTCATTATTTGCGTGTTAATTGCCTCGGGGTTGCAGCGCTCCCCAAGTAGTAATAGTAATACTGTAGTAATTTATTATTTGTACCCCGCCCATCTGGCTGGGTCTTCTCAGCCACTCTGGGCGGCTTCCAACAAAGATTAAAAATACATTAAAAGGTCACACATTAAAAACTTCCCTGAACAGGGCTGCCTTCAGATGTCTTCTGAATGTCAGGTAGTTAATTATTATTATTATTATTATTATTATTATTATTATTATTATTATTTATTATTTATACCCCACCCATCTGGCTAAGTTTCCCCAGCCACTCTGGGTGGCTTCCAATCGAGTGTTAAAAACAATACAGCATTAAATATTAAAAACTTTCCTAAACAGGGCTGCCTTCAGATGTCTTAAGATAGCTACTTATTTCCTTCACATCTGAAGGGAGGGCATTCCACAGGGCGGGCGCCACTACCGAGAAGGCCCTCTGCCTGGTTTTCTGTAGCTTAGCTTCTCGCAGCGAGTGAACCACCAGAAGGCCCTCGGCGTTGGACCTCAGTGTCTGGTTAGAATGATGGGTGTGGAGACGCTCCTTCAGGTATACTGGGCTGAGGCCGTTTAGGGCTTTAAAGGTCAACACCAACACTTTGTATTGTGCTCGGAAGCAGTTGTGATACCTTTACAGGAAAAGCTCTGCCTGGATCCCCACTGCAATAGATAATTAATTGGCCAGTCTCCAATATCTCATTCTAGGGCAAGGTGGTAGATAGGGTTGCCACCTTTGTTCTGGCAAAATAAAGAACAGGGCAGTGGTGGGTGGGTGACGATTCCCACACCGCCTGGTACTAAACTGACCAGTGCAATCCATTACAATCTATTGCCGCCAAATCGGATAGCTCCTCTGGGGTTTGTCACACACACACCCGAATTTGTAAATCTGACTGCTTTGCTACCCAGAGCTTAAATACATGACCTTTCACACATAGGCAGTACTGTACAGCAATACATGCAGGCCTGGGCAAAAAATTAATAGGGGATATTCCAAGGAGTGGATGAACTTTGTTCTACGTGTTCAATTACTGAAGGACAGAAAAAATATTAGGGTGTGTCGCATTGCCTCCAACTAGCCAGAAAAGGACAGGGCTGTGTAAACACAGCTGTCATCTAGTTCTTTATATGAACAAATCATCCATCCTAGTGGGAATACTTGAGGCCTTTGCAAACTTGAAGGACAGGACTATCCAAAGTGCCCAGACTTGTTCCACAAGCTTCCTCTTTTCCCTGGAACAGGAAGCTCTGGGAAAGGGTGTGCTCAAATTGTTCAGGAACAAAGCAAGGTACAGTAGTAGACTCATGACCATTTGTGTAATGCGGGCAGGGTGGAGTCAGCGAAATCCTTGGCGTTTCTCAAAATGCACAAAGCTACAATTCCCAGCACCACTGACAAACTACGGTTCACAATATTGGAACAGGGTGCTTTAAATGCCTGGTGTGTATGCAGCCACACTTCCTAAAGGTGCACCTGGCTTCTTCAATATACAGCTTCTGGAGATTGCTGAAAGTGCACCTTTTTACCCTGGCTTTTGACACTTGAAGTATATATTTTAAGAACCCATCTCATTTTTGTAATTGGTTTAAACTGTTTTAAATAATTGTGTTTTAATGTTGTATCATGCCCTGGGACCTTAGGGTAAAGGGTGGGTACCGGTAATACTTAAATGAATAATAATAAGAATAAAATTCCCTATCCTCTTACCTATCATTCATCAGTCTTTCACCCTGTAATTGGAGAGGCAACAATATCAAAGGGACCATCAAGTACTTTCTCACCAACACTGTAAAAGCACCTGTTAGGCACCATAGTGTCTTGCTACCTGAGACTCCTATTACAGTTCAAGCAGGTCAGGTCATTCAATGCCCTCTTTTTTGCCATTGCCTTTCTCATACTGCAGCGATGTTGTGCTGAAATGTGATGGCAGTAGGACAGGTCTTCTGGCACAGCACTGCTGTGGAACACTGCCCAGGGCTACATGTGGGAGCCCAGCATCTGATTCTGCATGCTTAACTGAGAAGTGGAGGTGGTGCTTATCCAATGATGCAGAAACGTGCTGGATGCAGCCGCCCAGAACTTAATCAGATAACAGTAGCTGTGTACAGGAAGAAATATTCCTACTGAACCACAGGTAAGAACAGCACCTGGAAGCAGGCTTGTGTTACGCCGCGCACAGCTAATTTGTTCGGTTTCGTGTACAGGCGACATTGTTCTGGTAACTGCCATCACACACCGCTTGGGTGAAACCCTGTTGCATGATACAATCAGACAACACATTGAACCAGGTGATAGCAGAGTACAAAACGGTGCCAGAGCGTCTACTCCGAGCCAGCGTGATGCCAAGCCGTTTGCAACATGGGAGACCTATAGGAGCTTTGTGAGAGGTAAACTGCAGTTGCATGATTCTTTGGAGGGAGCTATGTGTTTTAAATGTGTGCTAAAATGTACTTTAATGGTAGATGTCACACCATGTATTTTATGGGTTTTTTAAATCTTGTATTTTTATGTTGTGAAACACCCTGAGATCTACAGATGGAGGTTGGTGGTATACAAATTTGATAAATAATAACCTAAGGAGCAGGAAGCAGACAGCCTGGTTTACCCACTGGGCTGTTTGCAAGCAAGAAAGCAGACACTTTGGGGGCTGGCTTGAGGTTGGTGAGCCAGTGCCCCATTCACACTAATGGACCAGCCTCTACTGGTTTAATTACAATGACTGGGAAGAGGCAGGTTGAAAACCAGTGTGAACCAGTGGTTAGTGTGTTGCGTCTTGGAGACCAGGGTTCAAATCCCTACTTGGCCATGAAGCTCACTGGGTGACCTTGGGGGGCAGTCACAGCCTCTCAGCTTACTCCACAGGGTTGTTGAAGAATTTCACGAGGAGTGGAAGAACAGGTTCATCACCTTGAGCTCCTTGGAAGAAAAGGTGGGATAGAAATTCAATATATAAAACTGTCCATGTGGCAAACTATGTTATCAAGCACGTGCTGTGCAGCAACCACGTGGAACACAATCTGATTCATTCGATTGGAAAATATTTAGTATTACTCCTTCCTTCTTCGGTAACAGCACCCACTTGTCCTTTCTCGCTCCTCTGTGCGAGGAGTGTGGAAGGAATATCCCTGTCTATATTTCCTCCCTTTTACGAAATGCTTCTATCAACTTTCTTATACATCCACGAAACTACATTCCCCATCTCCTTTCGAGAGTAAGCGCATGGTCCCGCCTACGAATGCGAAGCGCAAAGCCCTCTGGGTCTTGTAGTTCCTCTGTGCTACGTTTCGAAACCTCACCAGTGAGAGAGGGGTGATTGGAGATTGAAACAGGAAGGCTGCGCAATGGCCGCTGGGAGTTGTTGTCTTCTCATCGGCTCGATTCGCGAGAGGTGCGGAAGCGGGCGAGAGCGGCGTCCCTCACGTCGCCTCGTCACCCGGCGCGCGGCCCCCCGGGAGTTGTAGTCCCCAGGCCCGGCGGCGTGCCTACCGAAGGCAGGCACGCGGAGTTGACTGAGAACTACCAAAATGGCGGCCGGGCGCTGATGCGGGAGGAGAAGGGCGTACGGCATCTCGAGGAGGCCATCCTGCGTCGCGGCGGTGGGGCGCACACGCGGAGCGGCCGGAGCGAGCGCGGAGACGACGACGACGACGGTGGTGCCGCGTTCCCGGCTGCCGCGCTTTCCCCTCCCCCGCCCCTTCCCCTCCTGCCGCCGCCGCCCCCCACCTCAGCCCGCTTGCCTCCCAGGACGTCGGGAGCCGCTTCGGGAAGCGCAGAGGCTTGTGGGGGGGCGGGCAGAGACAAAATGGAGGCGAACGGCAGCAGCGGCAGCAGCAGCGACTCGGCGCCCGACTGCTGGGACCAGGCGGATATCGAGCCCGGCGCTGGCCCAGCCGGCTCCTCCGCCCCCGGCGCTGCCGCCGCCGACGTGCCCAGCCCGGCCCAGCTCGACGCCGCCTCGGCGGAGCAGCAGGAGGAGCTGCTGGGCGCGGCCTTCAGCCGGCACCTCAACGTCAACGCCAAGCCCTTCGTGCCCAATGTCCACGCCGCCGAGTTCGTGCCGGCCTTCCTGAGGGGAGGCCCAGGCCCGGCCTCCTCGTCGTCGCCTTCCTCCTCCTCCTCCACGTCCTCCGCGCCCGCGCAGGGACTCCCGCCGCCGCCTTCGCCCCCGCCGGGCCTGCCGCCCCTGACGTCGCTGCCACACGGTAACCTCGCCGGGGAGGAAGGAAAAAGGGTTGGGGCGGAGGGGGGGGGCATCGCTCCGGGGTCGCTTCGGTTCTGGAGGCCTTGAACTTTGGGGCGTTTCAACAGACCCTGTTGAGCCCCCAGGTAAGTCGTGCGTGGGATTGCAACCTTAAAAATACAGTCATAGTAATCAGATATATATATTTTTTTAAAACAACAACCTGTGCTCAGATCACGTGCAGTTCCTTATTACGGCCAGTTGTAAGTAAGTGGTGTATTTATTATCCCTCACTCCCCCTCCTTTCACCTGCTTAACTCAACAATCCTGCGAGGTAGGCTTCAAAGAGGATCAGCTGGCCCAAGGCCACCCAGCGATCTTCATTACTGGGAGATGTTTGCCTCCTCTCTCCTCCCAGCTGGATGGTCTAACCTCCCTACTGCCTTGTGTGTGGTTTTTTTAGGGAGGATGTGAGTTAGGCTGGTGGGCCAGGAGCCCAGATTAGGAAGAAGGAAAGGAGCAATCCAAGTACAGTATTTGAACTTTTTAGAAATGGGGGCAGAGAGGTGGTCATGTTCTTTGGGTGGTAGCAGATGGGGAGAAGGCGAGGCCAACGTGGGCCAACTTTAGCAATGTGCCCATGAGGGGTTTTGGAGGGAAGGCCTTAGTTGAGTGGGGTTGGGGTGACCCTTGGTGAACCTTGAACACCTGAGGGATTGGGGTAGGGAGAGGTCCTGTGTTGTGCTTTTTTCTGGCAGTAGTGTGGAGCCATGCTGACTGCACTGGGACAAGCAGAAATGAGGAGTGACTCAGGGCAGCTCAGTGGCTGTGATGCAAGGCAGGACGTCACTTGCCTACGTTGGCAGAGGAGGGGAAAAGTCTGTTTCCGGTTATTAGAAGAGTTGCTATGAAAGCCACTCGGAAAGACTTCCTTGATGCCATTATGTTCCTAAACCACCTGTTAACATGACGGGTTTTTTAATATATAAAAAAAGGCTGTGACCTTTTCCCCTTGCTCCTCTAAGGAAGCTTTCTCCCACAGTATGCTAGGCTGAAAAATAGCAAGCCAAAGTCACCCAGGGAGCTGGAAATGGATTCTCCCTAGTTCAGCAGTCTTATCAACTACATTACACTGGTTGTCTTCCAAGGTAGCAAAATATAAGGAAGGCAACCAGTGTAGAAAAGAGGATATTGTAATCTGAAGACACAGGAGAAGTAATATAGCGGATATGAGGAGAGAGATTTTAACATGGTGAATTACACTTGAAAGGTAGTTCTTACAGTATTCGTAGTGGGTAGAATGATCAGATCAGCAAAAACTTTATTTGAATGTGTGTTGTGCACTTCAGATGTTGTATTTCATATAGGGGTCCTTGTGGACTCTTGGTAGTGCGCTTTGTTTTTTTTAATCCAGATATATTACCTACTAGGCAGTAAAAACCCTGGTGGAATTGGAATCTTGCACATGGGCATCTTTTTCACCAGGTGGTACTAAGCATCTGACTTAACTTAGGTTAATGGTGTTAGATTTATGCTGCTATTTATTTTATAGGTTGATTAAGCTTATTCATGCTTAAAATGTCATGAAATACTCTGGCTGTTTTATACCTCCATAATACTGTTACTGGAGCTTTCCCTTAACTTGAATCTTAGTGTTTCCTACAGTGGGTGCTTGAGTCAGTGGCTAGGTTGGAAATGGGGAAGGGATAGATGTATTGCTTCAAGGTCATCAGGTGAATCAAGAAGAATGGTGCAACATGCTAATGGGCAAAAAAAAATGAGAGGCACAAATACAAGATGGGTGACACCTGGCTTGAGAGCAGTACATGTGAAAAGGATCTAGGAGTCTTGGTTGACCACAAACTTGACACGAGCCAACGGTGTGACGCGGCAGCTAAAAAAGCCAATGCAATTCTGGGCTGCATCAATAGGAGTATAGCATCTAGATCAAGGGAAGTAATAGTGCCACTGTATTCTGCTCTGGTCAGACCTCACCTGGAGTACTGTGTCCAGTTCTGGGCACCACAGTTCAAGGAGGACACTGACAAACTGGAACGTGTCCAGAGGAGGGCAACCAAAATGGTCAAAGGCCTGGAAACGATGCCTTATGAGGAACGGCTAAGGGAGCTGGGCATGTTTAGCCTGGAGAAGAGGAGGTTAAGGGGTGATATGATAGCCATGTTCAAATATATAAAAGAATGTCACATAGAGAAGGGAGAAAGGTTGTTTTCTGCTGCTCCAGAGAAGCGGACACGGAGCAATGGATCCAAACTACAAGAAAGAAGATTCCACCTAAACATTAGGAAGCACTTCCTGACAGTAAGAGCTGTTTGACAGTGGAATTTGCTGCCAATGAGTGTGGTGGAGTCTCCTTCTTTGGAGGTCTTTAAGCAGAGGCTTGACAACCATATGTCAGGAGTGCTCTGATGGTGTTTCCTGCTTGGCAGGGGGTTGGACTCGAGGGCCCTGGTGGTCTCTTCCAACTCTTATGATTCTATGATTCAATTCTATGATTCTAATGGGAACTGTGAATTGGAAAGCATGCCTTTTCCTAATATCTCCATAAGATTTGCAGTATTTGTGGCAAGACTGCCTTAATGTAAATTATCCAGTTTCAAGCAACTTTCCTCTTGGCTTTACTTTATTAGGTAGGCTTGATTCTGAGTCTGTATCCCATTCTTTCTTCAGAAAGCTCAGTGCAGCTTACATGATGCTCTCGTACAGGCTCATATGTAGTCATGGGCCAGACTGGGACCTGCTTAAGTTTTTATTCCCCCTACCCCAATCTTAAATGTGTTCATAGGGTGTCTACATGATCTTGTAGTCAGGACCAAATCACAGCTAGTAATTATAGTTGAGCATGTTAGCTAAGGAATGTCCCATGGATTACTTTCTGGTTGAAGTGGGACGCTCAATTGCAGCAAAATCCTGTGCATGTGTTACTCAGAAGTGAGCCCCATTGAGTTCAAAAAACATACTTCCTAGTAGCTACTCTTTAGGTAACGTTTGTAAAGTTAAAAAAAATGCTTGCAGGCAGGGTTTGTGTTTTTTGTTTTAGTTGGGAGAAAGTTGGCTTTTTGTTATTTCAAGTTGTCAGTGAGGTGCAGATAACTAACATAGCTCTGTGAGGGATGGGTCTAGTAATTTCTGCACATTTACCAGGGTTGAAATAAGAATACATGAGATGAAGTTGGGTTCCAAATAAGTCCTGATTGCCACTCTGCTTCATAAATTGAAAGCTTTCTTGGTTTTTTACCTATGAAAATAAAAGTTTGTCCAAGCTAAGATATTGCATATCTTGAGAACGTCGCACTCACGGTTTCCTATCATCTCAATTAACTGGTTGAATATCTATTTGCTCTACATAGGTATAAAGATGCTTGGCAACACTGACTGACATATTCCTGGGGATATCATAGTTGTTTGGGTACTTTCACAACTGATAGCTGAAACATGATGTATATGTATCCAAAGACACCCTTAATTACTAGGAATGACTGAAAATGAACACTTCCCATGAAGTCTCTATCATATCATCTAGCTGACAGGCAGCCAAGCCACTATGCTGATATAATATGTGGTGTGTGTGGCCTCGTGCATAACATTTCATAGATTGGGAGCAGGATCTGTAGTAACAGCAGCTGTCATACTGTACCATACATGTGACAGTTTAGAGATGTAAGGAACTTTTTCTCATTCAGTTTCTGACTATCCTTGTGTGATCGAAGAGCCTCTGAGCCTGGAATATATCTCTGCATACAGAGTGTAAAATGTTAGTTACTGTTTCAATTCATATACATATGCCTGTGGTGGCTAAGTCAGGTTTGAGTATTTAAGAAAGCTTTAGGCATTCAGTATCAATATGGTACCATGGGCTGGGTTTCTTTAGGGGGAGTGTTGTCACTGTTGAGCTCTTGTACTGATTTATGTGGTTCACTTTGGTTGTGTATTTTATAGTGCTTTATTTTATTGTTTGTGACTACTTTTGTTATGTTGCGTGTGTTTTCATTTTGTACACGCCTTGAGCATGGTTTGAACTGTGGAAAGGTGGCATTCCAAGGAGAGTGCCAGTCTGGAAGTTGCTTGGGCATAATTTAACATTGGAAAATGTTTCAAGAGCAGTGATTCTTAAAAAGGGAGGCTTTTAAATTTTTACTGAATGGGTGTTTGGTTGGAGCACCAACCCACACCCAGTCAGTTCATTAAGCAACGTGATGCAGGAGCTTATTTTATTTGACAGTGCTACTGTAGACTATTTTTTGTAAGATAGAAAGCCTGGGGCTATTTATTTTACTAGCTTCACTTTTATCCTACTTTTTGTCTCCAGAACTCAAGGCAACATTCATGGGTTACTTGCAGTGTTCAAAATTTGCCAGGATGGCGCCTGATTTGTCCACCATCTGGAGCTGCATGCCTGGGGATCCTTGGATCTTGCCTGTTTTCACACTTTAGCAACACACCCTGTAGAATTCTATCCATTATATTTTATCTTCCCAATCAAAATGAAATTCAGGAACCAAAAACTCATATTGAAAAATATGGCTTTTGAGCCATCCAGCCGAAAATAGCCACCAGGTATTCTGTCTGGCAACTGTATCCCTGATTTAAGGGGCTCATATATCTGAATTTCTAATACTGGTTACTTGCCAGGCTTAGGTCTGCTTAACTTGGAGAAGGAGCTGCATCAAAGCCAATGCGACTCTTTATGTCTTTGTATATTCATGATCTTTGCTTTAATCTTTGTAACACACACAGAGCTACTCAACTACCTTTACTCCAATATTTGTTTGATTTGTCTTGACTGGAGAGTTCAGGCTAGTTTCTTTTTTATTTTTAGGCTTAGGAAGGCTTGCTTGATAGAGGATGAGTGTCCCATCTCTTAACACTCTTATCTCAGCCAGCTCTCTCTTTCATCTTCGTTGATGCTTAGTTCTGAATTCTTAAGAGAGATAGTGGACTTCCAGATCACTATTCACTGCTGTGTTGAGCAGATTGCTAGTTCCTGCCCTGAGAGTTTATCCAGTGTAGATCTACTCAGAGTAGATCCACTGAAATTAATAGCGTTGCTAATGTAAGTATTGAATTCAACGGTCTACTCTGTAAAGCTCAATTGGATACTGCCCTAAACTTTTGTAGCAAAGGCCTGCAGTGAGGAGCTCAACCACATCATAGGCATAAAGCATGGAATAGCATGAGTATTTTGTTGTGTGGAGCTCTAGAGATAGGATTTTGTTGCAAGAAAGAGGCATTATGTAAAGCTGGTAAGAAGAGGACAAATATGAGCTAGATCAAGCTTCCTCAACCTTGCCCCTCCAGGTGTTTTTTGGCCTACAACTCCCATGATCCCTAGCTAGCAGGACCCAGTTGTCAGGGATGATGGGACTTGAAAGTCTGAAAACATCTGGAGGGCCAAGGTTGAGGAAGCCTGAGCTAGATGAAAACTAAAAGACTCAATCCAGACAAGACAGATGTTCATCTCCCCAGGTTAGTGGTGGCCAACTTGTTCTGAAGGGGGTTGCAGTCAGCAGGTTTCAGTCTGAGGGTGCTCATGATGTAACTTTCCCACTGGAGGCACCTGTAGCATGTGTCATCCAGAGTGCCTTTTACCGCCTTAGGCACGTCTTCAGGCTATGACCCTAACCTGGAAAGAGACAGCCTTGATTCAGTTACACATTTCATGCTAACTTCCCATTTAGAGTACAGTGGTACCTCAGGTTACATGTGCTTCAGGTTACATACCCTTCAGGTTACAGACTCCACTAACCCAGAAATATTACCTCGGGTTAAGAACTTTGCTTCAGAATGAGAACAGAAATCATGCTCTGGCGGTGCGGCAGCAGCAGGAGGCCCCATTAGCTAAAGTGGTGCTCCAGGTTAAGAACAGTTTCAGGTTAAGAACAGACCTCCAAAACGAATTACGTTCTTAACCCGAGGTACCACTGTACTCTGTGTATAAGGCTGCTAAGCAAAGAGAAAGACTGAGTGGAGAAGGGCTGACTTTCTTTCGTCCGGCAACCCTTTTCACACAAAGCCCTTCACTGCATCTTAAATCTGGCCAGGAGGCAAGTGACACTTCCATTTTTAGATGGAAAGTACTTGCTTGTAGGTTAGGATTGGGGTTGAAGGCATGCTGGGTCTGCCCATTCTTGCATAGATTAGGGTTGTGTTTTACAGGAATTGATTTCTGTCATCAGTCTTGCTGTGCTGCAGAAGCAGTCTGGGATGCCCACATGGTGTTGTGAGATCAGAACTGCTCTTGACACAAAATAACTGGTGATTCATCTTGGGCCTGTTGATGGGACTATCACCCTACCTTGCTTGCATTCTTGTCTTTGAACAGGAAGGCCGAATGTAGCGAGGAGATGACATAGTTCCTGCTCAACAAGTACTGCTGTCTTTGGGCGGTTAAATATTTAATGTTCTTTCCTTGTCTTCTCCCAGACCTTATTGCAGAGTTCACTTTAATTATTGCTTATTATTTGCTTTGCTAAATGTTCACAGGGAAAACAAAAGGGTTGTGTCAGTCAGCAGTAGGCAATGTTAATTCATTTAGCGATTATTACCTTGGCTCATGAAGTACATTTTTTTGTTGATATTGTTAGAAACAAAGAGAAAGCATTTTGGAAGATCTGCAAGCTTCTAAAATGCATGTTTCACCAGTTTCTTCAAAATGGTTTCTTAACATTTCTGTATACATTAAATAGACTTCATTTGAACCCAATTATGTGTTAGATGTCAGAGCTTGTTTCACTGTCCAAAGTAGTTAGTTCCTTTCCCTCTTCACTAAATTATGCCAACCAGGCCACAAACATCTGGGCTTCTTTTGGTAGAAGGGCGTGGTAAAAATCTAATTATTACAATAATTGAGATAGGGAGCAGGCTTTGTAGTCTGAGGGTATGGACGTCAGACAACTGTGAAATGCAGTGTCTGCCAATTTTTGTATT
This sequence comes from Podarcis melisellensis, assembly GCF_964234715.1. NCBI lineage: Eukaryota > Metazoa > Chordata > Lepidosauria > Squamata > Lacertidae > Podarcis > Podarcis melisellensis. Next base: position 14,804,985 of record NC_138546.1, on the reverse strand, counting down.
CAGCACTAAGAGAAGCATACCTGTAACATTGGAAAGTTTATTTGGAAGCAATAATAATTTTATTATTTATACCCTGCCCACGTGGCCTAATGTTTTATTACAGGACTTCTTGAAAATATTTCATGACTGGACTGTCCATGCATTGTTGCTATAGAAAAATAAAACAAAAGCCCTTACGCTTTGAGGGTTTCCTTTTGGGACATTCACTGCTTTGTTTACTCGACAACCACACAGGTAATAATGTCTCTTGGTGCTCTTTGAACTTCTCAGGAACCAATCTGGAATGTCCAGTTCTCCCTTTTGTTGTAGTCTCTGCCCTGTATTATTTTCCACAGTCTTTTTTATGAAGTATAATAAATGAAGTGTGGTAAGTCAGGAGCCACAGGTGACATCTAAAGTAGTATAGTCAGCTCACAACTTAAGTGCATTTAGCTCGTGCGACTTCAGCTTTATGCACTTGGCTGAAAAAATGAAAAGGAGGGCAGGTGTCTGGGGGGTGGTGTCAGCAATCCCACCTGCCATTGCACTCGCCTTTGGAGAATATGCTTTGACTATATGTGATTTTGTCTTCATGCACCAACCCCAGAATGTAACTCCTGCGTAGGTTGAGAGTCGACTGTATAGTTAAGCAGTCTGAATTCGAAATTGGGTGTTGTGGCCTCTACCTTGGGATACAGGTTTCAGTGTAAGGGTGTTGTTGCTGTTGGTGGTGGCATCTATCTGTCTCAAGGGACAATGGAGTACGTTTCCAGGGGTGAAGTCAAAGTGCTGTGTTAGCAGCACCAAAGTGACCTTCTCAGGATGCAAGCCTGGACAGTGTGTATGGAGGTCCTGGGCTGCCCAGACACCAAGACACATCGCTGACGTGGTCCAAAGGAAAGCAGAGCAAAACGTTTGGCGGCAGTTTGACTTCAGGAGTTTCTAGAAAGAGGCATACAAGGTGTCATCCAACCATCTTAGGGACTCTACTCCAAATTTTTGTAAGGTTTACTCCATAGCCTTTTCTTCTCCCAAATATATTCCACAAGGCAATGGAGGTTTAGGATCAGAGTTTTTATTCTCCTGGATGGGTTACCTTTCCAGGTTGATGAGCCCCATCTGCCCCTCACTTTCCACTACAGCACTAGCAGAAACTGCCTTCATATGTGCAAGCCCGTTATTATAGAAATATGATTCAGTTTTTCAAAACCACATATTTTTGATTATGTAATAATTGGGATGATGTACCAAGTTCCTGTTTTTGTTTATTCTTCTCGAATATGTGGTGTCTGTCCTGTGTTGCCAACTGCACATAACAAAATGGATTTCTCTCTCGCCCATTACTGTTGCTACTAAAACAGTCATGTTTTTAATTTAGGACAGTTCCTTCTTATTGTGCCTGTATAAGGATTTTTTCCCAATGAGTCCATATGTGCCTTGGTGATAACGATGTTGCTTACATTTAAATAATTTTGCTGTAATTTGTTTTGTAGCTTCCCTGGATAGCTTTACCAGATAAGACAGTGTTTGTTGCTGAACACCCTGTGAGCTTTTTTCTCTGTGCTATCAATATGTGTGATTATTCATAGAGTATAAGAGGATAGGTGCTTGCTCCGAGGTGCTTCCACAACCTGTAATTCAGCACAGAGAATACAAGGGAAGGAGAGAGGAGGAGGAAGAGGAATGTGTGTGTATTTCAGTTACGTGTATGTAGGCTTAGTTACAGTTCAGGGTGATGACAAAAATTGTTTCTTTTTTATGAGAAGAGACACCACATGTGCAGCCTTACCTGAAAAGCTACTAGTGCACATTTGTGTGTTTATTATCTGCCCATGTTTGTTAGTAGTTTATTTAGAATTTCTGAAGTCCCAAATTCCCAAAGCAGGTAACCATATACAGTGCTGCCCCGCAAGACGAATGCCTCGCAAAACGAAAAATGCGCAAGACGAAAGGGTTTTTCGGTTTTTGCGTCGCTTCCCTATGGGCTTGCTTTGCAAGACGAAACTTCTTGCGAGTTTTTTTCCTTTTTCTTAAAGCCGCTAAGCCGTTAATAGCCGCTAAGCCGCTAATAGCCGTGCTTCGCAAGACGAAAAAACCGCAAGACGAAGAGACTCGAGACTCGCGGAACGGATTAATTTCGTCTTGCGAGGCACCACTGTAATGCACTGATACTCTGAAATGGGGAAAATTGAGTTGCCTTGCCAGATTGCAGGGAGCTGATACTCACTTGCCTCAGGCAGGCAAGCAAGTACAGAGTACAGTAGTTGTTTACAAGCCTAATAGGGTGTTGTCCAAAAGCAGTACCAAAGTTTGCCCTTGTAAAAAGATGGAAAAGTCCAGCAAGTTTGGCTTTCTGTTGCAGTCATCAGAGTTAAAGGAGGCTTTGTAACAGTCACAACTGAAGTGTACGACGACAGTTGAGCATAATCTTCAGGGGAATATTTAGGGCAAAGAGTTTGATAATACGTTATGTACACTTCTCTCCTCTCTCTCTCCCACACACACTCAATTATGGTAAAGTTTATTATTTATATTTTGCTCTTCCACAATGATTTGTGCCTAAAGTGGCTCCCATTGCAAAAATAAATAAATAAACAATGCACATTTAAACACAGAATTCTTATGATGATAAAATAAACACACGCAAGCAAAAAGCACAAATAAAATGGCACAGCAAACAAAAAGTCCAGCACCGGACTGACTGAAATCAAAATTTAAAAGGCCTTGGAAAAATACCAAGTCTTCCACGTGGAGAAGGGATTTAAAGCACATTAGGAATGGATGTGAGGGATATTGAACTTCCCCCAGAATTACTTAGTTTTCTTTCTCCTTGTGCAGCTTAGAGGAGGAAAGCACAGCCTAGGGCAGGGGTCAGCAAACCTTTTCAGCAGGGGGCCGGTCCACTCTCCCTCAGACTTTGTGGGGGGCCGGACTATATTTGGGGGGGGGTGAATGATTTTCACCCGCCCACAAAGAGGCCTGAAGATGCTTCGCTTTACCTGTCCCAGTTGTCATCCCAATAGCCGCAGTTGGGCTTCTCCAGCCAGCCAGGTGCCATAATGGGGTAGGAGGCTGCGTTGGCCGGCGAAAACAGAAGCAGCAGCCCCAGTGGAGGAGCTGCAGACAGAGGTAGGGGAACCGGGGCGTCACTGGAGCTTTTACCCACCATCTGCTGCTGCTGTTGCCGCTGCTGCTTCCCAAGAGGCACTGCGGAGAAGAAGATTGAGCTGCCCGCCAACCTGCAAGTGACCCACCTGAACGCCATGGGAGGAATGAATGAGGCAGGCAGCGACGAAGAAAGTGTGCAAGGAAGTGGTGTAGAAAAGGGGTGCAGAGAAGGAAGGAAGAGCGGACTGAGGGAGAGGGAGGAGGAGCAGGAGGAAAACGCAGCAGCAGCCGGCGTCACACGCCCCCTTCACAGCGCCACCCTGCTGAGGCGGGCAGGCAGGCGAGCCGACCCGACCCTTGACGGCACCTGGCATGGGGCAAGATTGCTCCATCCCTGAGGATAAAAGCGCTGCTGAAGGAGGGAGAGGGAAAGAATGTGTGCACTGGCGATCCACACGGCGATTCCTGGGCCGTCCATGGGCTGGATCCAGAACGCAATTGGGCCTGATCCTGCCCGCGGACCTTAGTTGCCAACCTGTGGCCTAGGGGGAAGGATTCAGTTCTGCTAATCACATGCACCTTAAATCTCTCCCCCACTCAAACACTTTTCATGAATTCAACATGATGCAAGTTGGGTCATGTGGGTACCACAACTACTTCTCTGACTTAAGCAAGGAGGAAAGCCTTTCCAAAAAGTTACAAATGTGGGAAACAATGGGTTGCCCGCCTTAGAAATTTAATGTTATTTTAAAAGAATTTGAGAGCTTTCCAAGGATTCTTGTAAGGATTGTGCTTATTCTAATGCTGGGTCTCCATAACAGAATAAAGTTCTAAAATGACCTTGATGGAGTGGAAAACTCAACCCAAACTAACATGAAATCCAGCAGAGACAAGTGCAGCAGTTCTGCATTTTGGGGTATGGGTAGAAATCGAATGCACAGCTATAGGATTCAGGGTAACATGATTTGGCAATATAGTACAGGTGAAAAAGGTTTTGGATTTGTAGTTCATCACTGAATACGAGTCAGCAGTGTGAGTTGGTCTGCATTCTACAGTTTTTATTTTTATCATGAAGTTGCTATTGGAAGGAGTACTTAAATCCGGAACTAGAAAGGTTTAACTAGATAGTTTTCTATGTCACTAAATTTATTTTATTTAATTTATTATATTTCTGTGCTGCTTTCAAAACACACACAAATCACAAAGCGGCTTACATACAATAAATAACTATAACATAGTAGAGCATCCCAGTTAGAACATAAATCATATAGAATAATTAACAAATCATCAGTAAAACAACCACCTTCTATAAAAGACTATTAATAAAACAACTAAAAAAATAAGCTAAGCAGCACAACCACAACAAGTCGTGTAAGATTCACAAAGCATTACTGCACTCATAATTCACAAAACAAAATTAACATTTACAATCTTACAACGAAAACCAAACGAAGCACTTGAATTCACACACACACTCTCTCCTCACCCCATGATTCATAATCTTCTACTCAGTTCATCAAAAGACACATAATGCCTATGGCAGCAGCTCTGTTCTGAAGGCTCCTAGGGCCCCAAGGGCCAGGCAGGTGGAAAAAAACGTTGCCTGATGGCCAGCACAAAGTCTTGTTCCCCTCACAGTTCTTCCTCTGGAAACAGTTCCCTTATGAAGGCTGGAGGGTGGGGCAAGGCAAGTGGAAAAAGCCACTGCTTGATGGTCAGCACAAAGCCTCATTCCCCTCATCATAAGCTTGAAGCAAGATTTTGACCTCTACTCTGGTTTAATTTTCCTGTTTTCTCTCCATCTTTTTAAAAAAATGATAAATATTTACAGTACAGTGGTACCTCGGATTACATACGCTTCAGGTTACAGATGCTTCAGGTTAGAGACTCCACTATCCCAGAAATAGTACCTCGGGTTAAGAACTTTGCTTCAGGATGAGAACAGAAATCATGCTATGGCAGCAGCAGGAGGCCCCATTAGCTAAAGTGTTGCTTTAGGTTAAGAACAGTTTCAGGTTAAGAACAGACCTCCAGAACAAATTAAGTATTTAACCCGAGGTACCACTGTCATAAGGGACGTAGGTGGCGCTGTGGGTTAAAGCCTCAGCGCCTAGGACTTGCCGATTGAAAGGTCGGCGGTTCGAATCCCTGCGGCGGGGTGCGCTCCCGCTGCTCGGTCCCAGCGCCTGCCAACCTAGCAGTTCGAAAGCACCTCCGGGTGCAAGTAGATAAATAGGGACCGCTTACCAGCGGGAAGGTAAACGGCGTTTCCGTGTGCAGCTCTGGCTCGCCAGATGCAGCTTTGTCACGCTGGCCACGTGACCCGGAAGTGTCTCCGGACAGCGCTGGCCCCTGGCCTCCTGAGTGAGATGGGCGCACAACCCCAGAGTCTGTCAAGACTGGCCCGTACGGGCAGGGGTACCTTTACCTTTACCTTTTTACCACTGTCATTGCACAAGAATAGGAGATTCCATGTTTATAAGTATAGAGCTGCATCCAAAGTTTTGCATGCACAAGCGCAGCTCCTGAGCAGCATCAGTGTGCCATGTGGTAAACCGCTCTTGCAAACAAGGGGACTCTCAAAAGCAGGTAGTGGCATGACATGGGCACCTGCTCTTTAAAGGAAATGTTAAATCCCACTGGGCGTGTTTGGCCACTTCAGTGTGACTTAAAGTAGTTCCCTGTCCCTAACGTATTTTTTGGATTAGTAATTCACTGCCATTTGTGCAAATGATAGAGGATTGCGACATTTCTAAGCTCACTTTCCTACATTCCT